>NW_022145612.1:22379310-22979310 GCF_000002235.5 Strongylocentrotus purpuratus
ATGGATCCTGACCCCCATATCCCTTTGAAAGGGGCGTAGTGGCAAATATTGTAAAAATTTGAATTATCACAACTTTCGGGCCGAAATTGTAAGGGCGGGGTGGTTCAGCATTTTGGAGGAAAAAATATTTTTTTTTAATAGGCTAGTTTCCCCACAATGAATGTACTACATGCAATTAGATGGATCCTGACCCCCATATCCTTTGAAAGGGGCGTAGGGGCAAATATTGTGAAAATTTGAATTATCACAATTCGGCCGAAATGGTAAGGGCCGGGGTGGTTCAGCATTTTGGAGGAAAATATATATTTTTTTTAATAGGCTAGTTTCCCCACAATGAATGTACCTACATGCAATTAGATGGATCCTGACCCCCATATCCCTTTGAAAGGGGCGTAGTGGCAAATATTGTAAAAATTTGAATTATCACAACTTTCGGGCCGAAATTGGAAGGGCCGGGGTGGTTCAGCATTTTGGAGGAAAATATTTTTTTTTTAATAGGCTAGTTTCCCCACAATGAATGTACCTACATGCCATTAGATGGATTCTGACCCCATATCCCTTTGAAAGGGGCGTAGGGGCAAATATTGTAAAATTTGAATTATCACAACTTTCGGGCCGAAAATGGTAAGGGCCGGGGTGGTTCAGCATTTTGAAGGAAAAAATTTTTTTTTTTAATAGGCTAGTTTCCCCACAATGAATGTACCTACATGCAATTAATGGATTCTGACCCCCATATTCCTTTTAAAGGGGCGTAGTGGCAAATATTGTAAAAATTTGAATTATCACAACTTTTGGCCGAAATTGTAAGGGCCGGGTGGTTCAGCATTTTGAAGGAAAATATTAATTTTTTAATAGGCTAGTTTCCCCACAATGAATGTACCTACATGCAATTAGATGGATCCTGACCCCCATATCCCTTAAAAGGGGCGTAGGGGCAAATATTGTAAAAATTTGAATTATCACAACTTTCGGGCCGAAATTGTAAGGGCCGGGGTGGTTCAGCATTTTGGAGGAAAATATCATATTTTTTTAATAGGCTAGTTTCCCCACAATGAATGTACCTACATGCAATTAGATGGATCCTGACCCCCATATCCCTTTGAAAGGGGCGTAGGGCAAATATTGTAAAATTTGAATTATCACAACTTTCGGGCCGAAATTAGAAGGGCCGGGGTGGTTCAGCATTTTGGAGGAAAAAAAATATTTTTTGATTAGGCTAGTTTCCCCACAATGAATGTACCTACATGCAATTAGATGGATCCTGACCCCCATATCCCTTTGAAAGGGGCGTAGTGGCAAATATTGTAAAAATTTGAATTATCACAACTTTCGGGCCGAAATTGTAAGGGCCGGGGTGGTTCAGCATTTTGGAGGAAAATTTTTTTTTTTAATAGGCTAGTTTCCCCACAATGAATGTACCTACATGCAATTAGATGGATCCTGACCCCCATATCCCTTTGAAAGGGGCGTAGGGGCAAATATTGTAAAAATTTGAATTATCACAACTTTCGGGCCGAAATGGTAAGGGCCGGGGTGGTTCAGCATTTTGGAGGAAAAAATATTTTTTTTTAATAGGCTAGTTTCCCCACAATGAATGTACCTACATGCCATTAGATGGATCCTGACCCCCATATCCCTTTGAAAGGGCGTAGTGGGCAAATATTGTAAAAATTTGAATTATCACAACTTTCGGCCGAAATTAGAAGGGCCGGGGTGGTTCAGCATTTTGGAGGAAAATATTTTTTTTTTAATAGGCTAGTTTCCCCACAATGAATGTACCTACATGCCATTAGATGGATCCTGACCCCCATATCCCTTTGAAAGGGGCGTAGTGGCAAATATTGTAAAAATTTGAATTATCACAACTTTGGGCCGAAATGGAAGGGCCGGGGTGGTTCAGCATTTTGGAAAAAAAATATGTTTTTTTTAATAGGCTAGTTTCCCCACAATGAATGTACCTACATGCCATTAGATGGATCTGACCCCCATATCCCTTTGAAAGGGGCGTAGTGGCAAATATTGTAAAAATTTGAATTATCACAACTTTCGGGCCGAAATTGTAAGGGCCGGGGTGGTTCAGCATTTTTGGAGGAAAATATTATTTTTTTTAATAGGCTAGTTTCCCCACAATGAATGTACCTACATGCAATTACTGGATTCTGACCCCCATATCCCTTTTAAAGGGGCGTAGTGGCAAATATTGTAAAAATTTGAATTATCACAACTTTTTGGCCGAAATTGTAAGGGCCGGGGTGGTTCAGCATTTTGAAGGAAAAAATTTTTTTTTTTTAATAGGCTAGTTTCCCCACAATGAATGTACCTACATGCAATTAATGGATACTGACCCCCATATCCCTTGAAAGGGGCGTAGTGGCAAATATTGTAAAAATTTGAATTATCACAACTTTCGGGCCGAAATTGTAAGGGCCGGGGTGGTTCAGCATTTTGGAGGAAAAATATATATTTTTTTAATAGGCTAGTTTCCCCACAATGAATGTACCTACATGCAATTAGATGGATCCTGACCCCCATATCCCTTTAAAAGGGGCGTAGGGGCAAATATTGTGAATAAAAATTGAATAATCACCAATTTCGGGCCGAAATTGTAAGGGCCGGGGTGGTTCAGCATTTGAAGGAAAAAAATTTTTTTTTAAAGGCTAGTTTCCCCACAATGAATGTACCTACATGCCAATTTAGATGGATTCTGACCCCCATATCCCTTTGAAAGGGGCGTAGTGGCAAATATTGTAAAAATTGAATTATCACAACTTTCGGCCGAAATTGTAAGGGCCGGGGTGGTTCAGCATTTTGAAGGAAAAAATAATTTTTTTTTAATAGGCTAGTTTCCCCACAATGAATGTACCTACATGCAATTAGATGGATCCTGACCCCCATATCCCTTTGAAAGGGGCGTAGTGGCAAATATTGTAAAAATTTGAATTATCACAACTTTCGGGCCGAAATTGTAAGGGCCGGGGTGGTTCAGCATTTTGAAGAAAAAAATATTTTTTTTTTAATAGGCTAGTTTCCCCACAATGAATGTACCTACATGCAATTAAATGGATCCTGACCCCCATATCCCTTTGAAAGGGGCGTAGTGGCAAATATTGTAAAAATTTGAATTATCACAACTTTCGGGCCGAAATTGAAGGGCCGGGGTGGTTCAGCATTTTGGAGGAAAAATATTTTTTTTTTTAATAGGCTAGTTTCCCCACAATAATGTACCTACATGCATTAGATGGATCCTGACCCCCATATCCCTTTAAAAGGGGCGTAGGGCAAATATTGTAAAAATTTGAATTATCACAACTTTCGGGCCGAAATTAGTAAGGGCCCGGGTGGTTCAGCATTTTGGAGGAAAATATTTTTTTTTTAATAGGCTAGTTTCCCCACAATGAATGTACCTACATGCAATTAGATGGATCCTGACCCCCATATCCCTTTGAAAGGGGCGTAGTGGCAAATATTGTAAAAATTTGAATTATCACAACTTTCGGGCCGAAATTGTAAGGGCCGGGGTGGTTCAGCATTTTGGAGGAAAATATTTTTTTTTTAATAGGCTAGTTTCCCCACAATGAATGTACCTACATGCCATTAGATGGATCCTGACCCCCATATCCCTTTGAAAGGGGCGTAGGGGCAAATATTGTAAAAATTTGAATTATCACAACTTTCGGGCCGAAATTGTAAGGGCCGGGGTGGTTCAGCATTTTGAAGGAAAAAATAATTTTTTTAATAGGCTAGTTTCCCCACAATGAATGTACCTACATGCAATTTAATGGATTCTGACCCCCATATTCCTTTGAAAGGGGCGTAGTGGCAAATATTGTAAAAATTTGAATTATCACAACTTTTCGGCCGAAATTGTAAGGGCCGGGGTGGTTCAGCATTTTGAAGGAAATATTATATTTTTTTTAATAGGCTAGTTTCCCCACAATAAATGTACCTACATGCAATTAGATGGATCCTGACCCCCATATCCCTTTAAAAGGGGCGTAGGGGCAAATATTGTGAAAAATTTGAATAATCACAATTTCGGGCCGAAATGGTAAGGGCCGGGGTGGTTCAGCATTTTGGAGGAAAATATTTTTTTTTTAATAGGCTAGTTTCCCACAATGAATGTACCTACATGCAATTAAATGGATTCTGACCCCCATATCCCTTTGAAAGGGGCGTAGGGGCAAATATTGTAAAAATTTGAATTATCACAACTTTCGGGCCGAAATTGAAGGGCCGGGGTGGTTCAGCATTTTGGAGGAAAAAATTATATTTTTGATTAGGCTAGTTTCCCCACAATGAATGTACCTACATGCAATTAGATGGATCCTGACCCCCATATCCCTTTGAAAGGGGCGTAGTGGCAAATATTGTAAAAATTTGAATTATCACAACTTTCGGGCCGAAATTGTAAGGGCCGGGGTGGTTCAGCATTTTGGAGGAAAATATATATTTTTTTTAATAGGCTAGTTTCCCCACAATGAATGTACCTACATGCAATTAGATGGATCCTGACCCCCATATCCCTTTGAAAGGGGCGTAGGGGCAAATATTGTGAAAATTTGAATTATCACAATTTCAGGCCGAAATGGTAAGGGCCGGGGTGGTTCAGCATTTTGGAGGAAAAATATTTTTTTTAATAGGCTAGTTTTCCCACAATGAATGTACATACATGCCATTAGATGGATCCTGACCCCCATATCCCTTTGAAAGGGGCGTAGTGGCAAATATTGTAAAAATTTGAATTATCACAACTTTCGGGCCGAAATTGTAAGGGCCGGGGTGGTTCAGCATTTTGGAGGAAAATATATATTTTTTTAATAGGCTAGTTTCCCCACAATGAATGTACCTACATGCCATTAGATGGATCCTGACCCCCATATCCCTTTGAAAGGGGCGTAGTGGCAAATATTGTAAAAATTTGAATTATCACAACTTTTCGGGCCGAAATTGTAAGGGCCGGGGTGGTTCAGCATTTTGGAAAAAAAATATTGTTTTTTTTTAATAGGCTAGTTTCCCCACAATGAATGTACCTACATGCAATTAGATGGATTCTGACCCCCATATCCCTTTGAAAGGGGCGTAGGGGCAAATATTGTAAAAATTTGAATTATCACAACTTTCGGGCCGAAATTGAAGGGCCGGGGTGGTTCAGCATTTTGGAGGAAAATATTTTTTTTTTAATAGGCTAGTTTCCCCACAATGAATGTACCTACATGCCATTAGATGGATTCTGACCCCCATATCCCTTTGAAAGGGGCGTAGGGGCAAATATTGTAAAAATTTGAATTATCACAACTTTCGGGCCGAAATTAGAAGGTCCGGGGTGGTTCAGCATTTTGGAGGAAAATATTTTTTTTTTAATAGGCTAGTTTCCCCACAATGAATGTACCTACATGCAATTAATGGATTCTGACCCCCATATTCCTTTAAAGGGGCGTAGTGGCAAATATTGTAAAAATTTGAATTATCACAACTTTTGGGCCGAAATTGTAAGGGCCGGGGTGGTTCAGCATTTTGAAGGAAAAAATTTTTTTTTTTTAATAGGCTAGGTTCCCCACAATGAATGTACCTACATGCAATTAAATGGATACTGACCCCCATATCCCTTTGAAAGGGGCGTAGTGGCAAATATTGTAAAAATTTGAATTATCACAACTTTCGGGCCGAAATTGTAAGGGCCGGGGTGGTTCAGCATTTTGGAGGAAAATATATATTTTTTTGAATAGGCTAGTTTCCCCACAATGAATGTACCTACATGCAATTAGATGGATCCTGACCCCCATATCCCTTGAAAGGGGCGTAGGGGCAAATATTGTGATAATTTGAATAAACACAATTTCAGGCCGAAATGGTAAGGGCCGGGGTGGTTCAGCATTTTGAAGGAAAAATAATTTTTTTTAATAGGCTAGTTTCCCCACAATGAATGTACCTACATGCCATTTACTGGATTCTGACCCCCATATCCCTTTGAAAGGGGCGTAGTGGCAAATATTGTAAAAATTTGAATTATCACAACTTTCGGGCCGAAATTGTAAGGGCCGGGGTGGTTCAGCATTTTGAAGGAAAAAATAATTTTTTTTTAATAGGCTAGTTTCCCCACAATGAATGTACCTACATGCAATTAAATGGATCCTGACCCCCATATCCCTTTGAAAGGGGCGTAGTGGCAAATATTGTAAAAATTTGAATTATCACAACTTTCGGGCCGAAATTGTAAGGGCCGGGGTGGTTCAGCATTTTGAAGGAAAAATAATTTTTTTTTAATAGGCTAGTTTCCCCACAATGAATGTACCTACATGCAATTAATGGATACTGACCCCCATATCCTTTGAAAGGGGCGTAGTGGCAAATATTGTAAAATTTGAATTATCACAACTTTCGGGCCGAAATTGTAAGGGCCGGGGTGGTTCAGCATTTTGGAGGAAAATATTATATTTTTGAATAGGCTAGTTTCCCCACATAAATGTACCTACATGCAATTAGATGGATCCTGACCCCCATATCCCTTTAAAAGGGGCGTAGGGCAAATATTGTGAAAATTTGAATAATCACCAATTTCAGGCCGAAATGGTAAGGGCCGGGGTGGTTCAGCATTTTGGAGGAAAATATCATATTTTTTTAATAGGCTAGTTTCCCCACAATGAATGTACCTACGTGCAATTAAATGGATCCTGACCCCCATATCCCTTTGAAAGGGGCGTAGTGGCCAATTGTTGAAAAAATTTGAATTATCACAACTTTCGGGCCGAAATTGGAAGGGCCGGGGTGGTTCAGCATTTTGGAGGAAAATATTTTTTTTTTAATAGGCTAGTTTCCCCACAATGAATGTACCTACATGCCATTAGATGGATTCCGACCCCCATATCCCTTTGAAAGGGGCGTAGGGGCAAATATTGTAAAATTTGAATTATCACAACTTTCGGGCCGAAATGGTAAGGGCCGGGGTGGTTCAGCATTTTGAAGGGAAAAATAATTTTTTTTTAATAGGCTAGTTTCCCCACAATGAATGTACCTACATGCAATTTACTGGATTCTGACCCCCATATTCCTTTTAAAGGGGCGTGGTGGCAAATATTGTAAAAATTTGAATTATCACAACTTTTTGGCCGAAATTGTAAGGGCCGGGGTGGTTCAGCATTTTGAAGGAAAATTATATTTTTTTTAATAGGCTAGTTTCCCCACACTAAATGTACCTACATGCAATTAGATGGATCCTGACCCCCATATCCCTTTAAAAGGGGCGTAGGGGCAAATATTGTGATAATTTGAATAAACACCAATTTCAGGCCGAAATGGTAAGGGCCGGGGTGGTTCAGCATTTTGGAGGAAAATATCATTTTTTTTAATAGGCTAGTTTCCCCACAATGAATGTACCTACATGCAATTAAATGGATTCTGACCCCCATATCCCTTTGAAAGGGGCGTAGGGCAAATATTGTAAAAATTTGAATTATCACAACTTTCGGGCCGAAATTAGAAGGTCCGGGGTGGTTCAGCATTTTGGAGGAAAAAATTATATTTTTTGATTAGGCTAGTTTCCCCACAATGAATGTACCTACATGCAATTAGATGGATACTGACCCCATATCCCTTTGAAAGGGGCGTAGTGGCAAATATTGTAAAAATTTGAATTATCACAACTTTCGGGCCGAAATTGTAAGGGCCGGGGTGGTTCAGCATTTTGGAGGAAAATATTATATTTTTTGAATAGGCTAGTTTCCCCACACTAAATGTACCTACATGCAATTAGATGGATCCTGACCCCCATATCCCTTTAAAAGGGGCGTAGGGGCAAATATTGTGATAATTTGGATAAACACCAATTTCAGGCCGAAATGGTAAGGGCCGGGGTGGTTCAGCATTTTGGAGGAAAAAATATTTTTTTTTAATAGGCTAGTTTTCCCACAATGAATGTACATACATGCCATTAGATGGATCCTGACCCCCATATCCCTTTGAAAGGGGCGTAGTGGCAAATATTGTAAAAATTTGAATTATCACAACTTTCGGGCCGAAATTGTAAGGGCCGGGGTGGTTCAGCATTTTGGAGGAAAATATATATTTTTTTAATAGGCTAGTTTCCCCACAATGAATGTACCTACATGCCATTAGATGGATCCTGACCCCCATATCCCTTTGAAAGGGGCGTAGTGGCCAATTATTGAAAAAATTTGAATTATCACAACTTTTGGGCCGAAATTGGAAGGGCCGGGGTGGTTCAGCATTTTGGAAAAAAATATTGTTTTTTTTTAATAGGCTAGTTTCCCCACAATGAATGTACATACATGCCATTAGATGGATTCTGACCCCCATATCCCTTTGAAAGGGGCGTAGGGGCAAATATTGTAAAAATTTGAATTATCACAACTTTCGGGCCGAAATTAGAAGGTCCGGGGTGGTTCAGCATTTTGGAGGAAAATATTTTTTTTTTTAATAGGCTAGTTTCCCCACAATGAATGTACCTACATGCAATTTACTGGATTCTGACCCCCATATTCCTTTTAAAGGGGCGTGGTGGCAAATATTGTAAAAATTTGAATTATCACAATTTTTTGGCCGAAATTGTAAGGGCCGGGGTGGTTCAGCATTTTGAAGGAAAAAATATTTTTTTTTAATAGGCTAGTTTCCCACAATGAATGTACCTACATGCAATTAAATGGATACTGACCCCCATATCCCTTTGAAAGGGGCGTAGTGGCAAATATTGTAAAAATTTGAATTATCACAACTTTCGGGCCGAAATTGTAAGGGCCGGGGTGGTTCAGCATTTTGGAGGAAAATATTATATTTTTTGAATAGGCTAGTTTCCCCACACTAAATGTACCTACATGCAATTAGATGGATCCTGACCCCCATATCCCTTTAAAAGGGGCGTAGGGGCAAATATTGTGATAATTTGAATAAACACCAATTTCAGGCCGAAATGGTAAGGGCCGGGGTGGTTCAGCATTTTGGAGGAAAATATCATATTTTTTTAATAGGCTAGTTTCCCCACAATGAATGTACCTACATGCAATTAAATGGATCCTGACCCCCATATCCCTTTGAAAGGGGCGTAGTGGCCAATTGTTGAAAAAATTTGAATTATCACAACTTTCGGGCCGAAATTGGAAGGGCGGGGTGGTTCAGCATTTTGAAGGAAAAAATTATATTTTTTGATTAGGCTAGTTTCCCCACAATGAATGTACCTACATGCCATTAGATGGATCCTGACCCCCATATCCCTTTGAAAGGGGCGTAGTGGCCAATTGTTGAAAAATTTGAATTATCACAACTTTCGGGCCGAAATTGGAAGGGCCGGGGTGGTTCAGCATTTTGAAGGAAAAAATAATTTTTTTTTAATAGGCTAGTTTCCCCACAATGAATGTACCTACATGCAATTAAATGGATACTGACCCCCATATCCCTTTGAAAGGGGCGTAGTGGCAAATATTGTAAAAATTTGAATTATCACAACTTTCGGGCCGAAATTGTAAGGGCCGGGGTGGTTCAGCATTTTGGAGGAAAATATTATATTTTTTGAATAGGCTAGTTTCCCCACAATAAATGTACCTACATGCAATTAGATGGATCCTGACCCCCATATCCCTTTAAAAGGGGCGTAGGGGCAAATATTGTGATAATTTGAATAAACACCAATTTCAGGCCGAAATGGTAAGGGCCGGGGTGGTTCAGCATTTTGGAGGAAAATATCATATTTTTTAATAGGCTAGTTTCCCCACAATGAATGTACCTACATGCAATTAAATGGATCCTGACCCCCATATCCCTTTGAAAGGGGCGTAGTGGCCAATTGTTGAAAAAATTTGAATTATCACAACTTTCGGGCCGAAATTGGAAGGGCCGGGGTGGTTCAGCATTTTGGAGGAAAATATTTTTTTTTTAATAGGCTAGTTTCCCCACAATGAATGTACCTACATGCCATTAGATGGATCTGACCCCAATATCCCTTTGAAAGGGGCGTAGGGGCAAATATTGTAAAAATTTGAATTATCACAACTTTCGGGCCGAAATGGTAAGGGCCGGGGTGGTTCAGCATTTTGAAGGAAAAATAATTTTTTTTTAATAGGCTAGTTTCCCCACAATGAATGTACCTACATGCAATTTACTGGATTCTGACCCCCATATTCCTTTTAAAGGGGCGTGGGGCAAATATTGTAAAAATTTGAATTATCACAACTTTTTGGCCGAAATTGTAAGGGCCGGGGTGGTTCAGCATTTTGAAGGAAAATTTTTTTTTTTTTAATAGGCTAGTTTCCCCACAATAAATGTACCTACATGCAATTAGATGGATCCTGACCCCCATATCCCTTTAAAAGGGGCGTAGGGGCAAATATTGTGATAATTTGAATAAACACAATTTCAGGCCGAAATGGTAAGGGCCGGGGTGGTTCAGCATTTTGGAGGAAAATATTTTTTTTTTAATAGGCTAGTTTCCCCACAATGAATGTACCTACATGCCATTAGATGGATTCTGACCCCCATATCCCTTTGAAAGGGGCGTGGTGGCAAATATTGTAAAAATTTGAATTATCACAACTTTTTGGCCGAAATTGTAAGGGCCGGGGTGGTTCAGCATTTTGGAGGAAAATATCATATTTTTTGATTAGGCTAGTTTCCCCACAATGAATGTACCTACATGCAATTAGATGGATCCTGACCCCCATATCCCTTTGAAAGGGGCGTAGTGGCAAATATTGTAAAAATTTGAATTATCACAACTTTCGGGCCGAAAATGTAAGGGCCGGGGTGGTTCAGCATTTTGGAGGAAAAATTATATTTTTTGAATAGGCTAGTTTCCCCACAATAAATGTACCTACATGCAATTAGATGGATCCTGACCCCCATATCCCTTTGAAAGGGGCGTAGGGGCAAATATTGTGAAAATTTGAATAAACACCAATTTCAGGCCGAAATGGTAAGGGCCGGGGTGGTTCAGCATTTTGGAGGAAAATATATATTTTTTTGAATAGGCTAGTTTCCCCACAATGAATGTACATACATGCCATTAGATGGATTCTGACCCCCATATCCCTTTGAAAGGGGCGTAGTGGCAAATATTGTAAAAATTTGAATTATCACAACTTTCGGGCCGAAAATGTAAGGGCCGGGGTGGTTCAGCATTTTGGAGGAAAATATTATATTTTTTGAATAGGCTAGTTTCCCCACAATGAATGTACCTACATGCAATTTACTGGATTCTGACCCCCATATCCCTTTTAAAGGGGCGTAGTGGCCAATTGTTGAAAAAATTTGAATTATCACAACTTTCGGGCCGAAATTGGAAGGGCCGGGGTGGTTCAGCATTTTGAAGGAAAAAATATATTTTTTGATTAGGCTAGTTTCCCCACAATGAATGTACCTACATGCCATTAGATGGATCCTGACCCCCATATCCCTTTGAAAGGGGCGTAGGGGCAAATATTGTAAAAATTTGAATTATCACAACTTTCGGGCCGAAATTAGAAGGTCCGGGGTGGTTCAGCATTTTGGAGGAAAATATTTTTTTTTTTAATAGGCTAGTTTCCCCACAATAAATGTCCTACATGCCATTAGATGGATCCTGACCCCCATATCCCTTTGAAAGGGGCGTAGTGGCAAATATTGTAAAAATTTGAATTATCACAACTTTCGGGCCGAAATTGTAAGGGCCGGGGTGGTTCAGCATTTTGGAGGAAAAATTATATTTTTTGAATAGGCTAGTTTCCCCACAATAATGTACCTACATGCAATTAGATGGATCCTGACCCCCATATCCCTTTAAAAGGGGCGTAGGGGCAAATATTGTGATAATTTGAATAAACACCAATTTCAGGCCGAAATGGTAAGGGCCGGGGTGGTTCAGCATTTTGGAGGAAAATATCATATTTTTTTAATAGGCTAGTTTCCCCACAATGAATGTACCTACATGCAATTAAATGGATCCTGACCCCCATATCCCTTTGAAAGGGGCGTAGGGGCAAATATTGTAAAAATTTGAATTATCACAACTTTCGGGCCGAAATGGTAAGGGCCGGGGTGGTTCAGCATTTTGAAGGAAAAAATAATTTTTTTTTAATAGGCTAGTTTCCCCACAATGAATGTACCTACATGCAATTTACTGGATTCTGACCCCCATATTCCTTTTAAAGGGGCGTGGTGGCAAATATTGTAAAAATTTGAATTATCACAACTTTTTGGCCGAAATTGGAAGGGCCGGGGTGGTTCAGCATTTTGGAGGAAAATATTTTTTTTTTAATAGGCTAGTTTCCCCACAATGAATGTACCTACATGCCATTAGATGGATTCTGACCCCAATATCCCTTTGAAAGGGGCGTAGGGGCAAATATTGTAAAAATTTGAATTATCACAACTTTCGGGCCGAAATGGTAAGGGCCGGGGTGGTTCAGCATTTTGAAGGAAAAATAATTTTTTTTTAATAGGCTAGTTTCCCACAATGAATGTACCTACATGCAATTTACTGGATTCTGACCCCCATATTCCTTTTAAAGGGGCGTGGTGGCAAATATTGTAAAAATTTGAATTATCACAACTTTTTGGCCGAAATTGTAAGGGCCGGGGTGGTTCAGCATTTTGAAGGAAAATTTTTTTTTTTTTAATAGGCTAGTTTCCCCACAATGAATGTACCTACATGCAATTAGATGGATCCTGACCCCCATATCCCTTTGAAAGGGGCGTAGGGGCAAATATTGTGATAATTTGAATTATCACAATTTCAGGCCGAAATGGTAAGGGCCGGGGTGGTTCAGCATTTTGGAGGAAAATATTTTTTTTTTAATAGGCTAGTTTCCCCACAATGAATGTACCTACATGCCATTAGATGGATCTGACCCCCATATCCCTTTGAAAGGGGCGTGGTGGCAAATATTGTAAAAATTTGAATTATCACAACTTTTGGCCGAAATTGTAAGGGCCGGGTGGTTCAGCATTTTGGAGGAAAATATCATATTTTTGATTAGGCTAGTTTCCCCACAATGAATGTACCTACATGCAATTAGATGGATCCTGACCCCCATATCCCTTTGAAAGGGGCGTAGTGGCAAATATTGTAAAAATTTGAATTATCACAACTTTCGGGCCGAAAATGTAAGGGCCGGGGTGGTTCAGCATTTTGGAGGAAAATATTATATTTTTTGAATAGGCTAGTTTCCCCACACTAAATGTACCTACATGCAATTAGATGGATCCTGACCCCCATATCCCTTTAAAAGGGGCGTAGGGGCAAATATTGTGATAATTTGAATAAACACCAATTTCAGGCCGAAATGGTAAGGGCCGGGGTGGTTCAGCATTTTGGAGGAAAATATCATATTTTTTGAATAGGCTAGTTTCCCCACAATGAATGTACACATGCCATTAGATGGATTCTGACCCCCATATCCCTTTGAAAGGGGCGTAGTGGCAAATATTGTAAAAATTTGAATTATCGGAACTTTCGGGCCGAAAATGTAAGGGCCGGGGTGGTTCAGCATTTTGGAGGAAAATATTATATTTTTTGAATAGGCTAGTTTCCCCACAATGAATGTACCTACATGCAATTTACTGGATTCTGACCCCCATATCCCTTTAAAGGGGCGTAGTGGCCAATTGTTGAAAAAATTTGAATTATCACAACTTTCGGGCCGAAATTGGAAGGGCCGGGGTGGTTCAGCATTTTGAAGGAAAAAATTATATTTTTTGATTAGGCTAGTTTCCCCACAATGAATGTACCTACATGCCATTAGATGGATCCTGACCCCCATATCCCTTTGAAAGGGGCGTAGGGGCAAATATTGTAAAAATTTGAATTATCACAACTTTCGGGCCGAAATTAGAAGGTCCGGGGTGGTTCAGCATTTTGGAGGAAAATATTTTTTTTTTTTAATAGGCTAGTTTCCACACAATAAATGTCCATACATGCCATTAGATGGATCCTGACCCCCATATCCCTTTGAAAGGGGCGTAGTGGCAAATATTGTAAAAATTTGAATTATCACAACTTTCGGGCCGAAATTGTAAGGGCCGGGGTGGTTCAGCATTTTGGAGGAAAATATTATATTTTTTGAATAGGCTAGTTTCCCCACACTAAATGTACCTACATGCAATTAGATGGATCCTGACCCCCATATCCCTTTAAAAGGGGCGTAGGGGCAAATATTGTGATAATTTGGATAAACACCAATTTCAGGCCGAAATGGTAAGGGCCGGGGTGGTTCAGCATTTTGGAGGAAAATATCATATTTTTTAATAGGCTAGTTTCCCCACAATGAATGTACCTACATGCAATTAAATGGATCCTGACCCCCATATCCCTTTGAAAGGGGCGTAGGGGCAAATATTGTAAAAATTTGAATTATCACAACTTTCGGGCCGAAATGGTAAGGGCCGGGGTGGTTCAGCATTTTGAAGGGAAAAATAATTTTTTTTAATAGGCTAGTTTCCCCACAATGAATGTACCTACATGCAATTTACTGGATTCTGACCCCCATATTCCTTTTAAAGGGGCGTGGTGGCAAATATTGTAAAAATTTGAATTATCACAACTTTTTGGCCGAAATTGTAAGGGCCGGGGTGGTTCAGCATTTTGAAGGAAAATTTTTTTTTTTTTAATAGGCTAGTTTCCCCACATAAATGTACCTACATGCAATTAGATGGATCCTGACCCCCATATCCCTTTAAAAGGGGCGTAGGGGCAAATATTGTGATAATTTGAATAAACACCAATTTCAGGCCGAAATGGTAAGGGCCGGGGTGGTTCAGCATTTTGGAGGAAAATATCATATTTTTTTAATAGGCTAGTTTCCCCACAATGAATGTACCTACATGCAATTAAATGGATTCTGACCCCCATATCCCTTTGAAAGGGGCGTAGGGGCAAATATTGTAAAAATTTGAATTATCACAACTTTCGGGCCGAAATTAGAAGGTCCGGGATGGTTCAGCATTTTGGAGGAAAAAATTATATTTTTTGATTAGGCTAGTTTCCCCACAATGAATGTACCTACATGCAATTTACTGGATTCTGACCCCCATACCCTTTTAAAGGGGCGTAGTGGCAAATATTGTAAAAATTTGAATTATCACAACTTTCGAGCCGAAATTGTAAGGGCCGGGGTGGTTCAGCATTTTGAAGGAAAATTTTTTTTTTTTTTAATAGGCTAGTTTCCCCAAATGAATGTACCTACATGCAATTTACTGGATTCTGACCCCCATATCCCTTTTAAAGGGGCGTAGTGGCAAATATTGTAAAAATTTGAATTATCACAACTTTTGGCCGAAATTGTAAGGGCCGGGGTGGTTCAGCATTTTGAAGGAAAAAATAATTTTTTTTTAATAGGCTAGTTTCCCCACAATGAATGTACCTACATGCAATTTACTGGATTCTGACCCCCATATCCCTTTTAAAGGGGCGTAGTGGCAAATATTGTAAAAATTTGAATTATCACAACTTTTTGGCCGAAATTGTAAGGGCCGGGGTGGTTCAGCATTTTGAAGGAAAAAATTATATTTTTTGATTAGGCTAGTTTTCCCACAATGAATGTACCTACATGCCATTAGATGGATCCTGACCCCCATATCCCTTTGAAAGGGGCGTAGTGGCAAATATTGTAAAAATTTGAATTATCACAACTTTCGGGCCGAAATTGTAAGGGCCGGGGTGGTTCAGCATTTTGGAGGAAAATATTATATTTTTTGAATAGGCTAGTTTCCCCACACTAAATGTACCTACATGCAATTAGATGGATCCTGACCCCCATATCCCTTTAAAAGGGGCGTAGGGGCAAATATTGTGATAATTTGGATAAACACCAATTTCAGGCCGAAATGGTAAGGGCCGGGGTGGTTCAGCATTTTGGAGGAAAATATCATATTTTTTTAATAGGCTACTTTCCCCACAATGAATGTACCTACGTGCAATTAAATGGATCCTGACCCCCATATCCCTTTGAAAGGGGCGTAGGGGCAAATATTGTAAAAATTTGAATTATCACAACTTTCGGGCCGAAATGGTAAGGGCCGGGGTGGTTCAGCATTTTGAAGGGAAAAATAATTTTTTTTTAATAGGCTAGTTTCCCCACAATGAATGTACCTACATGCAATTTACTGGATTCTGACCCCCATATTCCTTTTAAAGGGGCGTAGTGGCAAATATTGTAAAAATTTGAATTATCACAACTTTTGGCCGAAATTGGAAGGGCCGGGGTGGTTCAGCATTTTGGAGGAAAATATTTTTTTTTTAATAGGCTAGTTTCCCCACAATGAATGTACCTACATGCCATTAGATGGATTCTGACCCCAATATCCCTTTGAAAGGGGCGTAGGGGCAAATATTGTAAAAATTTGAATTATCACAACTTTCGGGCCGAAATGGTAAGGGCCGGGGTGGTTCAGCATTTTGAAGGAAAAATAATTTTTTTTTAATAGGCTAGTTTCCCCACAATGAATGTACCTACATGCAATTTACTGGATTCTGACCCCCATATTCCTTTTAAAGGGGCGTGGTGGCAAATATTGTAAAAATTTGAATTATCACAACTTTTTGGCCGAAATTGTAAGGGCCGGGGTGGTTCAGCATTTTGAAGGAAAATTTTTTTTTTTTTAATAGGCTAGTTTCCCCACAATAAATGTACCTACATGCAATTAGATGGATCCTGACCCCCATATCCCTTTAAAAGGGGCGTAGGGGCAAATATTGTGATAATTTGAATAAACACCAATTTCAGGCCGAAATGGTAAGGGCCGGGGTGGTTCAGCATTTTGGAGGAAAATATTTTTTTTTTTAATAGGCTAGTTTCCCCACAATGAATGTACCTACATGCCATTAGATGGATTCTGACCCCCATATCCCTTTGAAAGGGGCGTGGTGGCAAATATTGTAAAAATTTGAATTATCACAACTTTTGGCCGAAATTGTAAGGGCCGGGGTGGTTCAGCATTTTGGAGGAAAATATCATATTTTTTGATTAGGCTAGTTTCCCCACAATGAATGTACCTACATGCAATTAGATGGATCCTGACCCCCATATCCCTTTGAAAGGGGCGTAGTGGCAAATATTGTAAAAATTTGAATTATCACAACTTTCGGGCCGAAAATGTAAGGGCCGGGGTGGTTCAGCATTTTGGAGGAAAATATTATATTTTTTGAATAGGCTAGTTTCCCCACACTAAATGTACCTACATGCAATTAGATGGATCCTGACCCCCATATCCCTTTAAAAGGGGCGTAGGGGCAAATATTGTGATAATTTGGATAAACACCAATTTCAGGCCGAAATGGTAAGGGCCGGGGTGGTTCAGCATTTTGGAGGAAAATATCATATTTTTTGAATAGGCTAGTTTCCCCACAATGAATGTACATACATGCCATTAGATGGATTCTGACCCCCATATCCCTTTGAAAGGGGCGTAGTGGCAAATATTGTAAAAATTTGAATTATCGGAACTTTCGGGCCGAAAATGTAAGGGCCGGGGTGGTTCAGCATTTTGGAGGAAAATATTATATTTTTTGAATAGGCTAGTTTCCCCACAATGAATGTACCTACATGCAATTTACTGGATTCTGACCCCCATATCACTTTTAAAGGGGCGTAGTGGCCAATTGTTGAAAAAATTTGAATTATCACAACTTTCGGGCCGAAATTGGAAGGGCCGGGGTGGTTCAGCATTTTGAAGGAAAAAATTATATTTTTTGATTAGGCTAGTTTCCCCACAATGAATGTACCTACATGCCATTAGATGGATCCTGACCCCCATATCCCTTTGAAAGGGGCGTAGGGGCAAATATTGTAAAAATTTGAATTATCACAACTTTCGGGCCGAAATTAGAAGGTCCGGGGTGGTTCAGCATTTTGGAGGAAAATATTTTTTTTTTTTAATAGGTTAGTTTCCACACAATAAATGTCCATACATGCCATTAGATGGATCCTGACCCCCATATCCCTTTGAAAGGGGCGTAGTGGCAAATATTGTAAAAATTTGAATTATCACAACTTTCGGGCCGAAATTGTAAGGGCCGGGGTGGTTCAGCATTTTGGAGGAAAATATTATATTTTTTGAATAGGCTAGTTTCCCCACACTAAATGTACCTACATGCAATTAGATGGATCCTGACCCCCATATCCCTTTAAAAGGGGCGTAGGGGCAAATATTGTGATAATTTGGATAAACACCAATTTCAGGCCGAAATGGTAAGGGCCGGGGTGGTTCAGCATTTTGGAGGAAAATATCATATTTTTTTAATAGGCTACTTTCCCCACAATGAATGTACCTACGTGCAATTAAATGGATCCTGACCCCCATATCCCTTTGAAAGGGGCGTAGGGGCAAATATTGTAAAAATTTGAATTATCACAACTTTCGGGCCGAAATGGTAAGGGCCGGGGTGGTTCAGCATTTTGAAGGGAAAAATAATTTTTTTTTAATAGGCTAGTTTCCCCACAATGAATGTACCTACATGCAATTTACTGGATTCTGACCCCCATATTCCTTTAAAGGGGCGTGGTGGCAAATATTGTAAAAATTTGAATTATCACAACTTTTTGGCCGAAATTGTAAGGGCCGGGGTGGTTCAGCATTTTGAAGGAAAATTTTTTTTTTTTTAATAGGCTAGTTTCCCCACACTAAATGTACCTACATGCAATTAGATGGATCCTGACCCCCATATCCCTTTAAAAGGGGCGTAGGGGCAAATATTGTGATAATTTGAATAAACACCAATTTCAGGCCGAAATGGTAAGGGCCGGGGTGGTTCAGCATTTTGGAGGAAAATATCATATTTTTTTAATAGGCTAGTTTCCCCACAATGAATGTACCTACGTGCAATTAAATGGATTCTGACCCCCATATCCCTTTGAAAGGGGCGTAGGGGCAAATATTGTAAAAATTTGAATTATCACAACTTTCGGGCCGAAATTAGAAGGTCCGGGATGGTTCAGCATTTTGGAGGAAAAAATTATATTTTTTGATTAGGCTAGTTTCCCCACAATGAATGTACCTACATGCAATTTACTGGATTCTGACCCCCATACCCTTTTAAAGGGGCTTAGTGGCAAATATTGTAAAAATTTGAATTATCACAACTTTCGAGCCGAAATTGTAAGGGCCGGGGTGGTTCAGCATTTTGAAGGAAAATTTTTTTTTTTTTAATAGGCTAGTTTCCCCAAATTGAATGTACCTACTTGCAATTTACTGAATTCTGACCCCCATATCCCTTTTAAAGGGGCGTAGTGGCAAATATTGTAAAAATTTGAATTATCACAACTTTTTGGCCGAAATTGTAAGGGCCGGGGTGGTTCAGCATTTTGAAGAAAAAATAATTTTTTTTTAATAGGCTAGTTTCCCCACAATGAATGTACCTACATGCAATTACTGGATTCTGACCCCCATATCCCTTTTAAAGGGGCGTAGTGGCAAATATTGTAAAAATTTGAATTATCACAACTTTTTGGCCGAAATTGTAAGGGCCGGGGTGGTTCAGCATTTTGAAGGAAAAAATTATATTTTTTGATTAGGCTAGTTTCCCCACAATGAATGTACCTACATGCAATTAGATGGATCCTGACCCCCATATCCCTTTGAAAGGGGCGTAGTGGCAAATATTGTAAAAATTTGAATTATCGGAACTTTCGGGCCGAAAATGTAAGGGCCGGGGTGGTTCAGCATTTTGGAGGAAAATATTATATTTTTTGAATAGGCTAGTTTCCCCACACTAAATGTACCTACATGCAATTAGATGGATCCTGACCCCCATATCCCTTTAAAAGGGGCGTAGGGGCAAATATTGTGATAATTTGGATAAACACCAATTTCAGGCCGAAATGGTAAGGGCCGGGGTGGTTCAGCATTTTGGAGGAAAATATCATATTTTTTTGAATAGGCTAGTTTCCCCACAATGAATGTACATGCATGCCATTAGATGGATTCTGACCCCCATATCCCTTTGAAAGGGGCGTAGTGGCAAATATTGTAAAAATTTGAATTATCGGAACTTTCGGGCCGAAAATGTAAGGGCCGGGGTGGTTCAGCATTTTGGAGGAAAATATTATATTTTTTTAATAGGCTAGTTTCCCCACAATGAATGTACCTACATGCAATTTACTGGATTCTGACCCCCATATCCCTTTTAAAGGGGCGTAGTGGCAAATATTGTAAAAATTTGAATTATCACAACTTTTTGGCCGAAATTGTAAGGGCCGGGGTGGTTCAGCATTTTGAAGGAAAAAATTATATTTTTTGATTAGGCTTGTTTCCCCACAATGAATGTACCTACATGCCATTAGATGGATCCTGACCCCCATATCCCTTTGAAAGGGGCGTAGTGGCAAATATTGTAAAAATTTGAATTATCGGAACTTTCGGGCCGAAATTGTAAGGGCCGGGGTGGTTCAGCATTTTGGAGGAAAAATATATTTTTTTGAATAGGCTAGTTTCCCCACAATGAATGTACCTACATGCAATTTACTGGATTCTGACCCCCATATTCCTTTTAAAGGGGCGTGGTGGCAAATATTGTAAAAATTTGAATTATCACAACTTTTTGGCCGAAATTGTAAGGGCCGGGGTGGTTCAGCATTTTGAAGGAAAATTTTTTTTTTTTTAATAGGCTAGTTTCCCCACACTAAATGTACCTACATGCAATTAGATGGATCCTGACCCCCATATCCCTTTAAAAGGGGCGTAGGGGCAAATATTGTGATAATTTGAATAAACACCAATTTCAGGCCGAAATGGTAAGGGCCGGGGTGGTTCAGCATTTTGGAGGAAAATATCATATTTTTTTAATAGGCTAGTTTCCCCAAATTGAATGTACCTACTTGCAATTTACTGAATTCTGACCCCCATATCCCTTTTAAAGGGGCGTAGTGGCAAATATTGTAAAAATTTGAATTATCACAACTTTTTGGCCGAAATTGTAAGGGCCGGGGTGGTTCAGCATTTTGAAGGAAAAAATAATTTTTTTTTAATAGGCTAGTTTCCCCACAATGAATGTACCTACATGCAATTTACTGGATTCTGACCCCCATATCCCTTTTAAAGGGGCGTAGTGGCAAATATTGTAAAAATTTGAATTATCACAACTTTTTGGCCGAAATTGTAAGGGCCGGGGTGGTTCAGCATTTTGAAGGAAAAAATTATATTTTTTGATTAGGCTAGTTTCCCCACAATGAATGTACCTACATGCAATTAGATGGATCCTGACCCCCATATCCCTTTGAAAGGGGCGTAGTGGCAAATATTGTAAAAATTTGAATTATCGGAACTTTCGGGCCGAAAATGTAAGGGCCGGGGTGGTTCAGCATTTTGGAGGAAAATATTATATTTTTTGAATAGGCTAGTTTCCCCACACTAAATGTACCTACATGCAATTAGATGGATCCTGACCCCCATATCCCTTTAAAAGGGGCGTAGGGGCAAATATTGTGATAATTTGGATAAACACCAATTTCAGGCCGAAATGGTAAGGGCCGGGGTGGTTCAGCATTTTGGAGGAAAATATCATATTTTTTTGAATAGGCTAGTTTCCCCACAATGAATGTACATGCATGCCATTAGATGGATTCTGACCCCCATATCCCTTTGAAAGGGGCGTAGTGGCAAATATTGTAAAAATTTGAATTATCGGAACTTTCGGGCCGAAAATGTAAGGGCCGGGGTGGTTCAGCATTTTGGAGGAAAATATTATATTTTTTTAATAGGCTAGTTTCCCCACAATGAATGTACCTACATGCAATTTACTGGATTCTGACCCCCATATCCCTTTTAAAGGGGCGTAGTGGCAAATATTGTAAAAATTTGAATTATCACAACTTTTTGGCCGAAATTGTAAGGGCCGGGGTGGTTCAGCATTTTGAAGGAAAAAATTATATTTTTTGATTAGGCTTGTTTCCCCACAATGAATGTACCTACATGCCATTAGATGGATCCTGACCCCCATATCCCTTTGAAAGGGGCGTAGTGGCAAATATTGTAAAAATTTGAATTATCGGAACTTTCGGGCCGAAATTGTAAGGGCCGGGGTGGTTCAGCATTTTGGAGGAAAATATATATTTTTTTGAATAGGCTAGTTTCCCCACAATGAATGTACCTACATGCAATTAGATGGATCCTGACCCCCATATCCCTTTAAAAGGGGTGTAGGGGCAAATATTGTGATAATTTGAATAAACACCAATTTCAGGCCGAAATGGTAAGGGCCGGGGTGGTTCAGCATTTTGGAGGAAAATATCATATTTTTTTAATAGGCTAGTTTCCCCACAATGAATGTACCTACATGCAATTAAATGGATCCTGACCCCCATATCCCTTTTATATGGGCGTAGTGGCCAATTGTTGAAAAAATTTGAATTATCACAACTTTCGGGCCGAAATTGGAAGGGCCGGGGTGGTTCAGCATTTTGAAGGAAATTTTTTTTTTTTTAATAGGCTAGTTTCCCCACAATGAATGTACATTCATGCCATTAGATGGATCCTGACCCCCATATCCCTTTGAAAGGGGCGTAGGGGCAAATATTGTGATAATTAGAATAAACACCAATTTCGGGCCGAAATTGTAAGGGCCGGGGTGGTTCAGCATTTTGGAGGAAAATATTGTTTTTTTTTAATAGGCTATTTTCCCCACAATGAATGTCCATACATGCCATTAGATGAATCCTGACCCCCATATCCCTTTGAAAGGGGCGTAGTGGCAAATATTGTAAAAATTTGAATTATCACAACTTTCGGGCCGAAATTGGAAGGGCCGGGGTGGTTCAGGATTGTGGAGGAAAATATTGTTTTTTTTAATAGGCTAGTTTCCCCACAATGAATGTACCTACATGCCATTAGATGGATCCTGACCCCCATATCCCTTAGAAAGGGGCGTAGTGGCAAATATTGTAAAAATTTGAATTATCAGAACTTTCGGGCCGAAATTGGAAGGGCCGGGGTGGTTCAGCATTTTGGAGGAAAATATAATTTTTTTTTAATAGGCTAGTTTCCCCACAATGAATGTACATACATGCCATTAGATGCATTCTGACCCCCATATCCCTTTGAAAGAAGCGTAGGGGCAAATATTGTAAAAATTTGAATTATCACAACTTTCGGGCCGAAATTAGAAGGTCCGGGGTGTTTCAGCATTTTGGAGGAAAATATTATATTTTTTTTAGTAGGCTAGTTTCCCCACAATGAATGTCCATACATGCCATTAGATGGATCCTGACCCCCATATCCCTTTGAAAGGGGCGTAGGGGCAAATATTGTGATAATTTGTATAAACACCAATTTCAGGCCGAAATGGTTAAGGCCTGGGTGGTTCAGCATTTTGGAGGAAAATATTATGTTTTTTGAATAGGCTAGTTTCCCCACAATAAATGTACCTACATGCAATTAAATGGATTCCGACCCCCATATCCCTTCGAGAGGGGCGTAGTGGCAAATATTGTAAAAATTTGAATTATCACAACTTTCGGGCCGAAATTGTAAGAGCCGGGGTGGTTCAGCAGTTTGGAGGAAAATATAATTTTTTTTAAATAGGCTGGTTTCCCCACAATTAATGTACCTACATGCAATTAAATGGATTCTGACCCCCATATCCTTTGAAAGGGGCGTAGTGGCAAATATCGTGATAATTTGAATGAACACCAATTTCGGGCCGAAATGGTAAGGGCCGGGGTGGTTCAGCATTTTGGAGGAAAATATAATTTTTATGCCTCCGCCACCGAAGGTTGTGCCGGAGGCATCATGTTTTCGGGTTGTCCGTCCGTACGTCCGTCCCGTTTGACCGTTATCACAATACCTCAAGAACCATTTAAGATTTAAACTTAAGACTCGGGAATAGTATTTATCACCATAGGAAGACGATCTGATTAGATTTTGGAGTACGTAGGTCAAAGGTCACAGGTCACAGAGGTCAACTTATGAAATTCCTTGTATTGAGTTTGTTAGCGCGATATCTCAAGAACCATTTGAGATTTAAACTTCAAACTTAAGGATAGTATGTATCACCATAGGAAGACGATCTGATTAGATTTTGGAGCAAAGAATGTTAAAGGTCAAGGGTCACAGAGGTCAACTTATGAAATTCCATACATTGAGATTGTTATCATGATATCTCAAGAACCACTGGAGATTTAAACTTCAAACTTAGTGATAGTGTGTATCACTATAGGAAAACAATCTGATCACATTTTGGAGCACGTAGGTCAAAGGTCAAGGGTCATAGAGGTCAACTTATGAAATTCCATACTTTGAGATTGTTATCATGATATCTCAAGAACCACTGGAGATGTAAAAACTTCAAACTTAAGGATAGTATGTATCACCATAGGAAGACAATCTGATTAGATTTTGGAGCACGTAGGTCAAAGGTCAAGGGTCACAGAGGTCAACTTATGAAATTCCATACATTGGGATCGTTATCGCGATATCTCAAGAACCACTGGAGAATTTTCACTTCAAACTTAATGATAGTTATAGTATCACCATATCATAATTATCTCAAGAACCACTGGAGATTTAAACTTCAAACTTAAGGATAGTGTGTATCACCATAGGAAGACAATCTGATTAGATTTTGGAGCACGTAGGTCAAAGGTCAAGGGTCACAGAGGTCAACTTATGAAATTCCATACATTGAGATTGTTATCATGATATCTCAAGAACCACTGGAGATTTAAACTCCAAACTTGTTTAAATTGCTCTATGGCGGAGGCATCATTTTCGACTGCACGCAGTCAAAATTCCATCTAGTTTTTTTTAGAAATGCCAATGATGTACACTGCAATTTGTTATCATTCTTTCTTTTAACAGAGAGTTTAAATGTTATATTACCCATAGCAGGGCTCGACACTAACAGGTACCTTCAACACAGGGGTGCCCAAAATCTAGGTCATGACCCCAACATTTCAAACATTTTACATAGGGCTCATGCATTATAAAGACTCTGGTTAAATCTGGATCCCCTTCGAATAATTTTTGTTGATCTTTCAGTATAAACCTCAAATTCTTTTTTTAAAGTGTGTCCTGATGAAATATGCCATGGGTAATGATTTTTCATTTGCACTTTCTTACCCTGTCGTATCTCTTACAGATTTGGACCACCAGAATTACCCATGGAAGTTTGTTTCCAGTCGACAGAAAAGAGTTTTTAGCATACTTAGTAAGTCTCTTTCAAAGTCACCTTTGATATTCATACTGCAAAAACATAATAAAAATACATAGAAGAAAATGAATATATATTATATAAGCAGTGAATTTGGAAAACTTTGACTATAAACAAATGTAAAACAAATGAAGAAAAACAAATATCAGAGATTACATTGACTATTGAAGCTCTCTAGATATCAAGAGGTAAGACTAAGATGATGATTCTTTTGTGATGTAGAGCTGTGTGAAGCATATTGTTAGTCATTTGAAAGAATATTGTTTCTCAAGAAATGTTTGCTATATCTCACTGTATCCTGCTTGTAGTAAGTCATAATTCAAATTTTCAAAAAAACAAAACCAAGTATCACTTGGATGATTAGATATCAGAGTGATGATGGTCTCTGTCCTGCGAATGTAGAAAAACAAGAATGTCCCATGTATTTTGATCTACATCAAAAGATTACGGCAATCAATGTGTAGGAATTGTATTTATTATTATTGATTATAAGGTATATGCAGTATATGTATTAAATTCTGTATCATTGTGTTTTTGTTTTTTCTTACAGAATAACCATGGACTTCCCAAGTACTACACTCTTGCCTTGATAAGCAAGTGCGTAAATGAAGAAGATGCAACCGTATTGTCTACATTACTTGGTGTTTCAGAAACGACTTCCAAGTTATCTGGGACAAAGATTAGTCTCTGGTTATTCATGTAAGTATCCTATCCCTATGTAAACTGTATTATTGGCGGTTTAAAGCCGGAAGGGATTTAATTCTGTGTTAAAGTGTAGGAGTAAATGCACTTCTTGCTCCATACAGATGTAATGTATGAAAACCGCAGATATTTAATGTGTTATAAGAATATAACTTGAGCTATGTATAAATGGCATATGCAGTAAAAAGCATTCTAATCATAATTATAATTTCCATCAAATTATCAGATTTTGATGCTTTTTAATTGTTTGATAGTGCATTGACATGTCCCTCCTCCCATCTTAGAATAGGTTAAGATTTAGTAAAACATTTTGTCATTACTTCTTGGGGAAAAGGCTGTTAATTGTGTGTATAAGTTGCACAAGCTTTGCTGGAAATGAAACAGTAGTGAACTGTCATTATCCTTTTGATGTTAACATCTGATATTTATGTTTTTGCATCCTATTCAGCCTTGGTCTTCTTATGTTCAGTCATATCATGCTCCTATGTGGTGTCTGTCATCCAACATTACTTTGGGATGCTGTGGACGCTTTCAACATTCCAAACATCCTCATGTACACTGTTGTCATGACAACTTTGTTTCTCAGTCTGCTGTGGCAAGTGGGTGTCGTATGGCAGGTACAGAAATATTAATCGCTTGAGTGTAAACTTCACAAAATAATTTGTGTGTTACAAAAAGACTTTGATGCCTTAAATTGGTCTGGGGGGGGGGGGGGGTGGAAGAAAAAAAATAATATGTCACTTCCAGGAATTGTTTAGACATGATGTATTAAAGGAGATGTCATGTGATGGAATTCTCATTTGTTAAAGATTGTATCATGGAATATGAGACATTTACTCATATTATTAACATGAAACATTAAGTTTATAATCTATCAATCATATTGTCACTAAAAATAGGTATTACATGAAGTTTTCACTGTTTTGACCATTTTTAGTGTTCAAAGTGTTCAAAGTTTTTTAAGGATTTTATTTTTGAACTAGAAAGACGTGTTTCCACAACATGAGTAATGAAATAATTTGCTCCCCCCCCCCCCTTCGTTTAAAATGAATTTGAATTTAAGGAAAATTATTGTTTGTACTGTAGTAGAAATATTTGACCTTATTAGAGTAACTTTTTCAAAGCTGATGTGGTCCAAACTTTTGTAATCATTAGGTTGCAATTTTTATGCCTGTTTTCAGCATCACTTTCTGTGTCTTATCTCAATAAGTATTTCAGGTTGTGGAGGGAAAATCGTCATCAGGAGCAGAGTGTGTCTCAGTTTTTATCCGTCCATAAGTCTTTTGGTAATTTCCTGAAGAAGTCTGTGCTATATGTTCAAGAAGTGGAAGTCATTTTAAGAGGTTATACAATGTAAGTATCACAAGAGAATCAGTGATCAGTGTACTATCTTTATCTATATAAAGAGCCTGATAAATCTTATTAAATTAGCGATCCTCACCTACTGGGGATTTTCAGTACAAATTTTATTGTCAATCAAAGAAAGTCAGAAAATGATAAGAAACTACCCAGACATGTCAGCTCAGTGTAAACATTAGTAAACACTTCAGCCTTAAAAGTATTTATTTATGAGCACCGACATAATGTACTATTTTAGTAGATATTGAATTAAGTCAACATATTTGGGATTGCAGTTCTCTGTTTCTAAGACTATTTTGTTTCAAACAATATTAATCTCATTTTAATGACCTGTCTAACAGTGTAAAAGACACTGCATGTCTGTAATTCATTGGGAAATTTAAAAAAATGTGCTCCTCTCCTAATTTAGGATGACACCATTCACCCCCATATCTCACCTGGAGAGGGGTAGCCAAACACAACTTCAATGCCCTGCCCTTAGACAGGCTATCTTCCAGGCTGCTAGAAACCAATTTCTGTCTCTGAGGCAAGCCATGCTGTCAACCATAGCTGATAGTCCACTAAGAGATGAAGAACAGAGAGACTTAGAAGACGTCTATCTCGCTACCACAGATCTACAACACTTGGCAGGGGAACTGTCAATTTTAACTGATGTAAGAAAAAAATCAAAGCTTTTCTTGAGTTCAGATTATATGACTAAATTTTGAGAGGAACTGGCCTAAAGTAATTCTGAAGTTTTGATTAGGCAGTAGATTGGTGAACACCCGTGAGATATGAAGAAAAAAAAACTTGCTGAAAATCAAATTCACATATTCAAGCACAACACACATTTGCACATGTGGGACTGAGTATTCTATTGCTCGAGTCTTGGTTGGGACAACTGGGTTACTTATCTATTTCCTTATCTGTCCTTGCTCATTACCCAGATTATTCATGTAATACTCTGTATGGTATCTATTTGTAGTCTTAAAGATCAATGTGTGTTTGGTTTGAGTTTGTTAAATTTCTAGTCATTTTTTAGAACTCAAGCATGAATTATTTTTATGTGGTGTATGTTGCCAGAATTTAATAACCTCCATATATTCAGGTTTTTATTTTAAGAGGTTTGAGAAATTTATGTATTCTCAATGAAAAAATTATTTATGCTTAGATGTTCACCTCAAATGTGTTGAGTGATGGAACATTTACAATCAAGTTACATGTAAATCCTATAATCTACCATTCATTTCTTGCTCTTTTCAGGACTCTACAGGACCATACCCCACCTCTTATTTGAAGGTAAATATCATTAGTCTGAAATATTTTCATTACATG
Organism: Strongylocentrotus purpuratus; assembly: GCF_000002235.5. NCBI lineage: Eukaryota > Metazoa > Echinodermata > Echinoidea > Camarodonta > Strongylocentrotidae > Strongylocentrotus > Strongylocentrotus purpuratus. Next base: position 22,407,806 of record NW_022145612.1, read on the forward strand.
TGTACGAGTGTAGAGTAGAGTTCTTTTGAAATGTGCTATCTTTTTCATGTATAATTGTAGTTTGTAATGAGTAGATATCACAGTTTTGGTATTAGTAGAATACAATTATAGATACAAAACAAACTAGCAAACACAATTGAAGAAAAAAAATGATCTTGCAGCAAAATTAAAAAAATCATTCTTTCTGCTCATAGTTACCATGAACAAAAGGATACATCAAGAAATAAGTTTATTATATATCTGACCAAATTGTTGATATTCAAGTAAGTTCTCTGTAAATTCAATGTGAATTAATAGGTGGACAATAATCTATATTTCTGTCTGTTTTTCTTGTAGGCTATATCCAACTTATACAGTGATCAGTTATCTGAGTTTATCAGAAGACATCTCATGTGTCTAAAGTCTGATCTATTAGCCGATTCTGCAGGTATGTCCACGCATTTTTTAAATTTTTTTTATTGTAGTGGAGTTGTTTGCTTGAATACCATGGTTATCATTTTGAAAGACAAGAACTTTTTCCAGAAAGAAAAAAGAGTTCTCCAGATGTACCTTGTTACACGATATAGACGTGTGAAATAGATATTCAGTTCGTAAGGATGGTCTGGAAACTTTACTTATGTTTTCAAAAAGTATTTCAAATAGTGCTATGCCATGAACTGTAGATGAAGTAGTAACAACTTCTGATTTTTGTGTGTGTGTGAAATTAGAATCAGAATATATTGAACTTTTAAGGGCCTGAGTCAAGAGCCGTATGTATCTGAGAGAAGTTGGTATTCAGTATGTCTAACTTCAGACTCAAGATATATGATATCAAAAGATAGATATAGCACAAGTGAGTGTGGTTTGAACACAGCTACCGTAAATCTCTGTGTATAAGACGCACCTGTGTATAAGACGCACCCCCTGTAGATACTAATTTTGGCAGCAAGCCAGGTCCGTGTTAAAAAACCCACGCGGAAGGACTTTCATTTAACTGCGAGGTGCAGTTGAATGTGTAAGATCATTAATGTAAATTAAAAAACAGTAGAGGACCTAGGATAGAACCTTATGGTAAGCCGTGTGTAATAGAAGAAAAATTGGAGGAATTATATAGTATTAATGACTACTTTGAGAAAAACAACTATTTCTCAAATATTAAAGCAGTCATTAATACTTTTATATGCCAAAAAAATTATGACACCACCTTGGCCTTTCTCTAGTTTATCTGCACGGTTGTTTTTTATGAGTGTTTCTTTGAGAGTAGACTAGATCTAGATTCTAGTCTAAGCAAGATATTTTTACAATTTTAGGGGTGGGCCTGCGCTTTCATATGTACCTCACTTATTGAGTATCACCTTCAGGATCACGAGCAATATTAGTTTGAATCCTCTGGTAATTAAAACATCGACCAATCTAGCATGATCGAGTGCGCAATGGCCAATGGAAATGCATAGGGATGTGTGTAATCTCTACGGGAAGGATCTGCATCTATCCGTGACGTACAAATCACTACAATCACCAGCATCTGGTTGTCACGTAGACTCTACTAGAATCTAGGTCTAGGCCTACTGAAAACAAATTATAGAAGATTTCACGTACCCTTTTCGGTGTTCTTGCTGTCAGCATGTCTCGCATTTGATCCTCATCCAGAAGTTGAAATCTTGGGAGAGTTTCTACAGCCATTTTTGCCTTGTTTGAATCAAGATATATTGCCGTACTAAAAATGCCGACCAATTCTTCGCACACGTACGGTATCCACGATCGCTCAAACCATTTTTTAACATGTAAACCTATGGGTAACCATGGTTACTGAGATTTTAGAACTATTTTCCCTGTAACCATGGTAACTGGGATTTTAGAACTATTTTTTTGAACTATTACATGGGTTTGGAATTTTACCGGGAATTTTACAGGAATAGTTAAAGTTTATGAATGCAATTTCGACCAATCAGATGGCTGGATTTCTTAAGTGAGGTATATAATTGTTATTATAAACTACCGGTACATATTGAGATCTATCTAAAGATTTCTTTCAAACCAAGATGACGGAAAAATTTGAGTGTTGTTCTAGTTTCCGAGTGGTGAGTCAACACACCAATTACTGAGCTTTTTTTTTTGTACCTGTGTATAAGACGCACCCCCAGACTTTGAATTTTTTTTGGTGGCAAAACTGTGCGTCTTATACACAAAGATTTACGGTAACTCTTGTCATTCTTTGCATTGCCCATAGATGCAACCTCAAGCTCGCATTCACTACTTGACGCTAAGAGGAGGTTAGCTGAGCAAGATCTTACCACCCTGAAGAGCTCGTACAAGATTCATCAGCCAATGACACCCCTCCAATCGGGCGTTGATCCCGAGGTCAAGATGCGTGGGACGGAAGAGATTTGGGGGCCCTCCGATGTCCTTCCTTCTGCAACTCGAGCTCTGAGATTGCATCTAGATGTCACTATGAAAAGGTAGAAGATTGATGACTTTTGTTCTTTTGCATAGGCTGATCAGGTGTCTGTCACATTGATGACGATGATAATCTTTTTATGTACTTGACAGCTAAGAAAGCAAGTATATACCATGTGAGTCAAAAAAAGTTTACACCTAGAAAATTGCTAATTATCTTTAAAATCATCTATGAACAGTAAATTATTATACATCTTATGAAAAAGTGTTTTATCCCAAATCATTTGGTATCATTTTTGTGTGGTATGTGTTCACGCTTGGATGAACAGGTGGCATTGTTTGCGAGAGTGCAAAAATTGACTTGCACCAAAGTGATGCCTACAGTATCTATTATGTTGGGATTAGCGGAGTGAGAGAATGAATTGAATGTTTTTTGCAAAGGGCAAAGTCACACACACCCACACACATGCGCACAAATATTTGTTGATATTTGATAGTCGATATTTGATATGTGTAGCATGATTAATTTTGTTAGGGATGTTATTTGGATCTGCAAAGACCAAATTAATAAAATCCCAATTGTTTTATTCAAACATCACATAGGCAACTTTGGCGCAAGTCGATTTTTGCAATCTCGCAAATAATGTCTGCTGTTCATCCAAGCGTGAACACATACCACACAAAAATGGTACCAAATGATTTGGGTAAGACACTCTTTCATAAGACATATAACGATTTAATGTTCATCGATGATTTTTTAAATAGTTATCAATTTTCTAGGTGTAAACTTTTTTTTGACTCACACTGTATAGGCTTTCAGATAAAACTTGACGATCTATTGTCTTTAAGTCTGATTTTAAGGGGGCAAGTGCATCAACTTGTTTTTGAACCTGTGACCTTCCCCTACTAGACTTCTGCTCTCCCACTGAACCATCATGCCCCCTACATAATGTATCAAGTGAGGTATTTCATTATTTGATGTAGTAATAGAAATAGGCAACTATGATATGTTATCTCTCTGTAGATGTTGATTGTAACAGATCAAATGATACTATATCATGTTGGAAAGTACATTCTTGTAGATTTCTTTTAATAGATGTAGTGAGTGTCTTTGAAAACAACTGCTCAGTGTGAAAACAAAAAACCAAATAAGAAAGAAAGAAACATTCTGTACCACTTTAGACCCTTCAGCTTAACCAAACATAATTGCAATATGAGCTCAATAAACATGCACTTTGCTATCCTTCCAGTGCAATGCAGTTAGAAATGGGAACACGTAAGGAGGATGGCAAGTCCGACCTGGGGGACCCAGAGATACATGATCTTGAAGAGTTACTTTCAGAGGTCAAAGGTCATTTGGAGGCGTGCCAAACTTGTGTACATGAAGCCGAGACAGCCCTTGCCAAACTAACAGGTCGAGTGGAGCCAGCAAAGCTCAAAGAACCTGGTAAGATTTGATTGCTTACTTTAATGAAAATAAATAAAATACTACAAAAATATGAGAGTGTTTTATATGGTCCCTAGATGGGGCCCATGTATTGTAATAATGTAATATAGATAAAGTGGCAGATATGCTTATGCAATATGGTCTTTTCCTTTTTGAAGAAAAAATAATTTGATGGAATATTTGGAGTAGTTTTGTTCTCTATTGCTAACTTTCAAAATGCATTCAGGAAAACAAACTATATCTCTTAGCTCTATGAATGTTACAGCACACAGCCCTCCCTCAAAATTTACTACATACCTGGTAAATAGAAATCAGTAGAAAGGGGAAAAATATGAAATTCTGGTATATGCCATGCAATTTCCTTTTGTTGTGATAGAACAATTTTAAAAAGTATCAATGTTTCCCTTCATTGTGTAATTATTATACAAAATAAGCTGTTTTTAGAATGTGCATTACAGTAATCTGAATGAATTTCAAGAGTTATGTGGTATTATGTATTTTAACATTTAGATGCATTTTTCTCACCATTCTTCCTTCTATCTCTCCTCACTTTCTCCTCTTCCTTGTCTTCTTCTTGGCTTGATCTCTTCAGTAATGAGCAAGCCAGAGACTGGGCAATTGAAAGCTGACATACCAACACCCCAGCATCTAGACTTCATATCACCCAAGGACTCGGATATTGACTTCATTGAAGAGGAGGTGAGCATGATCTTTGTTCCTTTTGTAATTACCGGTAATTACTGCTCAATCAGTACTTCACCATGGTTACAGCTATACATAACATCTCTCATAAGTATACTCTGCTTCTCCTTTCCTATTACAGTTAGCTTGACAACTTGATTGAACACAGTGATAGAGATCTAATGAAAAGCAAATCAGTTTAATACACAAAACTTTCTGTTAATGGTGCATTGTTCCGTAGACTGGTTTATTTATGTCTAAGTAGATATTACCGGTAGTAAAAAATGACTTGAGTGCTGTCCGTATATCTTTATCTAAATAGCTTTATTTTTGTATCATTCATTTCCCACTTTTTCTCCATCTCTTTTCTTGTATCTGCCTACACTTATGTCCCAACAAATTACTTTCTTGTACTCTGCCTTTTTTTCATTTTGATATTTATTCTTCTCTCCTCCCCGTGACCTATATATCTCCATCCTGCAGGTGTTTGAGGCTTACATTGATCCAGAGAGAGATGATAACATACCAGATTACAGCATGGAGGATTTGATTGAAGAAAGGGTAAGCTACTCTTGTGTATGATCCAAATGATATCTATTATTAAAGTTGAATTAATCATTCATTATGTCATTATACTATTAAACTGTCCCTTGATAATATATATTGCATATAAATTCAACCATTGAAATGTATCAGTTTTTGTTACAAAACAGAGGAGAATTACCCCAATAAATTGTTTCTTTTCTCCAGTGAATTGTCTTGTCAAAGATTTAGAAACAATATTCCCCATGTACACAAATCATAAGTTCAAATTCTGGGTGTTGTTTACACTGTGTAAAACAAGGGAAAACCCTGGTTGAGTGGTCCACATGCATATCCCTTGTCAGTTATACTGGGAGGAAAGACCTGAGTGTCACACTGGTTCAGTTGACTTTTCCCCTTCCTGGCACAATTGATGTCAAAATTTAATAACATTAAAGCTATAACATATCTCTTGTTTCATTTAACTCTCTTTATTTTTGTCTTCTTCCAGAGAAAGAAGAAGCAAGATTCTGAAGATGCTAAACACATGCTGATGGAACTCAACTCGGTGCTGACCAAAAGAGAAGGGGAAAAAGAGAAGATGAGAAGGGAGAGGAGAAGAATGAAGGAAGGAGGTGATTTAGTCAAAGAAACAGAAACACTTGGTGAACTGAGTGAAGGAGCGGTAGATAGTACGAATGACGACAAGACAATTGGAGATGGAAAGACAAACATCCCTGTAACTTGTGATGGTTCGTTGAGTGAGTTAGAGAGCGGTTTAACTGATTTAGACCATGAACGGACATTATCCCATGAACATCATGAGCACAATGAGAGGCATATAGGTAAAGCCAACCCTCAACAACTATCAAATGATATCAATTGTACCGAGGACTCCTCATCTGAAACAAAATTACTAGAAGTCGCCGACAATAGGGACGATGAAAATATGATGACCAAAGAAGTGATGACCAAGTTCTTCGCCATCAAATGTCACAGATTGGTTGCCAGGGTGTTGGTTCTTCTGGAAGTGGTGAAGGATATGATGCCTCAGGTATTGGAAGGAGTACAGAGACAACAATAAGAAGGCCAGTTCCAAAGCCAAGAAAAAACATCGGCAAAAGACTCAATCCTTCAAGCGATGGAAACGTGGCACCTCTTGGATCGGACTCCATTGCAGCTTCCCATGAAAGTGGCCAAGCTTCTCTTGTAACGTCTGACCAGAACTATTGTGATCCTGAAGAGAAGAAGAGTTTGGACTCTAAAGGACATGGTTCAGAGAGTGGAGATAGAGAGGGGGTGTGTCAATGGAGACAGCAGCCCATGGCTATACCATTCATGCAAGGGTTAGCAGCAGAAGCTGTCAGGATATCAAGAGAAAGGCAATCACTGGCCGAAGATACATTTGGAGACTGAACGTTCTGTCCTCTTGCCATGGATGATCATTGACTTGATTTCTTAATTCAATCAATAAGTTATTGATTGGTTAAATCTGTTTGATCTTGGTTCAACTTGATGCGATTTGATGTTACATCACAACCTCAGCTCTCAATGCTTTATAAGATGAATACACTCGGGAATCCCCCAAAACTTCATTTTGACAGTTTCTATAAGTTATTATATAATTACGCCCCCATGCAAACTCAAAGTTTTCAAAGTTGTAATTAGATTTTGTTCTTGTCATATAGCATAGATTTTATTTTACCCCTCCCTAATTCACCCCCTTTTCTTTCTCTCTCTCTTTATCTCTCTCTCTTGATCTTTTGAATGGTCTGTGTTTTAGACCAGAGAACTTTTAAAGAGCTAAATTACTTTAATTTTTTTAGAGTATGTGCAGCTCACCAAATCTTTGGGGGATGTAGGTCCTATCATGAAGTGGTAATGAAAATGACAGTTATAAAAAGTATTCAATGTAGATGGTAATGAGTAATATTTATGTTTCCTGCATTTTCTTGCCATTTTGCATATTGTCTGTGAGAGTAATGTTGGTGTCCGCACCTGAAATAAAAACTTTTAATGTATTCAAGAGAATATGGAGATTTATTGCTTGCTTGATTTTAAAGGGGAAGTTCACCCTGATATAAAGTTGGTTTTAATAGAAGCAGAAAAATGAGAGAAACAGGTCAGTGAATGTTTGAGCAAAAACCAATTAAAAATAAGAAAGTACCGGTAATAAATATTTGAGGTGCAATCAATGAGACACAAATTGGCAACTCTGTGGCGTATCTTGCGAGGTCACCTCCCATTTACCCTGTACTAAAAAACTTTTAAAATGTGTATTTACTATTAAGAAAATTTGTAATTATACCTTCACCCTAAATATTCTTTTTGCAAATGTGTTTTTGTAAGACCCCCGTCAAGTCATCAATAACTTATAAAATGAGAAGAACAACAACAATTCTGTACAGAGCAAATTTGAGTAGAGCACGTCTCAATGTTGCCAATTTGTGTTTTACTGACCACAACTTCAAAAATTCATAAATTTCCTAATTTTTGATAGAATATTGATCAAATTCTTGCAAATTTGTTTTTCTCAATTTTCTGCTAAGGATAAAACCAAGATAAAACCAGGACGGACTTCCCCAAGATAATACCAGGACGGACTTCCCCTTTAAGAGCGTTATACAATTGGTCATTTTATCGATCTTGAAATGAAACAATGGGAATACACTGGGGAAAATAGTAATGAATTGCAGAGAGTACAAGCTAAAGAGAAAAAACAAGAGAGAGAGAAGGAGTGAGTGAATCATAGAGATAAAGGAAAGTAAAAGAACAATATGATGAACAAATAAAAGTGTTTGCAAGATTATTGAAAGAGAGTATGGTTCACAGGAAGAAGGTAATTACGCTTAACTGGATTACTGAATGGTGAGAAACAAAATCCATAGATTGTCTCTTAGTGGATGTCTTTTAAGTCTGTCTTCCGTTGCTCTCCATATCTTTAAAGGGAAGTCTTAGCTTTGCAAAACTTGAGTAAAGCTGGTTTCTTTAATCAAATTGATGTTGAGGAAATAAAATCAACCCTCCATATAAACTGAATAAAAGATCCTTACAAATTCCTCTTTTCCTATCAAATGGCAGTGTATATGAATTTTAAAACACCACTAAATACATTGGAGCCATGGTACCTTTAACCTCCCCCTCAGGAACTTTCGGGATTGATTTTAAACTAGTGTTCTCTACAAACAGGTGTACCGTTTTGGAGTTCAGTGACCTTTTATGACCTCATATCGGCCTGAAAATGGAGAGTTTTTAGAACTTCTGTATAAAATGTATAGAAAAACATATATTTTCAAGTTTCATATAAAAATTAGTCATTATTTTCTAGTTCATGTAATTTGTTATTTCTCAACTTAATATCCAGATAAAGGCCTTGACTGGCAATAGGCAATTGTAAAATAGATGAAAGTTTAAATCCATAAGAAATTTCAAAAAGAAATAAAAAGGCAAGGATTGAATTGGCAGATTTTGTAAATATAGTCGCACAAGACTCTAATTGGCAAATCACAACCTTGGAAATTAAGAAATGTTTAAATATGTTTATGATACCATTGGTACTTTAATTGTCAAATATGTTATGCCCTTCCCTATCTACACCCATCGTAAGGAAGTGCCTCACATCCGTCTATATCTTTTCCCACAAAGATTAGCATTTTAAGGAAATCAATGAGGAAGAAACGCTCAAAGTAATTTTAAACACCATTTCCTTTAACTTTAAGTGGGCCTGAATTCACTTACTAACAAGATCCTAGGAATTCAATCCATCCTCCGGGATTAAGTCTCGTGTGTCATACCTATTAATACCTTTAATTTGTGTGCATCGAATTAAAACATCGCAAATTTTACTTGCACGATATGTACATTATAGTTGTAAGCGATTCTTGGTCTTTTTAACAGCATGCAGATTGACATGCATGACCCTTTTCCTAGGAGGCAGATCTCATGAAAAGATTCGGTTTCATTCGGGTACAATGCGATCAAAAGAGCATGTACACAATGAAGCACTATATATATACCAAGAAGTTTTAAGAGATGGAGTCCTATCTAGCTCATTCCCTTTGTACAATCTTCGATGCCGCCATGAGAAAATATGTCAGGATCCAGGGGAGAGGCCGAGCGGGCCTTGGCCCTCTCCCTCCCCCCCCCCCCTCCCCCCCCCCCCCCCCGCAAAAAAAAAAAAAAAAAAAAAAGGAGAGAGAGAGAAGGAAAGAAGGGAAAGGGAAAGAGGAGAGAAAGGGAAAAAAAAAGAGGAAGAAGAAAAGAAAAGAGGGAAGAAGTAGATCGGGGGGGGGGGGGCAAAAGGACTTGCCTCCCAGGCTGTTGCCCCCCCCCCCCCAATCAAAAAATTAAAGAGAAGGAAGGAAAGGGAAAGAAAAAAGGAAAAGAGGAGAAAGGAAAAAAGAGGAAGAAGAAAAGAAAAAAAAGGGGATAACGACACAACAAATCGTCTTCTTTCTCTAACGATTTAATGAAACGTAAGCTTCCGCTTAGCGCGGGAGGGGGAAAACTCAATTCAGACGAGGATTATTTTTTGGGAACGGTACAACAAACCGTCTTCTTTCTCTAATAATTTATTGAATTGTCAAAGCTTCCGCGTTTCGCGGAGGAGGGAGGGGGAAACTCGCCCCTCCCTGCATCCACCCACCCCCAATTACGTCACTGCTGGTCACCATTACGAACCAATATTTGGCTCGCATAATTTCAAATTTTGCCCCCCCCCCCCCCCTAAGAAATCCTGGATCCGCGCCTGATGTATATACAACGGCAACAGTTTCAATATAAAATGTAAGTTCTTCTTACTTAAATCATTGGTCTGGAAACAATTATTTGCCCATTGTTGTGTATTGTATTACATTTTCACTGACAATGAATTCACATTGTAATGCAATTTTCAAGTTTCCCAGGCTTATTTAGGAGAACAGAAGATTGATATTGTTTAGTTGTACGATAACATCACTCAGTTTGATTTGATTTGATTGAAGATATATCTCATTAAAAACAGAGTAAAGGCTATACAGTTTCAAACAAACCTACACCATTAAACTTCAAGCTCACTCACACATGATTTATTGCGACACTTTCAAGGCTACTTATTATTTCAAGTTCATGTATATACAAAGGGCAACAGTTTCAATATTAAACGTAATTAAATCAATGGTCTGGAAAATGTTAATGCCCATTGTTGTATATTATACAACATTTTCCATAACGATGAATATACATTGTATAATGCAATTTTCAGGAAAACCATACTAGTCATTACTGTTATAGTATTATGATACTAAAGCAAATCGTTTCGCTTAAATCGATAAGATAAATCAATGTGAAGTACGTCATTAATTTTATAGCTTCCGCGCTTTGCAGAGGAGGGAGGGGGAAACTCGCCCCTCCCTACATCCCCCTGCATTACGTCACTGCTGGTCACCATTACGTACCAATATTTGGCTCGCATAATTTCAAATTTGGGCCCCCCCCCCCCCTAAGAAATCCTGGATCCGCGCCTGGTCAGGCATGTGCTTAACTGGATCTTCCTTGCAGATACGTAGACAAAAGATTCCTGCCTATAGCTGCGAACTAACGGGCCACTTTCAAATGGAAATATTCTTTTGTAATACCACTCGTCTGATGATACGAGCAATACAGTGCCTACCTTTACCGGAGGCAAGCGAAAGGAAATGGAGCAAATTTTTCTGAAATATTAATCACAATTACTCGACTGGGCATGTGTGGGCACTAATCTGACATATAACATCACAAAGAACTGTACATGAACATATTCACTTTTTATTTTCGTGAGCCGCAAGTATTCGGAAAAGTGCGGTCAAATGGCAGGTCTTCGGCAGGTCTTATAGGACTGTGAATTTTTACTATTTTTCACAAATTAAAGCTGCTATCATACAATGTAAGCAAATTTCCTGACATAAGTAGGCTTTTGTATTCATATTTTACCATCTGTTCGATTTTCCCCTTGTTAGTTCAAATAAAAAGTGAAATATTAAGGATATTTCTTTGTGACAAAAATCACTACTCAAGCTTTCCAATGAGGCGGCTTCGAACCTCGGACATCAAAGTTTACAGCACACCAGTACATTCTAGTGTGCAACCATAGAAAACGGCAGCTGTTTTGAATAATTTGTTACCAGTTGGGTCTCCATCTCTAAAATCTCCTTATACCTTTCTTTCAAAATCTGAATAGCATCATCCGGTCGCGAACAAATGGGGATTCCCCGCGCTCAATAGTTGGGAAGCTTCAGATCGGGGAATCGTACATCATCACATCGTCAGGGTGATTTCATGCTTTCGGACGTGCGCATCTAACATGTTCCACATTACACTTGTATTACAAACCAGACAGACCCCTCCCCCTCCCCACCCACCCCCTTCCACACACCCCTCCCACACACATACACATACTATTCCCTATATTCCATGATTTCATGACCCCATCTTACTCTTTAATTGCGTTTTTGTTTTTCCTTTATAGTGGCGTATCCTAGTCTCCATAATGGTGAAAGGCTGGTGTACCGCATCCACCCCACCTTTGAAAGAAGAGGTTAATGGGTCTTTACGCTACACCGCGGGCACGATTCTGCTCCGTTTTAAAATCTATTTGTGGATACGCTACTGGATATTTTGACAACCAGTAATTATGACGCCTAAATAAATTCATTCAAAACGCATGTCCTCAAGAAATAGACCCGACTGTTAAAGGTAATACAAAGTTTTGGTATGGGGTCATGAATTTGGTTCAAATGAACATATTGGAAGCATATGCGATTCTACAATATTCAGTGATCGTTGTCGCGGTTGAAATCGAGTCTAGAGTTATGACATTGTAAATAATAAGCTCTTTATGTTGTATAGCTCCCTCTCAAGGTCAATATATTAATTAAGCTATAAAACAATGTTTCTTGACTTAAATCGACCAATTAGCTATTCGCGTTTGAAAATTATATATCACAACTACCTATTCTGACATTTTCGTGGTCGCATCTACCATTGTACGGCCGTAGGCGCTATTTGAAATTTATCAAAATTTACCGGGAGCACCGGTAAATTTTTATATTCAATTTTTCTCGAAAGCCGAAATGTTTTAGGAGCTAAATTTTGTAGTGATTATAATACATCCACAGGGGCATCCATATATATCAAAATTGTAAAGAATCACTTTCGACCCAATTTTCGATATTTCCCAAAACTTTGTATTACCTTTAACCTTTTGACTGAACTTATTTTACAATGTCAAAGGAAACTACAACGATGGAAAGGACACGATCGAGGGCTAAAGAAAACATTACTTTACTCGATGTGTTTTATTGGCCTTTAGGTCGATCCGAAATAAATTCCATCACGGCGAATGTTTCAGAAACTCAACGACGCTGGTTAATTATGAGTTCGGGTTAAACGTTCATAATAATTTATTTTCAGTGGTGGATCTAGGGATTTTATGCATACATGGGGGCCGGGGGCATAAGTCTTCAAAAGCAAGGCGAACAAAGATCACCATTGCATTCTTCATGAGTCGTCAGGTGGTATAATGATTGCATTCCTGTGCCCCCCCCCCCCCCATCCCGTTTTTCCAATGTGCATCGTAAATCATTGATCCTTCGTTGCTTTTCAGGTATCGTTATATAAAAATGCCTTCAAAGTACAAAGGAAGAAGTAAAGAAAATATATGCACATGAGTTTAAGTAAATAGAGTAGCTTAATAAACACATTATGCCGACCAATCGCACAACACATAGGCATTGAGGTTTAATTCTTATTCATAATCTGAAGCCTAATTAATGAAATATGCTTTTGATATGCTACGATGGAAATTCCGTACACGCGATGTATTGGCCCAGTAATGAGTCATCCATATTTTATTTGACGCTTGAACACTCTCCCGCGTGCCCTTCATCGTCCAAAGGACAATCGTCCACTGTTGACTGCATTCTGTTCTCCAATTTCTATACATCCCCTGTTATTGAAATTATATCAACAGCGTTCTGTATAATAACGCCCTACAGGCATGTGCAACAGCAAACAGTACTCGTGGTGATTGGAATGAGAACTGCGGATGCATGCCTGTCGATCTGTGTGTCAGATATTGGTATATAGATCCGATGTACGTGCTTGCCGTTGGATATCATTTTGTGCTCCTATGATAACGTTGAGTCCAGCAACAGACGGCAAGTTGTAATCCGAGTAATTTGTGTCGCGATCGCTGGCGGGAAATAATGGCGGATACCGGATTCAAATTCTCTCGTCTGGGAGGAGGAGGGGATGACCAAGGGGGAGAGGGGAAGGGAAGTCAGGAAGCTTTCGCGGGTAATATCGAGAGTAGGCCACCGGGAGATTCGTCGACGAATCCGATGATGACGATGGTGCTCGGTAATGGACAAGGAGCCAGGGGATCTGTCAAAGCGGTGCGGAGGACGACGCTCTTGATGATGGCTCTGGTAGGCGTTATCTGTCTGTTGGCTGTTGTTTTGTCTGGTCTCGCTCTCTCTCGCGTGATGTCTATTGAGACATCGGGTAAGTAACTCGTTTGTTTTCTTTGCTCTGAAAGAATGGTGATGTGTAACAGGGATGAAAGTAAGAGAAATGCATTTTGCTATTCTCAATTAAAATACTGAAGAAGAAAATAGGTGAAATATATTGATCGAGAGCCATCCCAAAAGGCAAAGGTATTTTTTTTCTCTTTCTCTCCCCTCCTCCGGGCTCTCTCCACTCCATCTCTAAGACTCCCCCCCCCCCCATCTCTCTCTCTCTCTCTCTCTCTCTCTCTCTCTCTCTCTCTCTCTCTCGACCCCTCTTCCCCATCCCTGTCTATAGTCTTACCCATACTCTTCTCGTCTCGTTTTCCTTTTCAATTTCAATACAAATTTACATTGTAACATTTCTTTGTTAACGATTTGGATTATGATAATGTTCAATCCCTGGTTCAATGTATTGTCTGTTCAGTCTAGCGGTACGATATTAACTGCATTCTATACGGAAACAAACGGACAGTGTTTGTGCACATAGACCTACATAGTATACACGTACAATGTATATAATTTGTTTATGAGCCAAATCTATACCAGAATATCATGGTAGGTGTAAAGACAAACCTGTTACTCATTTTATTAAAGGTACTGCTGCTACAATGATATGACTTGTTTCTATACAGCGAATGGCAAGTTGGCAACAATCTAATATTTTTCTTGGCCCTCATCGTACTCGACATGCATAACGTTCAAAGATAGAATTTCACTGCTAGCTTCCAAATGTTTATATGCATATTATTCTTTTAACCATCTGACTTTTTCATATATACCTCATGCGCCCATCATGAACACTTGAAATACACGTATTTGAAGATCTAGGCCCATCATTCATTTTGACATTGCTGTTGAAGAAAGGTTGATAATTCTGACGCAAACAAAATATGTTAGTCTAACATCGTTCATGATAGAGCGTTACTCATTCTAAGAATGAGTAATGCTCTATCATGAACGAGTTCATTCAATATTTTTTAGAACATTTCCTGTATTTTGTAAGCTGTGTGTATTTTAAAAGAATTTTTCTGAGAGATCTCCATGTTGTCATGGTTATTTTGGCAACTAACCAAATTGACATCCGAATCCAATGCTCCAGAGCATAACATAGCTCATGCATCTTTAGAATTACAGCATCCCAATTATTTCAATTCTGAACTGTTTTACATAATTATGTTATATTGATTTTAAGAATGTAGATACATCCAAACAGATATACAACGTTAATGAGATATAATTCATAATTATGAAGGGAAAAAAGTACAGTGTATGTGATAAAGATCATTCTGTCCTTATACATTATGTCACTAATAAATAGATTATTTGTATACCCCTTTAGAGTTTATAAATATATTTCAAACACAATACAGTTTGGTCATCCTGCTGTGACGCCTAAATGTACAACAGTCTAGCGAGTAATGGAGTGAAAGAGAGAGAGAGAGGGGGGGGGGGGTGAGATGAGGCAGAAATAAAGACAGAGAAAGAGATACACAGAAAATAGATGATTTAGGTCATTTTTAATCAAAGACTATTAAATGAATCAAGTTTTTTTTCTATTAAAATTCAGAAGAGTGTCAGATGATATTTAAAGGCCTACATCAGGCAAAAGAAATATGTAGGACAACGGTACAAAACTGCTTTCATCTTGATATCACAAGCAGTTGTGTATAACTTTCGGGGCCACGTGGAGCACGTGCCTCCTCCTACTCCCCCCCCCCCCTCCCCTTCTCCATCGAGTGGTGACAACAATTTTTGTTTGAAGAAAGAAAAAATAGAAAGGGGGAAGGGTAAAGGGAAAAGATGAAGGGGAAAGGGTGAGAAATGAAGATGCCTGGTCCCCCACCCGCACCCTCCACCCAAACAGTAACCTTGTTGAATTGCATTTCATTGAGAAAAACCTGTATTAGGCTATTTACAAAAATAGTCATGTTTAGCGTCCCCGAAAAAAACACATGATAAACACTGCTAAAATGGATCTATTTCTGAATTAAAAAGAAAAAAAAATGTTGGCGGCCATCTTGAAAAATAGCCCGACTGTCAGGGAAAATGTACCGAGCGGCCCCTTTGAGCGGCTATTTTGAAAGAAAGATAAAAAAAAAAAAAGGGCCTCCTTCCTATTTTTCGAAAAAACAGGAAGCTAAACATGTTTTTTTTTATAATATGGCCTTACGTGCCCCGCCACATATTTCTAGAGCCCCTCAGCAGTACGCCATTGCTAATAACGAGCAAACTATGTTCGTATCATTGTTTGTTTGCTGGCCCTTGTGTCGTAATACAATAACTTGATATGAATAGCTTATGAATAGATACAATAAATGAGGCAAGGTTAATTAATACCCGTACTTTTCTAACATTCTTCCCCAACCATGCTATACCATTCCTGTAATGGAATTGTACACTGTCGGTAACATTGACTGGATATTTTATTGGATCTGTACAGTGCGTCCCAGAAAAAACGAAACCGAGAATTATCGATGTTTTATCATAACTTAATCACAATTATAATTGATAAATGACGCATATTTGAAAAGCTTAGATCTCCCTCTTTTATTTGAAGCAACTCATATAATGCATGTGTCACGCATGAGTGATTAAAATGAATTTGAAGAGAGGAAACCAAAAAGTCATTTGGCGGACGGTATCTGAATTTCAGGGAGAAAATTACATTTCTAGAAAGTTGAGTTTCTGCCCTTTCAAATGACACCTCAATCACTATAAATGAATCACAAAGTTCTGTTTGTTTAAAGTAGTGCTTGCAGTTCCATAATGTTATCAAACGAATTCGTTTTCACTGGCTGCTTGCCGTCGCAACAAATTATAGAGTTGACAAAAGACTTAACTCAGTTTCGTTGACAATCAGCCGTATACGAAAGACTTCATGCATGGCTCATTGTCAACGAAATGTAGTTAAGTCTGTTGTCAATTATGCTTGTTGGTACGGCAGGCAGCCAGTGAGAACGAATTCGTTTGATAAAATTATGGAAATGCAAGCACTACTTTAAACAAACACAGCTGTGTCATTCCTTGCTCATTTTGCCAGATTGAGGTGTCATGAAAGGGCAGAAACTCAACTTTCTAGAAATGTGATTTTCTCTTTGAAATTCAGATACCGTCCGCCATATGACTTTTTGGATCCTCTCTTCAAATTCATTTTAATCACACATGCATGAAATATGCTTCATATATAAGTTGCGTCAAATGAAAGAGGAGGATCTCAGTTGTCCAAATATGTGGCATTTATTAATTATAAATGTGACTAAGTTATGATAAAACATCGATAATTCTTGGTTTCGTTTTATCTGGGACGCACTGTATAATAATGCTGTCCGACCACTCACACAAAAAAAATGATTCTGCTTGCGTCCATTTTTTCCTCAGCAACTTGATGTGGTTTTCCCCCGCGAAAAAGGCGCGAAGTCGTTATATCGGCATGTTCCTTTGTCATTTTAATGTTATTGTAACCACTCAGTGCATCCGTCGTCTATCAATAACTACCGGGTAGTCTTCTTTTAGAAATAATGATATTCTCTCTTCTTCCGGATCGAAAGTAATAGAACGAAGAAGAAATCAATGGTAGATTATACGTCATTGTCATATCTGTGAGTGCTGTTGGAGAGATTAAAAGGGGGCTATAAGCTTACGATATGATTACAACCGGGCGGGGGGGGGGTACTTGCATATTAAGACATACGGGGGTGTGCCGCTCTAATGGTTCACCTTTTCACCCCAAAATCACGAAACATCGGTTCTTTTTTTCAAAATTTCCAAAATTTTCGGATGTTTGCCATTTAAACACCCGAAAATTGGCCTTACTTCGAGAAAAATCCCCCAACTAGGTAGGGGTTTCGAGGCTTCAGCGGCACACCCCCGTCCAAATCAAATCTGCGAAGTCTGGGTGCTTAATAGGACTTTTTGTAATACGATTTGAAGGAAATTAATGTCTAATGGGATTTTAATGAATTTTTTAATAAATTACATGTAAAGGCCTTTATTCAATCGTGTTTATAATTTATTTGTTTTTTCTCCTTCTTTTTTACCATGCATGCAGAGAAAACATGGACGTTTGCGCTTGGACAGTCGAACCTTGTATTGCATTACATGTAAGGAAATATTTCTTTATTCAAAGAACTTTGGTTAATTGGCACCTGGCGTTTTCAAACCATGTTTAATTATAACAATAAGTCACCGCTGTTTCTTGACTATTTTTGGTAACATTTTTCTATTTTAAAATCTGATTTTATCACTTAGATTATCATTTATTAGTAAAAAACTGTAGATGTTACATTACAATGCATTTACATAAAGAAACTTGTTAACTTCTATAAGGGTAATTCGATCTCTCTCTCTCTCTATCTCTCATTCCTTTTATTCCTCATATCTTTTCTAATATTCCTTTTGTTCTTCTTTTTCCTTTTTTTTTGTTTATCTCTCTTTATTAAACTGACGGGTTATCCTTCCCTATATTCTATTATCTTTCAACGTTTCATCACCATGTTCCTTAATCGTTTCTATGCTTAACAATGGCGTTTAACATAATTTACGTGTCAATTTTTTCTTTGTTGATTCATTCTATTTTCTTTCTTTTATCAGAGACGGAAAAACTTTACAAATGGACGGATTCGATGTTGAAATGGTGCAAGCCGGTATGTTAGGCCTAAAACAAATGTTGTATTGCCCTTTAGGTGCCAAAACAAGGGTCGGTCGGTCGGTCGGAATTTTTTTTTTTTTGGTCTCCCTCTTTTGGCTGATATTTCTCAGTTTTGAATGCTTTAATAGATTTTTTTCTAACAAAAACGGTAACAAAAAAAGAAACTTTTTAAAAAAGCCGACCGTAGATTTTAAGATTTTGGGGTCGGTCGCAATGGGGAATACAACATCTTTTTTTTAGGCCTTATCACAGTTCGCATTACTCATGAAAACGTCTCTCTAGACAACTACAACAAAAACTTTGTATTTGTAACCACTGTTCGACCCATATTTTCACCGACAGTCAAAGAGACCGACAAAGCCAGGAAGTGCATAAAAGAACAAAATTAGAAACAGGGTGGACCTAACAGTCATCTGATATGCGATCAGTGTCTTTGTCCCGCTTAAATATTGAAAATTAACGTTCCCAATCCCGTGTCCGCGATAATTATACCCATCACAGTTTTCTGTTCATCTTTTTTTCTTTCTGTTACTTTTACCGAAACCGAGGGGGCGGCTTCAGGATTCAAGTTGTAAAAGGGGATTTTCCCCAAAAACTTCTTACAAGCAAATAAGGGGTTTCAGTTATCAGGCAAAATAGTGTCCAATCTGGCAAAACGTGGCAGTGGCGGATTCAGGGGGGGGGCAGGGGGCACGTGCCTCCCCCCCCCCCCCCCGGTAAAAAAAAGGGGAAGGGGGAAAAGAAAGAAGAAGAAAAGGGGGAGGAGAGAAAAGGGGAGAGGAGACAAAGGAGGGGAAAGGAAAAAAGGGGAAGAAAGAGGAGAGAAAAGGCGGAAAATAATAATAATAATAAAAATGGGTTCTTGTATAGCGCTCATGTCAGTCAGATTTGACCCTCCTGGCGCTCCCGATTATTACACTGGCTTTAGCACGGCTGGCATACGGCGCTCTAGCATTGCAAGGAATAAACTCCTACTAGGTACCCATTTAATTTCTTCACCTGGGTAGAGTGTGGCAAATGTAGAAAAGGAAGAAAGGGGAAAGACTGTGGAGAGAAAAAAGGGGATAATACTATAAGATGGTGTTTGTTTTACCGGGAGAGGCGGGGGGGGGGGCACGAAACTTTGCAGTGTGCATTATATGGGGTCCCTCTTGCCAGGCGTTTAGCCCCCCCCCCCCCCAAAAAAAACAAAAAAAAAACAACAACAAAACAAAACAAACAAACAAACAAACTAAAACAAAAACAAAAACAAAAACAAAAAAGGACAAGAAGAACAAAAAAAAAGAGATGGAAAAAGGGGAAAAAGAGAATGAAACAACGAAAGAAGAGATAACAATAATGGGATAACAAGCAGGGGCGTCGCTAAAGGTGGGGGGGGGGGGAGTTTCGCGCGGGAGGGGAGAATTCAGACAAGGATCAGGAGTCGAAAAAGGTACAACGAATCGTCTTCTTTCTCTAATAATTTATTGAATCGTCAAAGCTTCAGCGCTTTGCGCAGGTGGGGGACAACTGAATTCAGACTAGGATTAAGAGTCGAGAACGGTTCAACGAATCGTCTTCTTTTTCTAATAATTAAATGAAACGTCATAGCTTCTGCGCTTCGCGCCACAACGGATCGTCTTCTTTCTCTAATAATTAAGTGAAGTGCACAAAGCTTCCACGCTTCGCGCGGGAGGGGGGTGGGGAGGGAAGTGAAAAATAAGTTAGTCCCTGCCCCTGGTTTATAGGGTTAAATTGGTAAACATAGGCATTATTTTATTTGTCGGGACCCCCTTCCCCTCCCCCTCCCCTCCCCCTCCCCCTCCCCTCCCCCTCCCCTCCCCCTCCCCCTCCCCCTCCCCTCCCCCTCCCCTCCCCCTCCCCTCCCCCTCCCCCTCCCCCTCCCCCTCCCCCTCCCCCTCCCCTCCCCTCCCCCTCCCCCTCCCCGTGACTCCTCACCGATCCACCCCTGAAACTATACACTTTCACCTTCATCATTTCAACACGCACTTACTATTTCTCGAATTGTTCTCCCGTGTTTTCAATCCCCTTCCATCTCTTTGCAGTATGTCACGTGGCGGGTAAGAAATGTGAGATAGTGACTGATCAACGCACAAACTGCTGGATATCTCAGAAGGGATCACCTGCGACGGGTGGAGTAGGTCTCAACGGAGGCTGGTATGATGCATGTGCTGGTAGGTATCGCAGTGTTGTATAAGAAACGGGAGTCACATAATGTGTGACTCCAAAGAGAGATTTTAATATCTATTATTTCTAATTCTACTATATTACTGCTGCTGCTGCTGCTATAACTACTACTATTACCCTATTGAACTATCAACCCCTGGCCAATTACTAGCGGGAAAATTACCCCCCCCCCCCAAGGACAATTATCTCTGATGACAACCACCCCCCCCCCCTAGGACAATAAATTACCCCCCCCCCAAAAAAAAAAAAAAAAAAAAAAAAATGCTTATTATCAGGGTAGACTACCCTGAGGGGGTTGGAAGATAATTGTCCCAGGGGTGATTTTCCTCGGGTTTGTTTTCCAGGGGCACGATTGTCCAGGGGGTAATTGTCCCGATGCGCTTATATTATATACTACATGTACAATACACATTATGTAGTTATGAAAGTAAGATCATTTGTGTACAGAATGTTTTACCAAAGATTTGTTTCACCTTAACCAGTGGCGGATCCATGGGCCCCCTCCCCTGGGGAAAAAAAATGTGTAAAACACGTTAATTTAACTTTTTTTTGGAGATGGGCCCCCACCCCTGGCGCTCAAGGGGGAGGGGGGGTTGCAATTTTTAAAATTTCCGAGGCCCCCCCCCCCCCCCCCCAACAAAAATAAAAGAAATGTGCTCACCAGGGCTCAAATCAATTTTTTGCCCACGGGGGCTCTTCCAAAAGAAAAAAAGCCCCCGTGAGCCTTCTCACGGGGGCGATTTAAGTGCTGACGGGGGCTCTTATTTTAATACAAATTTCCATTGAATTGGTACCCGTGAAACTCCTTGGTATTTTATCATTATCATTTATCTAAGTCGGTATTTTTCCTCTTAGAAATTTACTTGTTACATTGCTGTTATTGACTTTTATTCCCGTGAGGACATTTTCTCCATTTCTTCCCGTTCTGCACATAATTTCCTCCTCATTATTCGGAGCAACCTTATTTACATTCTTTTTTTACTTTTAGTCTTTACCAAATCCTTCCAAAACACAGGGGTGGATCAAGCTTTTTGCTAAGGTTGGGGGGGGGTACCCCAAATAACGATGTGGAGCATCGTCCACGAGCCGCGTAGCGGCGAGGCGATTTTTTTTTGTTGCTATATTAGTGGTGTTTTCCTGGCATCTACTGACATCTACTATACTGTGTAGGTCTGGACTCATGATAGCATTTTTCTTTGCACATCACATTTTTCCTTGGCAACCCAAGGGCCGGAGGGGGGGGGGGGGGGTTAAACTCCCTAAACCGCCTAGATCCGCCCCTGCAACATCTTATGCCTTCTTCTTCTTTTCAATATTGATTTACTGGTCGGGTTACATTATTTGCGGGTCTTTAAGAATCACCAGATTTCAGAGGATTCAAACTTTTACAACGAAAAACTTCTCCATGTTTTAGTCCTTGCGCGATTGTCGATCTCCAGCTCCAGCAGATATTGGGCGTCAGCGTGCACACCGGTACTACCAGCGCAGTATAGCCACTGTGCTGACGGCCGCACCGCGAGCTTCCGTTGTTTGTATCGGGAATACTCGTAGAGATGGTAGAGAAAGCGCCATCTAAGCTAAGGTCCATTTCATTGGTTTAAGGTTTGAAAATGAATACTCAATATTGTGTTAAAGTTATATCAGAAAAGATAATCTTAATTTTATAATTCCATGGAGGCGATTTTTAATTTTGCAATCGCCCCCGTGATCGTGACGGGGGCGATTATGGAGCTCACGGGGCGAATCGCCCACCGCCCCCGTGTATTTTGATCGCTGGACTGCTCACTACCCCCCCCCCCCCCCCCCACTGAGCGAATTATCGGCCGACGCGATTATCAAAAATTTCGGGAGCAAAAATAGTGCTCACTACTCCCCCCCCCCCCCCCCCCCCCACACACACACACTTTCAAGTTTCATGAATCAGGTCTCAGAATTTGCAATGTACCTCGACGGTCAACAATAATTATCATCAATCCAAAGTGAAAGTTCCCTGCTGTTATTTCTTCTTCAAGTTACTCCAGAGTTTACCCCCAAACATTCAGGAGGTCAATCCAAGGTGGGCGTGGCATCTTGATACTGAGCTGGTATTCCATGGTGTCAATTACAGACCCGGTCATCCTGATACCTATATAGAGGCACATATGCTTCACGCCTACAGCATTTTTTAAAGATTTTTTTATTATTTATAAATATTTTTTTAAATTTCAAAACCAGTTTTCTAATATACAGCCGATTCTTGATGAACATTGTATTTTTTCCAGGTTGGTCACAAACTCCAGAAAGGCGAAGGGCATTTGCTTTCACTGAGCCTTACACCAAGCCATTCCCTAGCGCTTTCTTTACGCTAAACGCGTCATCGGGAAAGTCTAGTTTTGACACCTCTGACATGCAGGGAAAGAAAATCGGATTCCTTGACGGCTATGCAAGTGATGAACATTGCTTAAACAGACAGGATAATATTCAGGTATAACAGACAGAGTAGTTGGAACATGCAAAGCAAAAAGGCATTACAGATTATACAGAATAGCTGGACTTAAATTGCAAAAATATTGCCTATCTAGTATATTTATTAAATAATAATAAGAAATTGAAGGTCTATTTTAATAAATGTTACGTTAGTGAATTTTGAAGGTTATTTGAAAGTAAAGGAACAGACAAGAAAATATCCAGGTAACAGACATTGATATATTTAGGTAACATACATTGATATATCCTGGTAACAGACATTGATATATTTAGGTAACAGACATTGATATATTTAGGTAACAGACATTGATATATCCAGGTAACAGACATTGATATATTCAGGTAACAGACATTGTAACATACATTGATATATCCAGGTAACAGACGGATATGTTTTAGTAACAAAGAAGCGGATAATAATATTCAAAAGATGGATGTAGCATGAAACTTTGATATAAAATTATTTAGTGTCTGAACGGTAAAATATGAATGGGTACCGGTATGTACGCTTTTTTGTTTAGGAAAGGATAATCCCCCCATTGATAGTGATGAAGGGAAATGAAAAGATTATTGAGCCATGACATATTGTTTGAGTCAATCGGTGAAAAACCTTTGTCCAACTTAAGGCCTTCTCTTTCAATAACCAGGAAAACTGTCCCTGTTATAATCTTCTCAAAACGGTCAACACTTATACATTTTTTTGCAAGAGGAAGTTCTGATGGAGTTATCGGGAGGGATGATGTGGGATGAAGCCAAATCATTTGCACCAGGTTCAAGACGGATGAGAATAGTACAAAGTTTTTGATGTTGTAAAATAGCGGTTAGATAACATTCTCTTAATCAAACTTGATTTAAATTCATCATTTTAAAATCTGGTGATAATGACATTACCTCTTTTCATACAATTACTTTATTATATTCATAATACATTCCCTTGTATTCATTGTGTTCCTATGTCTAGGGTTTACCTCTGAAGACTGAGCAGATATTTCACTACCTTACACCCGCTGATGCAGAAGCAGGATTGAGAACCAATCAGGTATGTCAAACTAACCATAAATTGTCTCTGATACGAAACCTCCCCCCCCCCCCCTTTCCCATCACCATCTGCACCCCCTTAGTCGACAGCCAATGGGCATCGATCCCCTACATATGTGACCAAAAAAAAATTGTCAGGGGATTTTTCAAACATGCATGTCCACCCCTCCACTGTAGCATCGTGGATCTGCTTCTGTCATATTTTTAAATACTTTTTTGCATTTTAATTTAATTTGACTGGGTGAATAAAATAAATTCAAATAAAACAGTGTCTCATGTTTTGTTTTCTATATATATATATATATATATATATATATATATATATATATATATAGGTTCATGCAATATACACGACAAAGTATGTGAGTATGGCAGACGCTTCTCCAGTAGAGGGAAAGTCGTTTAACTGTTCGACTCGAGGTTTATCCATCATGACCCGGAAGGATTCCGGGCTTGAGGACTGGTGGAATCCTGCTTGGGAGCAGATCTTCCACAGCACCTATTACCATGTCTTATGTCAGACACTGGTAATCAGACATGGTAAGTGGGATTTCTTTCTTTAAAATTGTTTTTAATCAATTTTTAAAAAAACAGGATTTATTGAGTCATAGGTCAATCATGATGTTAGCAGTAATATGCATTCCTTGAATGTTTATGTTGTCAATATAATTATATCCGTTTTTTAGGGGGAAAATGCATTAAAGCATTCAAAACTGAGAAGAAAAAAAGTATAACAAAGTATTTGAAGAAAAAAAAGATTTCCGACCGACCGACCCATGTTTTGGCACCTAAAGGGCAATACAACATCTTTTTTTTTAAGCCCTCAAATGGATTAGAGATTAATGAATGTCATACCTTTTCTTTTTTTCTTCTTTTTTCTGATTATAAAAAAAAGTTAAGAAAAGTAACCTTCACCATTTATTGATAAAGAAAATTAAAATGGGCAATATAAAACCTATAGTTAACGTGGCTGTAAGGATAAACTGAAATTTACTGAAAACTGAAATATCCTTTGTGCTTGATTACCAGTTGGGAATTATTTTTTTAGTTGAAGACTTTACTAAAAAATATTATTTTATGTTAGACATATCGTTTTCCTCTCTCTCTCTCGTGTTGATAATGATTTCACATTAATGATTGTGATTTTGTTTTTCTAAACATGCTTGATTGTTTTCAACAAGAAATATTTAGTGTAAGCCATATCTTATGATTTTTTATGTTTCTGTTTATTTACCATTCCCTCCTCCCCCCCCCCCCCCTTCTCTCTCTCTCTCTTTCTCCATCTCTTTACAATACTTTTTCTTTTTGCATCTTTGATCTTTTTTATTTTCTCTCCCTCTCTCTCTCTCTCTGTTTCCCACTCTTTATTGTGCGTCCCTTTTTCATTCTTTCTGTTTGGATCTCTACCTCTATATCTTTCTCGCTCTCGCTCTCTCCCCCTCTCCCCCCCCCCCTCTCCCCCTCCCCCTCCCCGTATTTTTCCCTTTACAGGGCTATTTCCTGGGCTGAACGTTGAAGACATATGTCTTCAATTCACATAATGTGCCTTTTCATAAATTAAATACATTATTTTGTCATCTTTCCTATTGTGAACTCATTGCCTTTATATTTCTCATGTAATACAACATTTTAAAGATAATGTGCGCATTATTTTGTACTTTTACAGTAAGTGTTCTATACTAACTTTGTGTTTGTTGGCCGAGCCATTGTTGATGTTTTTGTTGTTGCAATCTGCCACATTGTTTGGTAATACTTATTCAGAATATGATCTTGTATACGGTATCGGAATATAAATGAAATAATTACTTTCAATTGCAAATTAGGTGTACCGGTAATGCACAAGTTCTACCTTTATTGGATGTAACATTTTGTGTAACACATGTGGTACTTGTATTTATAAAAAGTTGTGTAGTCATGTAGGTCAACGAGACATTAAATGTCACCACGTATAAACAGTTAATTGTGATTACTGTATTTGTGAAAGCCCACATTGTGAATATCGTCTTATGAAGTGGGAAAACATGCTGGTGAATCTGAAACGTTTTGGATGGTGTTTGTGAAATGCTATTTTAGTTTCTAGGATGTTCAGCGAGATGAATTTTGAAAATAAGCAGTTTATTATTCATGTAATTTTGATAAGTTGTAAGCTTGTTATTCAGTTTATTTCATCCATTTACAGCCAAGATTAAGGAGCTATTTAAGTAATAATTCCACACACTGAACTGCTGGTTTAATCTTGATTTTTATTAATGCTTTATTTCAATCATTATCATTATCAAGAGTAATCAGGAAAATTTACAACCTATTATGACAAATCGGATGATTGACTTGGTATATTACTAAACTTGAAATAAAATTCTATGTTAGTTATTACGTTGGAGTACCATAATATATTGATTGTATGCAGACATAATAAGCACAACAAATGACAAAGCGCTTTTAATTTCAGCCATGTGAAGAGTGAGACTCATATTACATGTATTTGGTAACTGATTGCCTCATCAAATATTATCTCGCCATCTATTCAAAGTTTTTACATGTACTGCGACTTGGTATAAATTTATAGGCTCATGCTCTTTCTACGGAACAGTACTCTTCTATTAAACGCATTATTTCTTCCCAAAATAAACTTTTATAGATTGCATATGATGCATTCTACAGCACACTTATGTGAATTACACATTCATTGTTCTTTGCATACACTTAAAAGAAAAAGGGACTAACATTAACATCAAACTTATGAGATATTAACTTGCTGTTGCTCTACCATTAATGACATACAGTCAACAACTAAATTATTCATACTCCTTGTAAGTTTGATATTTTTGTATTCTTGTAATTTAAAGATAAACTTGAGTACCGGTGATGCGATTGCATTGTGAAAGAAAAGGTGTGGAATGGATCAGAAAAGTTGATCATATAGCATGTAAGTAATGGTGTGTAATGCAAGGTTCTGGAGTCTTCAAAATCATCATAAATTTGGCAGAGTCTTGGTAAAGTAACAATCACTTACACAGAAAGATGTATATGGGACAACACATATGGTGTCAGGGCTAGTACTACCCTGATTTGTTATCTTTCTATGCTCATTACTCAGCCAGTATAAATTTTCTTCCAAAATTGTTTGGCACATGACATTTATTTGTAATCTTGAACATTCAGTGTAAGTTTCGTTAGATTCTGTGAGAATTCATTTTCTTTTTTTTACCAGAACTCAAGTTTATATTTAAGAATCAAAGTTGGACTGATTGAATTAGGGCCTTTATTGAATAATTTTAGAAGTAAGCTTTGATATTTCACATTTTCAAGAAATACAAATTGGGACAAATCAATTTTTGACATACTTAAAAAATTACAAAACTTGGTAAGGGTATGAATAATTTAGTTTTTAACTGTATACATATATAATCATGTTTGTGAACCACCATAATGTAGTGGAAGCACTTGTTTAATCATTAAATTCTATGAGTGAAGAGAGAGACACTTGTGTCAAGTATGTCTTTGTTTTTCATGTATAGTAAGTATATCTTGAGAGTGGATAGTGTGCGGTATAAGAATAATAATTCATTACATGTTCAATACTATTACAACAAAATACGACAAAATGCATACATTTACACACAAAAGAAAGGAGGGTATTCGTTAACTACCGGTATGATTAAAATTTCATAACAAGAACAGAATACATAACTGAGGAACGTATTATAAATAAGTAATACAATACGAGGAACAAATGATGTTCAATGGCACTTTTAAATAATTTCATTGGTGTATTGGACAGGGCAAACTGGAATAAGATTTACATAAATTTTGTGGAAAATGGGATGTAACTGCTGGAAGAGTGTCAAAATACACTGCACACCGAGTTACAGGTGCGTTGTTTATATGATTTTTCATACATTCTGTACATTTCATCACTCAATATTACTGTTGCAAGAGCGTGTTCTGCTCTTTATGATGAAGACATGTGATAGGGGTAATACAGGGCGATTCTTCCAATCAGGGAAAAAATTAATATTTATTTTTCGGGGGCTACTTTTCAAGCTTGCCTGCATGAAAATAACATTCTAAAATTTGTTTTATATTGAACTCTATGCAAATTTACGGAGGCTCTATTCCGATTTTCTGGGGCTCTTTTGGGCATTTTGGGGGCTATTTCGCCCCGAGCCCCCGTGTATTTTTTCACTGCTTCCATTAATTATATTCACATAAATTTTGTGGAAAATGAGATGTGTCTGCTGGAAAATGTCAAAAGACACACTGAACACTGAATTACAGGTGCATTGTTTATATGATTTTTCATACATTCACTCAATATCACTGTTGCAAGAGCGTGTTCTGCTCTTTATGATAAAGACATGTGATAGGGGTAATACAGGGTGATTCTTCCATTCATTATATTCACATACCTTTAAAAAAATTAACCAGTAGATTATCAAAGCAAAATCACTTTCATTCATTGCGCTATCATTGATCCAAATTGGGCAGCTGAATGATCACAATTGGTTATATTCCATCATAAATAATAACTTCACATACATGTACATGTACATACACAATAACAAGTGCATTTCAGGAACTACAAAATCACAATTGTCATGCCCATTAGACCTCTACTAACTCCAATATCACATCACACCGTGGTCATAATAGAAAGAAACAAAACATACAGTTTTGCAGAAGCAGTTACCATTAAACATTTCTCGTATTTTCATAGAGGAAGCTTGATTGATGAATAAAGACAGGTTAGTCCACCTATATATTTGTATGTACTGAGATCAAATACAAGGTACCTGTTACATGTATATAGATTCTGGTACTATAACATACATAACTCAAGACACAGGTTGACCATTTTATAGCTACATGCACCACTAACAAAGAATGATTCTTTTAATACATTTCTGGGTTTATTGAGCATAAATACCTCTATTTGCAGAGCTCTTCGCTATATATGAAAAATTTACACATTTCCCAAATAAATGTTAATTCAGTTTAGATGTACAAAACAAGTAATAAACAAGCTACATTGTAATGGTGAAATTCCCTCAAGCTGACAGATCCCTCTTTTGCAATTTCCCTGTGAAAAAAAAAACACACCAAGAAATGATGCACTTTGAAGCCTATCAATCACATACTAATACATAAATGAATTATCTGACTTGGCCAACAATGAGCAAAGAATCAAACCACCTTTATCTCTTCCATGTACAGCAATAGACTCCTTATCTTTTGAGGAGTTTCCTTTAAATTTATTAACAGTTTCATGTAGAGACCATAAAACTGAAGGTAGCAAATCAATTCGTCCATGTAATTGACCTCTAAGGCTGTACCTTTTAAAGGTTCAAGGTTCCGTGCTAAGATATCAGAGACTCACGACCACCATCTTCTCTGCTCTATTCCTTATACCAAAAAAAATACAACTCTCCAACCCTACTGCCTCCCGGCCTCAATGCTAGGCGATCCCGCTGGATCTTGGATCATCCAGGTTGATCTCTACACTATCCTTAGGGTTGGCATCACTCATGAGGGAGACGCTTGAAGGTGCTGGGGAAGCCGGGTCTGTAGAAGAAAGCTGGTCATCCATGCTAGGCCATGCCGTCTGTTCCTCAACCTTACTCAGTCGTTCGTTCAAGGCCTTCAGAGCTATTTGCCTGCAGATTTTAGAAAGTGTTGGGAGAACGATTCATGAAAAACAAAAAAAACAAACATGTTGAAGTGTTTTTTTTCTCAACTATGCAGCATGCACGACTCAAAGCAGAAATTTGTTAAAGTTTTCTAAACGCAGGCTTCATTTAGAAAATTAGAATAATCTATACCATTTGAACAATACCATACACAAGTTTAAGAGTCACAGATTTGTAGCTTCAAATCTAATTACACTATATTTATTTTATTAATTGTCAAGTAGAGTATACTTTCATCCTTGATCAAGAAGCACACTTGGCAATACTGTGTATTTTAAAGCCCCACTGCACTAGTTTAGCCAGGAGGGATTGGACCTCCCTGCAAGGTCACTGACAGGTGGTTATCTCATCAAATCAGCTCTCACTTAACATAAGAACAAGAGGATCATGGCGGACCAATGGTCACCGATTAGGCATTGTTTGCTATATAGAGGGCGCAAGTAGCTATAATTTGTGCAGTTGGGCCTAAGCATCCTATCAACACAGACAGGCTTACCTTCTTCTTTCAGCATCTGCAGGGTCTGTACCGGGTAGACTAATTGTGATTGGAGATGGTGCACCAACATCATATTTCCTTATTTGCTTCTTACACACCTTGATCTTTACTAGCACACTGTGAACTGTAAAAAAGAAAAGAATGCAAGACAAGGAAAAAGAATGGCCTTTTATCAGAAATAATTTGAGATGAGTAATGATAATTCATGATAATTGAAGATAATTTGCTTAAATTTTTAAAACTTTAATTTCAATAATGTTCTGCATATAACTTAAAATCAAGTTTACAGTGTGACCCTCAATAAAAGGAAACTTACCATATAAGTTTATGGCTAAATTACTTGATGATTCCTAATTAGTTTGGTCATTATATACATGTACATGATGGGAAAGCTTAATTTCTGTTCTTACATATGACATTAAATAATTCATAAATAAGTCTGGCATGGTCGATTTCAGACAGCATGCAGTGGCAGTGTCAGATACCCAATTGTCCAAAATAAATGGATGTCTGCTACATTTGATTCATTTTGGTTTTGAAAAGATATGAAATTGTTTTAAATCCACAATAGTCAAAATTACACATAATTTCAAAAATCATATTTTCTTCTTGCATATATAATATGAGACCCTAATAATGATGGAAGGATCACTAATGACTGAGCAGGCAACATAATTTGTAACTGATAGGCACATTGACATTTTCTTGTAGGAATTGAATGATGCCTGAGGGAGCTGAACAAATATCAATGTGCTTTACCAATTACAATTGTGCCTGCTCAGTCATGCATGATCCTTCATTATAATTATAGTATCATAAGAAAGATTAGAATACTTCGTTTTTTAAAACCATAATGAATTAAATGAAACAGTCATTTGCTTGTTTTGGACAACTGGGTTTCCAACACTGCAAATTCAGACTGTTTAAAATTGGTCTTGCATGATATATTGATTATATTTTTGGTGTTGTATAAAAGAAGAGAAATTAACCTTTTCAATGATTTTCTACATCAATCAAGACATAGTATGGGATTTATTGAGTAATTTACCATGCAACTTTGGTTTCTTTTTTCTGAGACACCCTGCACATTATAGTGAATGCAGTCAATTCATCCATTGTAATGTGGTCAATCGCTTCAAAGAGATGACCGGTATAAAGCACTAGAGGTTCTATTGTTCAATCCAGACTGCTTTTTCCCCCTCATAACAATGTTTTGTTCAGAAGCCCTCTCCCTACATCAACATGTAAAGTATGTTTACTTATCCTCCTTGAGTAAACTTTTTATGTTCACTCTTTTACTTTTGTCTAAATTGTTCTAAGACCTGTGCATTGGTCATCTTGGTTGGAGTACCCATTGAATAAAAAAGAAGAAATGCTAGGTTGCATTCCGGCTAGAATGCCAGGTTGCAGTCCAGTTATTTTCTAGGTCCTTCCCAGGATTAGCAAATCTCAGACAAGAACTGAAGAACATGAATGCATTTTCAGCACCACAGTACCTGGTATACATACTGTACATGTGGATCTGGGACAACTCGGCCCGCTCCAAAAACTGTCATTTTTG
The DNA here is from genome assembly GCF_000002235.5 of Strongylocentrotus purpuratus. NCBI lineage: Eukaryota > Metazoa > Echinodermata > Echinoidea > Camarodonta > Strongylocentrotidae > Strongylocentrotus > Strongylocentrotus purpuratus. Next base: position 22,439,440 of record NW_022145612.1, read on the forward strand.
GGTCATTTTACCCTTACCCTGCAAAAACTGACCGTTTTTTTTAGCGTGGCCGAGTTGACCCCGGGTCCGAGTTAGCCCGACTCTGTACATATTGTTAACACTATGAGTCGTGAATATAACTGGACTGTTAAACCAAACTTTCTTTTTGCATTTATGAGTAAATATCTATAGGCAAATCATTTTTTCCTCTAGTAATTTACAACATACAATGTAGCATAGCTTATATACACAATTTTTGTTAAACTTGAAAGATTAATTCAAGAAATATAAATGGACATTTCAGCACTTGTCTTTCCCCCAAGGAAAATTCAAAATTCAACATTGCCAGGGAAGATATATCTATCTAATCCTTTAAAATGGTCACAGTTTAGGGTAAATGGTGATAGTCTAATCAAACAATATGGTACAGGTAATTAATAAATCAGTGAATCATTACACTTGATTTGAAATAGTATCAAGGAAATAAATCATGGATTTAGACTGTGTCAATATGCAAAGACTTTTTTTGAGTACCTTACACCTGTGTCACTGAGAAACATGCAGTTAATAACACAGCAAATACATACAGTGTTAAGTGTGAGAGGGATTATTATTGATTGTTTTTGTGACTGTATCCTCCAGATTAGCCCCTATCAGCCAAAAGCACATGAGGGATTATCAACTATTGAATACCAGAAAGGTATTAAATCTGTATAACATGGTATGAGTTAACATCCATCCAGCTCTCGGCAGACAGTATGTGGATCAAATACAACATGAGGGTACCACTACCAGTGCATTTCAATGAACCATTATCATGATCTCAGTGGAATGCATTTTTAATATGCCCATCACAAAGAACACTGAAGCTGTTCGCTATTCATGCATGTACAAATTAGATTTAAAACCCTTCATAAACCTAAACTGGTGCTGTCAAATATTATATATAAATTCAGTACCAACATACTCTCTTTTGTAAAAAAAATACACTTGTTCTTGTTGCAAATTATATGGAAAAAAGTTCTTAAATGCTGGTCATACCCCCAATAATTTGTCTAAAAAAGAGATAAGAGAGAAAGCAAAAAGGTGCCTACCTTTTTGAATTACCCGGTATGGAGAAAAATATCTTAAAGGGTACACATGCACAAGTATGCTCATTTTCATTCAAGAATTCAAAAGGACTTGCAAAATTAGTGGAAACGAATAAAGATCTGTTTATGGTCAAGATTTTTTAACCCTATCTAAAACACTAAAAACTGTACATGGTACATTTGTTGTGTAGATATGTTTTTAAAAGTTGTTGGTATTATTGGAGAGGGGGTGATCTATACATTTTTCCCCTTTCCAGGTGGCAAATGGTCTGGTGTTTCTTACCCGTGTTTGCTAATATAGCAACAAATGGTCGAATAACCTCTGGGAAGAAGCTTGCAAATGAAAAAGTGTCGGCCATGTCTCCTCTGCTTCCATCTGTTTGTCGCTGGTAGAACCGAAGATACACCCATCCTGTCAACATACCTGATAAATAATGAAAAACTAATTTAGTAACATATTATTCATAGCAACATACCATAATTAATGAATCATTACCGGTATAAAATATGGGAGATCTTTGTTTTAGGGATTACCAGAGGAGATGAGGGTGTGACATCCAAATTCAAAATTTCTGTCGCAAATCTGCACCACTTTAGCATTGTTTTGTCCTGACAAGGGCCATATAGGGGGAGGTACACATTTTTGCAGCAAAACAATCCACACAATGCAAATTCAATCAATACTTCTTCAACAAATTTGTGGCATAATTACCTAGGCATAATACTTTCAAATCTGGACTACTAGATCTAACAAATAAAGTAATATTCTAACTCAAATGACCAGGCATGTAGCCAGAGTTTGATGTTTGGGGGGCACATAGGTCTACATGTAATCGATCGAGGTAAAAAAAAGGGGTTTAAAAAAGTTCAACCGATCTTGGATTTTTTTTTTTTGGCACATGCCCCCCCCCCCCCCATGGCTACGTGCCTGCAAATGACCTCTGCTCCTCTAACCAAATGCAATATGCCAGAGGTGAAGGAGCTCCCAGCTCCCTTGACTTGGATGTAGGCCTACAGGAATAAGGTCTAAACACGTCTGACTGTATTTTTGTAAATATTACTTAGAATTTAGATCTGTATAAAGTGAAACCAAATCAAATATATTGAAAGCACCTGTTAATATCATGAACGGATGTGTGGGTGGTACTATTCCTATAAACCGAAGCAAAAACGATGATACAAGGAGCAAAACTGGAAGATGGTGCACTCTCAATCTTGCCACTTTGGGTGGCAATTCCCCATCTCCCATCGACTGTTTGAGAGCGATCGTCACTGCTCCTGCATACCCAGCGAGTCCAAATATGTGTGTATCAAAAAGGTATGTAATATTTACAGTTGATAGGTACATAAACAAATAAAGAAATGAAGTTATGATCGCTGAACCAACTGTTACAATAGCGAAGAAAATCAACATTTCTAGTGCACTCCACAGAGGTTCGATGAGTCTGCCACATAATAACACAAGAGCCACGTCGTGGAGAACAAGCCACAAATGCACTTCAATAAACGGGTGTGTAAACAACGTCCAGACGCGAAAACTTGGTGGAAATATGAGGCCTGGAGTTACAGCAAGAGCTTCCAAATACTTGTCATTGTTAACCAGGAACGATATGAAATATAGAAAAATGATCACACCACAAATTGATTTCACAACAACGCTGCTTTTCATGAAAACAGCCTGAATCTGCTGCACTCCGGCAGGAGCGGTAGTGGCCGAGGTAGCCATTTTTACTGTGTTGGCCGAAATGACGTTTTTTAGTCTGGCTTACAGTCACTTATTTGTAAAAAAAAAAAATGAAATAAATTTGACGGGGGTCTTCCCACAAATATCTAAATCTTGTTTTGATTCCAATCGTAATGGATAAAAGGTACAATAATTTAGATCTAGATGTAATGACTGGCTTTAATTCCACAATAGTTTGGTAATAGTAGAAATGTTGACGATTATACAAACATAAGGCTGGAATCGAAACTACAACGCAGCTGCAATATTCAGAGCCAACCACCCCCCCCCCCCTCTTTACTCTCCTCATCCTCGCTGGTGTCAGCTGCCTCCCCCTCTCTCTGTCTCTCTCTCCTCTCTCTGTCTCTCTTCTCTTACTCCTTTTCTCATTCCAGGCCTCTTACCCATCTCACATATTGACCCAATTTACTTAATTTTAGTAGGCATTCACATGCATTACTGTACATTAATCTTGATTGCATTAAGCAGGGCCGTAGCCAGAGTTTGATGTTTGGGGGGGGGGGGGGGGGCACATACATGTAATTGATCGACTTCTTGGGGAGGGGTATACAGAAAGTTCAACCGATCTTGGAAATTTAGGGGGCATGTGCCCCCTCCCCCCCCCCCCCCCCTCGTGGCTACGTGCCTGTGCATTAGATAATCAATTAGTCTTGCAGGCGCAGATTCAGGATTTCTCAGGGGAGGGGGCCGAAAAGTAGCTCAGTGGGGGGAGAGGGGGTAGAGAGCACTATTTAAAAAAATTTTTTTTTTTGCTTCCAAAAATTTGACAATCGCGCCTGCCGAAAAGTTGCTCAGTGGGGGAGGGGCCCTCAAAAATTTGAAAATTTGCACCCCCCCCCCAAAAAAAGCTAAAAATCACGTGTTTTTACATGTTTTTTTTTCCCAGGAGGGGAGGGGGGGGGCCTGGCCATTTGGGCCCCCCTGGATCTGCCACTGGTCTTAATTGATATTCACCCTCGTTATTATCACCATCCCCCATCATCATCTTCCTCATCCTCATATCAGTAGGGCTATCTTTTCATTTGAAATTTGATCTGAGATTTGGCCACAAGAATAATTTTCCATTTATTTCTCCAATTACCATGCAGCATCACTCCCAATATTTTGAACAATTAAAGGATTAAGTTTCCCCAATATATTTCTTTATCTTTATGATCACGAGGCCGAGAAAAAAAAGAGATGTTGTATTGCCCTTTAGAAGCCTGAATCTGGGTCGATCAGTAGGATTTGTTTTTTCAATAATTTTTTTTTTCCCCCTCATATTAAACAGCAACCGTTGCCCTAAAAAACGGGAACGTCGCCTAAATAAAAAAATGCTGGTTTCTAGCTGGTGCAGTGCATGGTATATACACGTACACGAGGCAGAGGTCTACTTGTTTATGCTAGCAGGATTACAAAAACTAGGGCAGAAGACCAGTGAGAATTACAGGAGCAATTTGATGATTTTATGCATTTTTATCCCATTTAAACAAACAAACAGAATCCATATTTAATTATTCATTCAAAATTTTATTTATAAAAGAACGGTACCAAAAAAAAAATGTATTAAAAAGCTGAACAAAGATTTTAAGATTTTTTGGGTCGGTCGCAAAGGGGCGATGCAACATCTTTTTTATGCCTAACCACTTATTACAAAAAGAAAGTGTTCCTCATTGAACAGAATTTCTCAATCAATCCATCCAATTCACTGCCAGATGTCCGTCCGTCTCTCTCTCTCTCTCTCTCTTTCTCTCTCTCTGTCTCTCTCAGTCGCCCCCCCCCCTCTCTCTTTTTGAAATACTCAGCATCCAAATGAAAATGGTCTGCAAAATCTTCATCTTGACAGAGATGCATTCATTTCATTCGCATAAGTTATTAAACCATGTACTTACACATCACATCATAATTCAGACAACTAAAACAGCTAAAAATTAGCAATTGAACAATGATTTTCTTGGTGTATCATGGCAGTTGTTTTATGCATATCAATGTGATAAAATGACAAAAGCACATTATATTCTTATTGTGATAATATATAAAAACAAGTCTATGTACATTATTGTGTTCCTTGATCATATGGCTAAAATACTATGTAAGCCTACATTCCACTGGTATTGTGTTTTCAGCTTAAATGGTCCATTCAGAGTTTGGCACATCTGTTACACAATATTACATTTTCAAAATTCAAGTTTGGAGAGAATGCCAATTCCTTTTTTGGCTTCAAATGTAAATGATTTTATAGTGATACTGTAGGATGATTTCTAACCCCAAAGGAGTTTAAGAAGCCACAGCCAACTTTCCAAGTAAGAAAATATCCACATGATGGAAATATCTATGATTGAATGAAGTTAGAAAAAATTGTATATTTGATATCTTTTCTGCCATTATATCCTACAATTATCTAAAGATAAGGCAACGTGATATTCATGTCAATACCAAATTAAAGATTTTGTGCCTCAACCTGGACCTTTTCGGTTAAACCATGACTTTCGTTAAACTGCGTAAGCAACAGCGCCAGCTATGACAAAGGTCCGAAGAAGCTTGCAGCACAGCAAGTAAAAGCTTACTGCAAAAATGAAAATTTCTACTGATTTTGAAGAACAAATTTTCACTTTCACAATGTTCAGGAATTTTAATTTTGTTGTCACTAACACAAGAATGATGAGTATTCTAAAAATAACCTGGATTGAAGCATATTTCATCAAAATTGAAAGCAACCAACACTTTATATACAGTACTTGTAGAAGGCCCCGCAGCCCCTGCTATAACTATTTTGAAGAAAAAAAAATGTCTCCTCAGTGTTTCATCTCCTGTCTAATTAATATGCAAATTACCTTTTAAAATATATTAACGGTGACTATATGTACAAATTATAATTTAAAACACAGTAGTTTGTCAGTAAAAAAATTCAATATTTACAGAATAAATAGTCATTCATACACAGTAAAAATCTGCTATTCACATTACCGGTACACATTTTGTAAGAGCACTGAGAGTATATTCCCTTTTTAAAAACTGCAAAAGTCTCATGCTTTACTGTTTGGAGTAAAAACTGCAGCATACAATAACATTATGAGGAAGTACAAATAGGTACATTTTTTTCATTTTTAAAATCTGCAGTATCAATTATCAAAATCGTTGTCAGTAGTTAGTTGCTGTCATAGCTAATTACAGATTGCGCATACATTTAAATAAAGAGGCCAATGTATATCAATCTTATCTTAGATCAATATTACTTGGAAGGAAACCACATATGTCACATGAACTTGTCTGTTATTCATGTTTGTCTCAGGATGCATTGGCATGAGTTCAGGAAAACAGTATTTTTTTCTATGAAAAGAGAGAAAGTGAGAGAATCGTTTGATTCAAGACTGTCAATTACTAAAGGTGTGAGCTTTAGATACTGAATAACAAGTCTAAGCCAACATTGAAATTATGTGATGTAACATCTACTTGTTTCTATAAACCTTCCCCAATCTTGAAGTCACACTTCCTTGACCTGGCAATTTTGTATCAATTCAAAATATATAGCCCATATCTCTTGCCTAATAGGGTTTTACAATACACGGTTATCTTGCTTTCATACTGCATCATACCTGCCAACATTTGAAAATGAGAATTAGGAATGTTTAGCACGGTAAGTCTTTGAAAATAAGAAATCTGTACCCTTAACAGGCGTACGCACATGCAGCGGCTGTGTAACTGGCAATACGCGGTAAATCTGAGCAAAAAAGTGAATACAAATTTGCTGCTCAATCATGCACGCAATATGTGAACTCTCACATTGTGGCACATGATAAAACAAACTTAATTATAGGCTTAAGCAACAAAACAAAAAAAATCCAGAAAAACCGAATATTCCGGATTATTTGTAAGGGTTGGCAGGTATGCTGCATGCATCAAAGCAATAGTATTAGATATGTCATGCATCACTTATTCATAGATATAATTATTAGGACGGTACACACAATAACTACCACAAAATCATTTTCAATAAATAAAACGCATCTGATATCCGGTATAACATACATGTATATTCAAGTCTTTATAGCTTTTATCTGGTAAGAGAATTTCAGGTCTAAAATCAAATTCATTTGATAAATCAAGGTGATTGAATTTAAAAGTTCAAGTGTTGTGCCTTATGCTATTCTTCACGAGGGCACTCCATACTTTCATTAAGCTTCCTTTTTCTTCAAAGTTTGGACATTGCATCTAAAGATCAAGGACATCCATGCCACTCCCTTCTGGGGATAGGGCACGGTCCTCATTCTCATTGTCCATCTCAGATCTAGCTGTAAGGGGTACACTCCCCATCCCTCCACCCCCTCCTCCTCCTACTCCCCCAGGCAGGGCATCCATCTGTAGCCTCTGGTTGTCACTAAAGATCAAGGACATCCATGCCACTCCCTTCTGGGGATAGGGCGCGGTCCTCATTCTCCTTGTCCATCTCAGATCTAGCTGTAAGGGGTACACTCCCCATCCCTCCACCCCCTCCTCCTCCTCCTCCTCCCCCTCCCCCCCAGCAGGGCATCCATCTGTAGCCTCTGGTTGTCACTAAAGATCAAGGACATCCATGCCACTCCCTTCTGGTGATAAGGCGCGGTCCTCATTCTCCTTGTCCATCTCAGATCTAGCTGTAAGGGGTACACTCCCCATCCCTCCACCCCCTCCCCCTACTCCCCCCAGCAGGGCATCCATCTGTAGCCTCTGGTTGTCACTAAGCTCCTCAAGGCGGCTACGGATCACCGAGAGATCATGATGGTGCTAATAAAAGAAGAAGAAAAAAATAGGAATAAATGGGTAATAAATAAATGAATTTATACTGGATAAATGAATTTAGGTTTAACTTATGAATCATTCCTCGACGTAACTTGTACTACTGACAAGTGACAAGTTGGTTTCATTATTGGGTCCTATGCTTTCCAACTGATAACATCTATACAATTGTAAGAAGAAAATATGAGACAAAGAGAGAGAGAGAGAGAGAGAGAGAGAGAGAGAGAGAGAGAGAAAGAGAGATAGAGAAAGAGAGAGGAAAGATAGAGAGAAAGAGAGAGGAGAGAGAGGGAGAGAGAGAGAGAGAGAGAGAGAGAAGGAACATGCCATGTATGTTGTATGAGACTTGCTCATTCAACAATTTCTCCCGTCAATATCCTAAACTAACCAAATTACGATCCTCAACCCTGGACCCAAAACTTTATACCCAGGATGGTCCACAAAGAAAAGATTTGGACTTGCGACTGTTAAAACTTACAGCAAACATGACAAGCACTGCTCTGCCCTGGGCCTACAGGGGTTCTTAGGTGCTCTCAGATGCACTCTGAGCCATTTTTAAATTCATGACTAATATTTTAAAAACAATTTTGGCCACTGCTCATTTCCAAACCTGTCTTTTAAAAGTTCAAATCTGTTTATGTTACATGTCAAAAAAAAACCTTGTGGACCACCCTACTATACTATCCCTAGCCCTAAACACAACCTAAACAAACTCAAGTGCAACCTTAACCCCAACCCTTTAATTGGTTCCAATGTCCTCTGCTTTTCATCTGATAAAATGTACAAGATAATTAGAAGAAAAATTGAGAAGAGAGGAAATCTAACAATAAATGTATTCAAATTTCAAGCATTTTAATAAGTCATTAAACCATGTACTTTCAGTCTTACCGTACACATCACATCACAAGACAAGTGCATGATATATCTTTTTTTTAAATGTGCATACCGGTATACTGTGCCCTGGGAGGGGGTATGCTTGAATGTAATTAATACACGGTGCATTTGACTATAAGTATCCCAAATCGTAAGATACATACTTCTCTCCCTTTCATTACAACAAAAACACCAAAAATGTGCAATGATTATTTACAAGGCACTTGACATTTAACAGTGATATATGTAATGAATAATGCATTCAAGACTGTTGTCATCCTAATCGATCAAATACTTCAATTTTCAAACCACAAATCCTATGATACCATGTGTGCAGATATTAGGTGAGGTGAAAACACACACAAACAACAAAGAATAATCTTTTGTTTGGGAAAATGTGTGATTAAAGAATCCAAAATATTAAAACGTGCATACAATTGAAAGGATTTAAAAGGGGGAATACAAATTGTGAAAGAGGAAGGGCCATAGAGGGAGTCCCACACAGACAAAATTACAGATTCCCATTAAATATACAGGTTGCTAGTTCTTCTCGATGCCTCACAGCAAATTAAAATCCATGCTATAAATTGATAAAAGCACATAATGAAAACAGTCATGTTTTTTGACAAGAAAGCCATAAATCTGTATGAAAAAGATATTTCTCAAGGCTTTTGTATACCATGTGTCCATGTCCAGATATAAGTGTTATTGAATCAGGAAAAATACAGTTTGAGAACATTCCATCTGACTAGTAGCCATTATTATTTATATTATTCAACCACCACCTCTAAAAATGCCTCAGAATGCAATAAAAACTGGTTGGTAGGTGCCAGGCAATAAAATGATTCTCTTTACCCCCATCTTGTTGGTCGATACTGGATGTATTTGGATTTGTGGAATTTGAAACCGGATTGGCTAGAAATAACAACACAATACCACTTATAATCTTCTTGATCAACTTATACACTGACAAGGGACAACATATGTGTGGGCAGGCGCGGATCCACGGGCTCAATTCTACGGGCCCGGCTATGGCAAGCCCATTGTGTAAAAACTAGATAAACTCAGTTTATCAAAAAAACTGTGTTTATCAATGATAAACTCAGTTTATCAACTGATAAACTGAGTTTTTCTGATAAACTGAGTTTATCAACTGATAAACTCTGTTTATCTGATAAACTCTGTTTATCTGTTGATAAACTGAGTTTATCTGAGAAAAACAGAGTTTATCTAGTTTTTACACAATGGGCTTGCCATAGCCGGGCCCGTAGAATTGAGCCCGTGGATCCGCGCCTGTGTGTGGGTATATGTACTAGAAGGGGATATCCTATCAGTGTTGGAAACATCTACAGCAATTTCTTACAAACAGCCACATGTATATATATATCCCATAATTTACACCCAAAAAAAATCAATTTAGCAACTCTCATTTCAATTGGATGCAAAATAGGTAATTTATCTGTTATCCTTATACTAAAATTCATACAAAAAAGAGAATAAAGTTGGAGCTTCTCTTCTTAAATGTGTTATGCATAAATTTGAATTTCTACTCATTTCTTGATGAGTTTAATACCAACAGCATTGCATCAAAATTATCAAAATCCATTAAACATTGTCTCTTGATTTGTTAAGAAATCGTATCTATTGTTTCAGTACTAAATAGCATTTGAAATTTTTACCTATGAGTAGTTTGCTATTCAAGAATATAGCACATTTTAATGTAATACCGGACCACAGGTTTCAAACTGTGTTCTTTGTAGAAAAATGGTCTTTCTGTAATAAGGTGGTTGTGAAAGTAGGTGTCAATGAAAACAAAACATTAAAGGGATTGGGTATCTTTGCCTCAGATTCTAAACAAAATCCTGAATTTAGCTCATGCTGCAATCATAATTATAAACCTTCAGGTCAGTCAGGGATCCCATGAATTTTTCAAGCCAATGGCCTGTCTGATCATCAAGATATTTGTGACTGGAGTTCAAAATTTCAAAAACCGTTTCCCCAACGTTTTTTTATAACATTACAGTCTATTGGGGGAAAATGAGTATGGTATTGGTAAAAACAGTCGCACAAAGATTTTTACTTTCTTATAGCACTTCATGATCATTTTGAAGCGCAATTTGTTTGGGGCTTCAATATTACACCATATCACTGACACTGATAACACCTAGGGCCATGCATATCAGATTTGTAAAGTGGAAACATTGTTAAACAATGCCTTTAAAAAGCTATATATATTTAGACCTCCACAGGCTACTTAATTGGATAAAGTCAAAATAACAAAGATCAATCATAAATTTACATATGTTTAACCAACTTGGTTACAAGGTGGTTCCCTAATTCTTTTTACACAAATAAAAATTGAAGTCACTGCCACTTAATAACAAATTTTCTATACATACCAGATAAATTATAAATATTACAGTATCTTTCATCGTCATAATATTAAACCAATTTGTTTTCATTACACCAAATATAGGAACCTAGCTGTTGTTCAGCTTTTCTGAGAAAATTTGATTAAAAAAACATGTAGCACCAACCAACCTGTGTTGTTTTAAATGGACTAGAGGCATCCAAGGGTTGTGTCATAGACGGAGTCATGAAAGATACTCCTCCCAAGGGTACCTGGGACACGTTGGCTGAACTCAGTACGTTCCGGAATTCATTGTGCCTGCGCTGGAGTTCCCTTAACTTTCTTACTGCTTTGGTGTACGTCTCTTTGGGTATCTGATTCCTGAAAGATTTGTATACATTGGTTTATATGTTAAAAGATATCGCTATATTCTGAGTCGTATGGGACACAAATTACAAAAAAATTGTTAATGCAAATGAGATTAGAATATACTTTTTTGGGTGGACAGTTGCTAAAATCGATTTTGATTTATCATTATTGCTTTACCAATAGAAGCCATTGGACTTAATCACATAAATGATATCTGTGACTCATAAAAGCAATCTTTATCTAGTCGTGATATGTCATGTATAGATTGTGTACCTACAGAAGAGATGATAGAACTATGGCAAACTGTAAAGACAACAAAATCAGTTAAAATTGGTTACAACAATACATTTCAATCAGGACCTACATGTACGCATGCATCTGAACGATTAGTACAGTACCCCATTAACAAACTTATAAAAGTTACAGAATACTAAAATATGAGAACCTCCCCCCCCCCTCCCCCCCCCCCCCCCCCCACCCCCTGGCCCCACCCCTTTTCCTTTCTTGGAGTGAAGTCTTTGATTACAACAACAACTGAGAAAACAATAACAAAGTTTATATGTCATAAATAATCTGACAGGCTATGCCAAACTTTTTTGATGACCCCTACATGATCACACAGGAAAAACAAATTATCAAGTTCCTCGCTATTTTTTTGCTATCTATCCCACTCAAGAAAGTCACTTCCGGACAAACTTTCGTTGTCTGTAAATGGATGATGAATACGTCAGGCAGTACGTGCCATATTTGGATGCTTTTGGTTTGATAGTTGCACGTAGCTCAACTTATTGCAGTCACTTGTTCATCAGCCACTTTGCAAGTAAGATAGAGTTCTATGTTTCCTTAAAATATAGTAGGCAAGCTTTGGTCCACTCCTGTGGATTTTCTCAAGCCAAGTGATCATTCAGACAGTTTCTTTGCTTTCTGCTGCCTTGAGATCACTGGAGCAGATAAGTGATAGTGAATAGCCAGAGTCCCTATTCAGTGAGGGATTAATCCTTTTTTATCCACATGGATTCTTTCCGCTTTCTTGGAACAGGAGTGTATTCTAAAGTCCATGCTTCATCCCATTACAATGATGTGTCCAGTATTAAGGGTGTGTCTTGCTATTCATTGTCACTATCTTTGGTCCAGTGATCTCCAGGCAGCATGCAGAAAGCAAGAAACTGTGTGAATGATAACTTGACTTTGCTTGAGAAAGTCCACAGGAGTGGCTGTAAAGCTTGCCTACTAAATGTTAAGGTTGGTAGAAGCTGAAACTACATGTTAACAGCCATATATGGAGGCCTGGATCTTGGTGGTGTCAAGCTCATCAATAGGTCACCAATGTATTAACATTGAACAAGATTTTGAGGAGCTGGTACTATAGTGAACCATGGATCCACACTGCATAGTCCCAATGTCGAGGCTTATCATCATAGCTGCACTGATGAGGCTTTGCTCATGTTCGACTGTGCAGGGTAGTATTTTGAGGAGTCTAACAACCAACAAGCCTCATTACCTTGAACATGAAACTGCCATGATAACTGCATCGTTCATGCTTCCTACAAACAAATCAATGTCGGATTACATCTTTATGTGGTCAGTTGGACACCCTGATGGAGAAACACCATTTATTGAGGAAACAAGGTTTATCTACAAACACAGCAAAATTGGAGATATCGACCGCTTTGAGATTTCCATTAAAAATTACAGCTCTACCAGAGGGTCTATAAAGATCGTAATCCACAACCTTCGGTTGGCGGATCATCGGGAAATCAAACTTTCTGTGTTTGCTAGAGACCCCAAAGTAGAGATTTTACACGAGTTTATCGAAATTCGTGTGGATCCACAGGAAGCTACCATTTCATCAAAACAGGTAACATTCATGTTTTGTTTTTTATAATGAAACATTGTAATTGTAATGTCTATAAACAACATATTATTTACGGTACTAGTATCACTACGGTCTATTTTATTTCATGCAAATCATCATCATCTTCATCATCAATAATCAAAGGCAGCATTTTCCCTCTTATGAGGGGTTACTGACTTTTACACCATGATGATACTCCCTTCCTCCTCTTCTTCTTGTCTTGACCATCCTCCTCATGTAAACCAACCTTACTGCTTTCTTTCTTCGTAATATCTTCCTGTGAAATCTTTGGACTTCATTTCCCTCTTTTATGCCATTCACTTTCGGATCCCATGCTTTTTTCACAGGTTCATCATCTTATTTTTCATTGTGTTTTTTTTCTATTGGACTGTTTTACACCATACATCTTCCATATCATGGCTCATTTTGTTCCCCTCAAGAAACCTTCTGTTGATGTTAAATGTAAATATGCTAGTATTTGTTTTATACTTCTGCTATGGGTTTAAATACTAGTGGGGAGAGGAATTGAATTGAATCGAGCTGGATTGTATAGAATTAAAGTTAATTGAATTTAACTGAGCTGAAATGAACTGAAAGCTGCAACTCATATCACTATAAGGGAAAATCCAACCATAACAAGACAAGTACTCTACATTAAAAAGTCAATTTTTAAACATGTATGATTCCGGAAGGTCTTTTCATTTTAGAGGATCTGTAATAATATGCTATTCATAATGTATTTGGAGTACCTAGTGTTCCAAGGGAGAACGCACTTAGGAGGGGGGAAGAAGGTTATTATATTTTTGTACTCAGCAAACAGGAGAGTTTTCCCATGACTATGTCACAATCCACTGCCAATTTGAGAATCATATCGATTTAGTGATATCATATTTCAAGCATTCATAATTCCCCGTTTCTCTTATTTTTATTCATTTATTGCTTCCATATCAATAAAGTTATTACAAGGGTTGGATTGCCCTTTAAAGGTAGCGTATCCCTTATGCAGCCAACATCAAACTCTGTAGAACTTTGCAAGAATTGTGAATATGTCAGGTACCGTTATGTCCTATCTGTGAAATTTAAACATTAGCAGTGTCCTATTATTCAAATTATGCAAGGAAACCTGTTTACTTTCTAGACTTCACTGTCAAACACTATTGAGTGACTGACTGGCTTCTTTTTTTGGTAATAACATACATAAAATGAGCTGTAAAGGGTACATCAATAAATGTCCACATCAATAACCCACTTCTTGTAACGGCCAAAATTAAGCTGATTGAATTTTTAAGCAGCACAAAACGTATGACCATTTTGTAATAGAGTCTGATAATCAGACTACTGTATTTAATTAATCGAGCACTCACTTAATTCGATTCAACAACTAACAGTCGTTATTTTCAAGCCCTTCTGTTTTGAGGGAAGTTCTTAATTAGTATTATCTTTCAAATGCCATTACAATTTGACATTTTCATTTCTTTTGGCCTACAAATGTGACATACTACCTTTAAAGGTACTATATCCTATTTGCAGCCAAAATCAAATTCTGTAGAACTTTGCAAGAATTATGAATATGTCCTATCTGTGAAAGTTAAACCTTAGCAGTGTCCTATTATTTAAATCATGCAAGGAAACCCGTTTACTTTCTAGACTTTACTGTCAGACACTACTGAGTGACTGACTGACTTCTTTTTTTTTCCTTTGGTAATAACATACATGTACATAAAATGAGCTGTAAAGGTAAATGAGCATTTGTCTACATCAATAACCCACTTCTTGTAATGGCCAAAATTAAACTGATTGAATCTTTGCGCAGCACAAAACATATAACCATAGGTAAATGGTCTGAAAATCAAACTGTTACAACTAGGCGTTGTGGCATGCGCCTGTAATCCAGCTAAAAAGTGGAAGTTACAAACTGATTCAGCCGAGGACGCAGGTTCGAAACTGAGTCACGTCTTTCGGATGGTGACGTTTAAAGGTCGGTCCCAGACGTAAATAATCATATCTGATTGAAACACGTCTGTAAAAACCCAATACACACACTATAGCTCTTAAGTCGACTTGGCCTGCAAATGGGACATAGTATCTTTAAAAAAGAAGGGTTTGCATTGATATTATTACTTTGAAATGAAATAGAATACTGTAATAACTCCATATGTATTGAAATAAAAGAGATTGTGATTATTATTAATTTTTTTTAAATTCAGTCTACTTCTTCTTCACTCTATTTGATAGGTTGGGGGCAACGTTTCTCCTGAAACCGAAACAGATGCGACCGCCTCCACCCTGCCACCATCCACCACAACTACCGCACCTCTGGGAAACATCAAAATGTGGATTCCTTTAGGGCTCATCTTTTTTCTCATTCTACTTCTCATATTTCTGAAGTTCTACACTTATGTAAATCAACCGTATAATACATGTACATGTATCAGGGAAGACGCAACATTGGTGAATTCATCTGCTACCAGCACTTCAGAGTCTCAACAGACTCTCCCTTTTCAAACTTTTATAAAATCCATTGTCAGAGGAAATGGTTTCAAAACTTGACATACAAAGACGATGTTCTTATCATGTTAAAGGTAATACAAAGTTTTGGGAAATTTTGAAAATGGCTGGATAGCGATTCTTTAAAATTTTGATATATTTGGATGCCCCTGAGGATGTTCTATGAGCACTAGAAAATTTAGCCCCTAAAAAACTTCTGCTTTCGAGAAAAATTGAATATAAAAATATACCGGTGCTCCGGGTAAATTGTGATAAATTTCAAATAGCTTATATGGCCATCCAATGGTAGCTGCGACCATGAAAATCTCAGAATATGCAGTAGTGATATACAATTTCCAAACGGGAATAGCAATTCGGTCAATTTTAGTCAAGAAACATTGTTTTAAAGCTAAATGAATATCTTGACCTTGAGAGGGAGCTCTACAACATAAAGATTTTATTATCTACAATTTCATCACTTAGGACTCGATTTCAACCACGACAACGATCACTGAATATTGTAGGATCGCATATGCTTCCAATATGTTCATTTGAACCAAATTCATGACCCTATACCAAAACTTAGTATTACCTTTAAGGAAGTAGCCCTTCCCTCCAGTAACTCATAGAAAGATATGAAATATTGAAAAGAGAATACTGGGCATCATTTCACAAAACTGTCTGAAGTACAAGTTTCAATAGGATGTCAGTGAACAAATGACCATTTTGTGAAACCCTGCCAAGATTTCCTAGGCTGTCAATCATGGCCGTTTCATAAAACTTGTTATCAATAACAAGTTACGATGATTGTTATAAGCTACTGAAATCCTTGCATTTGATTGGCTGTGAGCAGAGTTGTCACAGATCTGTAGCAGTTGTTATTAATAACACATTTTATGAAACAGGGACCTGGTTGTAGACTCACCAGAGGCAACTAGTGATAGTGATAGTGGTGGTTATTTTACCTGACAGCTAAGAAAGCAATAAATGCAGCTTGTTAGTAAGCAACCAGGAGACCGACAGCTTAAGGTCCTCTCTGAGGTACCTGGTAATGAGGATTAACTCTTATCCTGCCACAGGGCTAATCCCCATTGTACCAAGCCACAAATCCCCCCCCCCCCCCCAGTGCAAAACACTAGGCACAGTCCAATGGGCATGAACAATAACTGCTATTACATATGCGTGCAATCATGCAAGAAGCAGAGAAACAGTAGCTTGCTCGCGTGTACAAAGCACTATAACAATAGCGTGTATGCAGCCTTATGGCAGGCTATGAGTTAATGCCTTACGAAAGGGCACTAGCGCATTGACTTGGTTTCGAACCCGGGTCACCGGATAACGAGGCCACTGCTCTACCGACTGAGCTATGGCGCCTCCTCCAGTCCATGACCGAATTAGATCAGCATTGAAAAAAGGACTCCTTCATGCATGTACATAAAGGCTCATTAACATATCACTTAATGCAATCATTAAATGCTTCACATTTATATATTTTACAACAAACACGTCGTAAGTACGTGTAGGACCTTTGCATACAGAAACTTTTTTTCATCCCCACTTGTTCACTGCAGTTTCCTACATCATATGTCAATGAGCCATTATTTTGTAGCATACAAGGAGTAAAACAATAGGCCTACTGTTGAACCACTTTATGGTGCATCATTAGCTAGTACAATCAACAAAATGTCCCCCTTAGTTCATTACATACCAAAACTATTTCTGCATACCGGTATATAATATACCTTAATAGCTCAATGTAAACGTTATCATTTTGAGATCAGCTTTTAAATGTAATAGTATGCATCCTTTAAACAACAAAAAATCCATAAAAGTAAATAAAAGTGACATCCAAAGTACAAGATATATTAATACAGTGCCAGTTCTCTATGCAAATACTGAATGCATGTTTGTATGTTTGATCATGTTTAAATTGGTGCAAAAATCAGGTCACAAATAATATAAGCTCTTTGACAAAGCCAGGCACCTGTTCCTTTGACTTGTGGTAGAACTTAAAGCCAGGATATTTTTTTCCATACATATGGGCCCGAATTCACAAAGGAGGTTTGTTGACAAACCTTGGTTTTCGTACGTCATATGATGCGTTTTACGCGTTTTTTTACAAACCTGGTTTGTAAAGAACAAAAGAAGGTTTGGCGAAACAAAAGGAGGTTTGAGCTCAAACCTTGCTTTGTGAATTCGGGCCATAAAGTAGCTTGACTTACTATTTTACTTGCTGTTAAATTTTTCTCAGACATGCAGTCAATTACAGACACACAATTTTTTTTCTTTCTGTAATGTTCTGCTATAAGTTGCAGCCATTATGGACATTTATCATATTATCATCTATACATTCAAATGTTTAACCATCCGGTATCCGACCATCCATGGCACTATCCGTTTTCAATTTGACGGTGTCGTTCACACATTTTTTTAAATTTGTGTTTTTATTGGAAAATAAAAAGAAATCACATAATTTACAAATAATTTACATGGTTAGAAACAAAGTCGCTGAACAAAAAGGGAGCCTTTTACTGTCAGGCATGCATTGGAATAATGACTGGGTTTCACTTTGTTTATGAAGCTAATAAATCAAGTTTTGTCAACATTAAGTCATCATAAGTCAGCCCCGACTGTTGAATGTTGAATTGCAGAGCAACAATCTACAAGATAATAATAAATTGCAAGATTGCAGATTGAGAAGTTGACTCGTAAAACTAAATTCCCAATTTCCCAAATAATCTTCCAATAAAAACACAAATTAAAAATATAATAACAAATCGTGTAACCGAAAACCGTCCCTTTTTCATTAGCGGTTAAACGGAATTGGAAATATCTGTGATGTTACAACACTAATTGAAATATTTCTTCAGGGCTTCTCCTATTTTGCTGCTACCTACATTGTGCAATGTATGATGTAAATACTTTATTCCATGCTTCAATTGTTACACATTTGATTGTACATATATTGTGATATATAAATGTGTTTGTACATTACATTTTATTGCAAAGTGAAATAAATTTGAATTGAAATTGGAAATTCTTACTTCAATGCTTGTTTCTCCAATTCTAGTTGCTCATTTTTGGCCTCCAGAAGTTGCATTTTATCTTGAAGCTTGTTGACCACTTTCTGATATTTCTGCTTTCTCTACAATGACAAATTCATTACAAAATATCCACATAAACCCACTTGCATTATACTTTATTAAACTGTCTTGTTTTTCATTGGTATAGAAGTAAAACATAGTGAAATAATTGACACTTAATCTTGTCTGCTATGTCACCTACAAAGTTTCATAAAATTATGTACTGCTATAAAAGCACAATTATGCATGGAGTCTATATATGAACTTCTCAGATCTTCATAGAAAAACCAATGTACATTCTGCATAATATTCTAGGCCTCAGACCAACCACTATTATATGCGAACGTTCATGTGGTTGAACGAGCAAGTGTGCGCCTGTAAAATGGCGACTGGCTGGAATGCTCCCCAGGGAGTGGAAAATGTGCACACATTGTGTGCGGGTAAGCCTGAATCTGATGACCGGGGTAATAATATATCAGTAAAGCGCTTAGGTACATCGTTGGATCGGTGTATTGAGCGCTATATAAAAAACCGGATTATTAATTATTACGGTATAAATTGACTACCAGTATTGCCAATTATACACCACTATAGCCACTGTGATATGGCATGGGCAGCACATCGCTCTTCGCAATATGTGTGTATTTTGGACAAAGGTGTATGTTTATATTTACTTTCAATTCAAATGTATTTCTTTAATAATAATCATAGATGACAATCCTCGATGCGCTTTACAGTATAACATTCATACAACTTACATTATCACATACAAATTACATATCAGGCCTACATTATTACATACAAATTATAGAAAATTGCAATTTTACATACAAATTGCAAACTAAATGTACATCAAATGATATTCCACAACAAATAATAATTACTTTGAAAATATATAAGTTTTGCTGCAGTCTTAAACATTGCAAGTAAGATAATTTTTCTTATTTCTAAAGGTAGAGAATTCGAGAGTACAGGAGTGGACACTGACAAGGCTCTGTTGCCATACGTCTGTGTGTTAGTACTTGGTAGGCGTAACAGAAAGAAGATATTGAGATTGATGATCTGAGGTTGCGTATTGGTGTGTACTGATGAACAACTTCTGATATGTTGTGTGGACAGAGGTAATTATGAGCTTTAAAACATACAATGAATATCTTTAAAAGTATACGTTTTTCAACTGGTAACCAATGGAGATTAAACAATATAGGTGAAATTGGGTCTCTAGAGCGAGCGCTTGTTATGAGCCCTGCTGCTGTATTCTGGATTCTCTGAACACGATTCAATTGCTTTTGGGGGTAGACCATAGAATAGAGCATTACAATTATCAACATGGGACATGATCAAGGAGTGAACAAGGATTGCCATAGATTTACGATTAAGATAATGCCTAATCTGTCCAATTTTTCAGATGGCTGAGACAGCTGATTGACAAGTCTTGGTGATGTGATCAGACATTGACAGATGCCTGTCCATGATAACACCAAGGTTTGGGCTTTTTGGACTGCAGGAATGTCAACTCCATCAACATTGACAATTAGAGAATGCAGTGTATTAGGAACAAATATAGACATAAAATATCACGTCAGTCTTAGAAGCATTGACAAGTAGCATATTCATGGTCGAGCCACGCACTCCCACCACCCATCCTCTCCAAGCGCTATAGTTCTCCTTAAAACTTAGTCTTTTTCAAGACTATACCAACAGTCTTTTTCAGGACTACAAAACCCTCAAGAAAGATTACCGAGAGTCCTTTTCAGGACTTCTCAATCCTTCCTCTCTCTCACATGGCGCACCTGCAAGCCTACTGTATAACATGTTCTTAGTTGACCACAATATTATGTCTTTAATGCAGGCATTGATACGACAAACAGCTACATGTATGTTCCTACTATACTTCTTGAAGGGAAAGAGAGATAAACCTGAATATCATCTGTATATATCATGCAATTAAGACCATGAGCCTTGATGATATCATAACATATTTCATATTTTGATGAGGGATGTAAATCAAATATACCATGCACTATCCTAGCAGAACTGGTTAAGTATACGGTGAGTGGCATAGTGACTGTTTTCTTAAAAGTGCTAAGCCAATTGTCTCAGAGAATCCATAATGTCAGCCTGAACCTCTCAGTGCAGGGAATAATTTTCCTGGTATCGCATCGCAATTTGCTATGCATTTTTGCATGACTGCTATACAAAATATCTTTTATGTAGCAGTTTTCTTCCATAGAAATGTACAGAATTTCATTTGAAATATTTATCCATCGCCTGAAATTGCTAATCAAAAAATTTGAAGAAAATTATTCCCTGCAGTGCATGGTATATTTCATTACTATGTCAAGGGCTATAGGAGAAAACACTTCCTGAGTAACTGCCCTTCTGAGAGCAGAATGAAAGCGTAAATGCATTGAGTTAAAACAGTAGTCATAATAGGAAGATGTGCTGTGCATATTGCAGAGCTACCAACCTTGTGCGACCAAAAATGGAACCATGAAGGCAAAAAAAAAGGAATTTCAGGAAGAAAAAAAGGAACTCATTAAAACAAAACTTACAAACACGCATGACACACTTCCTATGCAGGAATGGTCATTCTTCATGCTGTTTTTTCCATACAAGCAAGTTTTTTTTTTTTTTTTTTTTCGGGGGGGGTTATTTAGGTATTATCAGCAGTTCATTCTTTTTAAGAATATTTTTCTTTTCAAGTATGTTTTCAAGTATATTTTAAACTTAGTTTTCTATTGAATTTGTGATCAAATCAACATTTTAGGGCAGTTGTTTGATGTGCGGTATGTAAAAAAAAAAAAAAGGGAGTAGGAATCGTTGGCAGCTCTGATATTGCCTGGATAGGAAAGGAACCGTGCGCGGAATGTAGTATGAACTAAACTACAAGAATGTGATATAAAAATTATCATTGAGTTAAAAACAATAAATATATTCATTTACCTTTGCATGTGCATTGGTGGTATCATCCCTCTGCTTCTGAGCTTGCCTTGCCTGGCCTTCCCGCTCATCTAGTCTTCGTTCCAGCTGTGTCTTCTCATCTAGCCACGTCATCTTGTGCTGGGACAGCCTCTGATTGGACAGCTCTGATTCTTTTTCCATCGCAGCCTTGGCCAAGACTAACTCATTCTGATACATCTCCAAAGATGCTGTGAGATAATCATAAGTAGTCAAGTTTCACAACAGCAGCAATTTGACAGAATTCATTACAACAATTATAAGAGCAAGTCAAAGGTATTTGGTCACTTCGTGTCCTAAAAATTACCAACTATTGTAGAGTTCTCAACATAAATTGACATCAAATGTGTCATTTCACATCATATTTGGTCTCATCTAAGCTATGGTATTACTATTAACTTAATACTCAGACTATACCATCATATGTTGGACAAAATACAACCGGTATTTACATGTCACCTTACCAGCTGCAAGGAACCACTCAAAGCACTTTACTAAAAGTCTGAAAAAAAGATAGACAGCTCGGCCTTTTACATTTTTCTATTTTGGCCAAAGCTAGTTCATCTCAAACGGCTACATTTTAAATACAATTTAATTAATGGACGTAATATATCACTAAAAGTAGTGGAAGAGCAGGTGACTGTACCTTTGATATTATCATTTTCCATCAGGAGTTCTTGTTCTGCTGCATGTGTATCCTGTAGCTCAGCCTTCAGCCTTGTGCACTTCTCCCTCAGCTGTGTGCTGATGGTTTGCTCATGTTCCAGATCTTTCAACGATGTATTATGATGCTCTAATTTTGTTCTAGATTTCAAAGACGAGAAATTTAACATGATGAAAAACATTATATATTGTCACTTTCTTCAGTGCAATTCAGTTAAATCCATTGTGCATGCACTCTGGTCTATAAGTTTTCACTTTTTGTTGTTCATGTCATATACTTGAAAATCAACAAAACACCGAAGGCATTACAAGCTGAGTTACTCCAAGAAAATAAAAAGTAAGGTTCAAGTAGCATGTAAATTGTAGATTTAGTAATTTCCACATTGTTCTCTAAATCACTGTGTGTATGTAGAACATCTATGTCCCTTTAATGGTATAATGCTTTGACTGAAAGGGTACTTTAACCCAAGAAAATTTCAATGCCATACATATACAGTTTATACAAGTAACATTCACTTGTAATGGGATAAAACTAAGCTAATCACCAGCATAGAATTAAACAAGTATTAATGGTTGCAACTATTCCCATAACTTTTTTTGTTTGGTCAAACAATATTCAAACACAAACTGTGATTTATCCATGTTTATCTACACACACGATATACATTCATCTTTCATGTTTATTCTAAGAGAACTTATGGAATGAGACACGAGTTTAGTAATAGGATGGTGTCATCATGAAGCTTCATCCCTCTTTCATTATCATTGTTTACTCTATTTCCTTCGGAAAGTGCACAATGGAATTTTTCCTCATGTAACACCATCTAAGAAAGAAGTAAGCTTTTACTACATCAAAGAAAGTAACATGGCCCTTAATAATTTAGATGACACCTTTATGAAATTATGGCTACTTACTTTATAAGCTGCAGGTCTCTTTCAGCTTGTTCACATCGTTTCTCAGCTTCTCTGATTCTTTCTTGTCCGTTTTCTTTGTCTGCATATCTCTGGGATTCCTCGTCTATCTTTAGCCTCTCAAATTCCTGCAGACGACCCTCCAATTCCAACCTGAGTATCCAAATACAAAAGCCGTATTCGTAATGCATTGTTTGAATTATGTGTTGGGAAAATAAGAGTACCTCATTTCTAAAGCATTCATTTCAACACAAGACATGTTTGAATAGAATCGTATGGAAATGATAATTACGGTTATCAAATAAAAGGTCATTAAAAAAATATTTAAAATAAATCAATGCAATTCTGGGAATGTAGTCAAAGGAAATATTTGTACATTTCATTCCATCACAATTTTAGTTTAGATTTTGGAAATGGGGGGGGGGGGGAGGGGAGGAGTAGTCCTTGGAAATATGTGTATGCAATCTATTCCAACCTTTTCTTATTGTATTTGTTAATGTACTATGTGTTTTTCATCCTTTGTAAAAAATCCTATGTGTTCCTGGAAATGAAATAGCATTAACAAAATAATAATTGTAAATAAAATCTAAATTTCTTGAAATTCCAATGGCTGGTGAATAAATAGTCCTTACTTTTCTCCTTCTAGCTTGTTGATCCTGTCCCATTCTTCTTCTCGAACTGACTGTACCTTTCTAGCCACCTCCCTCTCCTTGTCAGCAACGGCATTGGTCTGGGCATCAAGGGACTTCTCTAACACCTCGTGCTTGGCCTTCAAACCTTCAATCATTATACAGCAGAAAGAGAGTTGTACAATCATGAGTGTTAAATACATGTTTTGAGGACAATTGCTGATAACTAATATCTTTCTCTTTATCTATAAAGTGTCCTATGATAGAGGTTCTATGACATTTTATATAAATATCTTTTCCCAATTGCTGAAATGTGTTGTTGAAAAATTGATCACCAGCTATGATATTTTTCGCTTTATATTTTGGTAAGACTTGCAGTATTAATAATTCAGTAAGTTTTTTCCCTATTTTTAACTGTGCATTATTAATACTAGTGTGCTCAATTTTATTTTGCATATTGAAAGTAAATCGCACACTGGCCTGCTTGCCCAGGATTATCTTTACTGTGTCTGTGTTTTATCAATGAAAGTCTATACCATAACATGCAGTGATTTTCATGTCATGAGTATATTGCACACCGGCTTACTGGTTCTCTTTCCAAAAACCCTAAAACAAAGTGCCTCCAATAATATTTTCGGCAAAGACTCTGGATTCCAGCAATGCATACACTTTTGATCTTGAATCATGTAGTTTTTCATTATAAAAACTAACTTGAATCCAATGCATACTTGCCTTCCAATTCATTGACAAGACCGTCTTTCTCCCTCTCCAACTCTCCCCCTGTCTTCATAGCGGCCATCTTAAGATCAGTGATCTCCATCTTATTTCTGTGCAGGGTCTCCTCCATGCGATTGCGTAGCTCCATGTTCTGTTTCTCCAGGTCGTGGGTCTTTGTAGTTAGACTCCGATGGGTGTCCTGAGAGATCCCAAGCTCCTTGGTGAGCTGCTCCATGTGGAGCTGAAGTGACTCCTTCTCACTCTGGCAGACAAGCAAGAGACGTTGGCATTTAATTGTCAAGGCACAGGTTCGCTTTACACGACTCAGTTTGATAATGGACAATTCTCATTTTGTAAGACATTGTATGTTAAATCTTGATTGTTGTTGTACATAACAATACAGCTGGGGAACATTGGACAAGTCTTCAAATGACCAGCAGGATAACGAGTAATAGAGTAAGAACTTGTAATGGAACATGCTAGGTAAGAGTAATAGTAGGTCCATTTCAAAGATTCTGTTATAAAGTTTTAAAAAAAGACCAAACACAAGCACTGTCTTTTGCTTCCCACCCCCTACTTTCCCTCCCTCTCCCTCCCTCCCTCCCTCCCTCCCTCCCTCCCTCCCTCCCTCCCTCCCTCCCTCCCTCCCTCTCTCTCTCTTCTCCTCCTCCTCCTCCTCCTCCTTCTTCCCTTTTGTCACTCTCTCTAAATCTCTCTCTCGGAAATGTGAAATGTTCATCTCTGTGTTGCACACAAGTATCCCCTAATATGACAATTCCCATTGATGCACACACCTGAAGCGCCTTGATATTAGTAGCATGTTCCGATAGTTGTCTAGCTTGTAACCTTGATACATGGTCCGACTGTAGACCAGATTGCTCTCGCTGGGCTCGTATCTCATCTAACTCTGTTAGCAGGCCTATAGAAGCAAAGAAAGGATGTGATTGCAGAGGTAACATTGTAAAGGCTCTTTCACATATTGTCTGATTAAAACCAGAAGGGCGTTAACTCATGGAGCCAGAAGGGTGTTAACTCATGGAGCCATAAGGGCGTTAACTCATGGAGCCAGGAGGGTGTTAACTCATGGAGCCATAAGGGTGTTAACTCATGGAGCCATATAAGGGTGTTAACTCATGGAGCCACAAGGGTGTTAACTCATGGAGCCACAAGGGTGTTAACTCATGGAGCCACAAGGGTGTTAACTCATGGAGCCATAAGGGTGTTAACTCATGGAGCCATAAGGGTGTTAACTCATAGAGCCAGAAGGGCAGTAATTCATATTATTTCACATAGAGTTAAGACCCTTCTTGCTTCAAACAGAGGATATGATGCTGTAAACTGTAGCATTTTCCCCTCTTTATAATGACACGAGCTTGATATGACACACAAGATTGTATAGTATGCAGACTACCTTTTTGCACGCAGCTATTTGTTTCACCCTCACCAATTGAGGTAACTTTCTCTTTATAAGTGAACATGCCTTCCTATACTTAATTCTCTCCTCATTTTTTTTTTTCTTCTCTCTGTTCCATTTACTATTTTTGTTCTTTCCTATCAACTTTCTGTTAAATAAAATGTAATTTTCATAATTATATCTATAATGTTCTTTCGGTAACTGTGTTAATTTATTATGGGCGTTCCCAACTCAAGCTATGCTTTCCGGGTTTTCGCCTCCTTCCGTATCTGAATTATTTACTGTAACTATACTCTATGTTGAAATAATTGTTACATATATCATGTTTATATACATTGTGTTTCATATTGTACTGTTGAGAAGGAAATAAATGTTAATAAATACAAAATACAAATACTTGCAGAGCCAAATAATAAAGTAAGCTTACTATACCATGATTCAATGAGGGACAAAAACACCTCACAATTGATTGAAACAGCAAGAGTAAAAATGCTTTGGATTTTAAAGAAACTAGTCAAATAACCTTGAAGTGACTCGGTAACATTGTTGAAGGTTGATGAAAAAATTGCGTAATTTCTGTATGAAATGTTACTTATTATATTTCTTCTACTGTACTTACCCTCTAACATGCCAAAAATCCCGAAAAAATTCTCAAACCACAAAGATATTTACGGTTTTCTTTGAAGGTGTCACTTTGCGACACCCTCTAACAGTGATTAACAATAAATTCTCTCAACCATTTTTGAATTTTCCCAACCGTTTTTTCCATGAAAATAAGACAAAAGACAGGCTTTTAAAAATCTGTCAACACTTAATTCATTGCTTTGTGAAGATTTAAATTCACCTAAAATGTAATTAAATTGTAATAATATGGCTGGGAGAATTAAGGAATCAATCAGATCAGTTTTCCCCAATTTTTATCGTTAATAATGGTCCGTTTTCACTCAAACTTTCAGATTATCTTTATTTGTACATCTAGCATTGAAGTCACTACCTTAGCACCATTTCCTCTCATCTGAACAATGTTACAAAGTCCCTTTAAGCAAATTTGGGGAGTTTTCTACATGATAACAGCATCAAACTTTGAAAAAGAAGTCCCATGTTAATGTAACCAGGGGATTATAGTTTCACATGATATCTGAGGGACATCGAGAGAGTACTCACCCTTGACCTTGAGGTTGAGTTGTGCATTGTCCCTGTATAGAGTACGGACCTTGTCACTGTCATGTGAGTTCTCCTGACTGTACTTGGCTACTATGGCCTCTTTATCCCTATGAAGATTTTTTATCTATAGATACAAGAGGATAAAATAAAGACAGAATAATACAACATATACATTAGATAGACAAAATGTAGTTATTATCAATTACAATTGTGTTGGTGTTATTTGTTATGGTTATTTCTATAACGAATAAAAGAACGATACACTTTAAAATAAAAAAGCAACCAGAGGACCTACATACTGTACATCTCACATGCACAATTTCGCCCACCCACACTATAAGACCCAAATCACCAAAACTCATTCCTGCCACGTGCTATCCATCAAGCAGTGGAATGGACTCCTCAAGGACGTCATTGAGGCCAAT
The DNA here is from genome assembly GCF_000002235.5 of Strongylocentrotus purpuratus. Taxonomy (NCBI): domain Eukaryota; kingdom Metazoa; phylum Echinodermata; class Echinoidea; order Camarodonta; family Strongylocentrotidae; genus Strongylocentrotus; species Strongylocentrotus purpuratus. The sequence goes on from NW_022145612.1 coordinate 22,466,911, forward strand.
ACCATCAAGACTTTTGTGTCAAGGTTCTCACAATTGGGAAAAATAGCCAACCAGCAACGTATATGTATTCCAATTATTTGTTTGTTTACAAATCTGTTTTACTAACCCTCAACAAGATAAGTTAGTTAATTAAAAAACAAACCAAACTACTGAAATGTGCAGTGGTGACCTCCTTGGAAAGTGACAAAATAACCAGCTCGTTGATTGCAGTTGCTCATCAGGAAGAAAAAGCTTAAAGCTCTATTCAAAGGACTTAGTGATTAAGGATTAATGCCATAACAAAGGGCATAAATACATCAATTAAGCTTCAAAACAATCCAGCCTTGTTTCCATGTCTCTACCCTACCACTGAGCCATCACATGTTCAATCAAAAAAGGCATTTAATCTTAATATGAGTAGTAATTTTGTCTTTTTTATGTTCAACAATTACAACAATAAACAACAACAACAAACAAAAACAACAACAAATTCAGTGTACTACGATACTATTCTGGGATTTTGCTACGTACAAAGTGTACATTTCTAAGCGTACATATGGAATTAAATATTCTGATATGTACAGAAATTAGCGCTGTAACATCACGGATATCTCCAATTTCGTTTAACCGCCATTCAAAACCGGACGGTTTTCGGTTAAACAATTTTTTTTTTGACCGTCTCTGTCGGCAGCAAGCCAGGTCCGTGTGAAAAAGCGGGAAGGACTTTCATTTAACTGCGAGGTGCATTTGAAGGCGCCGATTTGTGCTTATAATAATAGTAACAATGTCATTTTTAGAAGAATGTGTAAGATCATTAATGTAAATTAAAAACAGGAGAGGACCTAGGATAGAACCTTGTGGTGTAAAAGTTGGATGAATTGGATCTATTACAAAGATTACTTTCAAACCAAGATGACAGACAAATTGGAGTGTTGTCCTAGTTTCGGAGTGGTGAGTCAACACACAGATTACTGAGCTGGGAGACATTGCCAGGCATAGTGCCAGGTGGAGGGGCATAAATCGAAACTTAAAAAATTTAAAAAAAATTTAAAAAAATAAAAAATAAAAAAATTATAAAAAAACAACAACAAAAACGGGAAAACAAAACCGTCCAATTGAAAACGGAATCCGTCATGGGCGGTCAGATACCGGACGGTTAAACGTTTGATTACAGCACTAACAGAAATCTAAGGGAAAATATCCTTTTGAAAATATATCCTCATACCTCTGTTTCATACTGCATTTTAATCTCCTCCACAACTCTCTTATGCTCTGCCTGCTCGTGTTCATACTCTGACTTAATGAATGAATTTTCATAACGCAGCTTGTTAAATTCAGTCCTGTAATGCTCCACATCTTGTTCCAGCTGGGTAAAACGTTCTCGAAATGGCTGCTCAAGATCTTCAGCTATTTTCAGTTTGATCAGCTCCAACTTGTCTAGTGTAAGAGCCTACAAAGAAGTGGGGTAAAAAAAAAAAGCACTGAAAATTACTTACTTCACCATGGCATCTCGCACTGATGCACTGCACATTATCATCCCTGGGGGTGTTTCACAAAGATCCTAAGTTCAACTTAACTGTTATGGAAAGCCGTTAGCACCTTTGCAAATATTTTTCTATTATCAAGGAGATTTTATGTTCTTGATGTGGAATTTATGAAAAGTCTACGATACTTGAATTTCTGCTTTTTAACATATTTCATTTTAAGGCTACAAACGGCTCTCCATAATTTTTAAGTCCAACGTAGAGTTGTTCTACTTAGGATCTTTGTGAAACACCCCCTGGATAGCTTCTAGGAGCTGCTGAAAGGGATTATCATTTCGTGGTTTAAGAGTTAAGGAGAGATGACATTAAGGGGAAAATAACTTCTCTCTTGATGTTCGGAACTAACATCCTTTGGCAAGATATTAATCTGTATTTGTCTCTCTCCACCCAGATGATGTAAATGGGTACCCAGTAGATATACGTTCCTTGAATGCCAGAGCGCCTTGTCAAGGTAGCTTGGCTAAAGCCAGGGTTTTAATAGTAGAGTAAAAAGAAACATTAGTACTCAGTGCTATGTAAATGTTACCATCGCTATGTTACTATTATTATGTGCAAAAACATATTCAAGTTCAATTTTCATGTTCAGGTTCAATTTATTCAATTCCAATAAAAGCATGTTACATTCAAGTCATTCCTTTACAATCTGATAAACAAGAATACAGAGCAGACTTTGCAAATGATTATACAAAATGTACATGGTATCAAGAATGCTACCAAAGACCAAAGCAGTCTTGTCATAAGAATTCATTCAAATGAGTTTCTTTAATTCTACAGGATAAACTGAAAGAAATCATGTTTAAGCATTTGAGGTTTTAATATTACCCCCACTTCCCCCCCCCCCAAAAAAAATAAAAAAATAAAAAAATCTAGACTCACTGTTTTTCATGTCACAAAGGTTATGGTTTAACAGTAACTCCTTTTCGGCTTACCTGTGCCCTGAATTCTTCAAGTTCAGCACATTTGATTGCCAATTCCCTGTTAATTTTGTTGACTCCTTCCTGAAGCCTTTCCTCCATGACCTGACAATCTGCTGTAACTTGCTCAAGTTCCCTCTGCAATCTGCTATTTTCATCCTGTAATCTAAAGTGTTTGAAATGAATAATAATTTTTGAAAATAAAAGAGAACGGCATCACTATCATCACTTGATTCTATAGGATTTAAGAAGTGTGAACATTACTCAAATTATTTAGCAAATGATGTTATTGGAATAGATGTAAAGAGTAGAGTTTTAAGCACTTTGTCAAAATGTAATTTTTAAACCATGTACCCGTATAGGCTAACACTGAAAAGAAATTGTTTTGACAAAGGATCTAAGCAATTACAAATAAATAAAGGTATCATCTGTAAACTCACTTTGTGTGTTCAGCCTTGATCATCTGATAATTTGTCTTGTGCATCTCTCCTCTCATCCTCTCATCAGTCAACATCTTCTGCAGTTCCGTCTCCTGGTTCAAGTGAGTGACGGGTCTCTGGTCCAGGCCCTGGCTCAGGCCCAATCCAGACGGTTGGCCAAGACCCAAGCCCAGGCCCGCGAACTGTCCCATGGTATCAGTAGACGTGAGAAGGGGTAGTCCATTTGAAGATGGGCCTATGAAACCTGGTCCTAGACTGGTTCCTCCAGGGAAAGCCATGGTGCTACATAAATGTTTGTAATAAAAGCTTGGATAGTTAATCCGTCATATAATGGGTACCTGATATGCTTGAGCGCTAGTTACTTTGGCAGCTTGGCTACAACCATGAGCGTCAGAGCCTGGCGGATACTGGCGCTATATAAATATCCATATTATTACAAGTAGTATAACATACACGTAGTCTATAAATACATGTACATGTATTTGAGTTCCTCCAGCAATTCAATGACTTGAGATTAAAAGACTCCACAGGCCCTTTGATAAGTGAACTAGGGCCTCTTGCAAAATAGTTGTGTTAAAACACTTGTTAAAAATCAAACACAAGAATTAATTTATTGGTTGAAAATCAAGTTGCATTTATGATTATATGATATGTTTTGATCAGTTACAGTTTTTATATTGATCAGTTATCAATTATTTATATAACTTATACATTTTTTTTTATCAATTACTTTTTACAATTATATTCTCATCCTTCATTTCTCATTCAATACAATACTCAGTTAATGACTCACAGATTACATCAATATCAATATTTATGGGGAAGCCTGCCAGACCGGCAGAGCCGGCTTTTATTCGAGTTGTATCTTCTTGAACAATCTTGTTACATAATGCCATATAATAAATGTTTTGAACATCAGATGAATTGATCTGCTTTAATCTGAGACCTGTATGGGGCTTTCCCTTTTTGCCCCATGCTCGGACCGATTCCCTAGGTTGAAAAAAACAGAGATAAACTAAAGAAGGCAAATGCTCTGGAAAAACCTAGCATGGCAAATCATCCAAATAAAAATTATCTACTATATCTTTATACCATCAACAAAACACCAAACTATTGTTCTTTCTTAAAATTTTCAATTGAAATTTGTGTCATGCCATGGATCTGGTGTCTCCCAAAGCTACATGTAGGATGACTACCACACCCATTTTCCTCTCTATTATGCCTTTCTGAACATTCTTGGAATCCTTTCCCTCTCAATTCAATACAATAACATTCACCTGCCTAAGTTATTAAGACCATCCCGCCTTGCGGGATCGTGGCCTCTCACCCCACCGCTATTACGTAATCATTAAAAGGATCCGCATAGGTCTAGTAGTAGAGGTCTATACAACATTTTCCTGCTAGGGCCTACCGTATACGTTGTACCGTAGGAAAATACAATTATAGCCTAGTCTAGAGAGTAGAGTGGTGGAGATGTGAAATGCAGGTCTGGAATAATGTATGGTAGACTCAAGGTCTAGTCTCTATATCTGAAAATTGCATTCATTTATTGTTTTAACACACAAAAATGACAAAATGTTAAAAAACAGTTTACCTCTCACGACATGCACAAAGCTAAACTAAAAGCAAGCAAAGCTCTAATCTCTCTGGTAATGATTAATCCTGGTACTTAACTCTGGTACGGAGAATTACCTAACAAAGTCATAGAAGATAACGTAAAAGTTACCGATACACAATCGTCAATACCAATTTCAGGTTTTCAGAATACCGCCCCAAGTACACAACCTGGCCGGCCTTTCTGCTGTCGAGCTGTCAGCTGTCGAGCTGTTCCGACACCCTCAACTACCGGCTACCGTAGCGGTGGCGGTACCGTACGATTTAGTCGAAAAGACCCGAAATAACCCTTGAAACTGTCGATTCGGGATATTATGTAAAATTTAAAAATGATTGTAAAATATATATCACTTACACATTCATCTACATATCAGTTCATGAAGGTATCCCCGGTACGGTCCGGAAAACACAGGACGGCGATATTTAACGTCGTCTTTGTGTCACTAGTCTTACCGTCTACAATTCAAACAATCTAGCTGAATGGGGAGCACGCATGCGCAAATGAAGATGAGCTCGAAATATGTTTATTTTAATGTTTATGTTTATGTTTTATTGACTTAATCGCCCACGTGGGGGTATTGTGAGTAAACAACACAAATAACGATGGTGACAAGATCGCAATTTTAAGAATTTGCCGACAACAGTAATCTCGAAATAGTAGAATAATAGTAACTTTAAAAAAATGAAAAATTAATGATAACAAGCACAGTTATCAGCTTGGTCACTGGCAGCCAAACTTTGAGATATAAGGTCAATAATCAACATCAACAGTGCTTATATTTATGTATGGATATAGTGCATTTATGAAAAATGATAAATGCCATATCCTTTAAACATTTTAAGGTAAGGCATCGTATAATGCACACAAAAAATTAATGACTCAAAAGACACCCCGCCCATAACGTCCATAAAATAATTATTTCTAAAAAAGAAAGAATTCATATGTCTTATTAATATTATTCTTTAAGTAACTGCTAATTTAATTGCTATATATCTCAATATTACAATTATTTGATCTATCGGCTCCCGCAACCAAACTCTTTATATTTATAATGTGCATGTAAGCAAAATCATTATGTTCATTCATATTAACAACTCATTTGTGACCGTTAAATCCATCAGCCAAAAGTTTATTATTTAAGAAAAAAAAATCTGAAAAGAGCAGATGTAATCAACTCATTGATAGAACTCAGTGTCAGAAATACTTGATGGGTACTGAGAAACCCTATCCCATTGCAGAAGACTGGAAGTAAAGTCCATTGGATTTTGTATAGTACATGTATGTTTATATTTAGTTATTTCTAACATAATAGTTGAATCAGATCTTGGCATTGGTACCAAATTAATCAAATAGATATTTTGTGTTTAAGTTGCTAATTAAAGAACAACGTTGCAAACCTAAAAATCGCTGCCCTGCTGGACTGGTAAAGTATAATTATAACAAATCCAAGTTTATACACACTTGGAAACTTTCAATAATACTTTTGTAATGCCTGTTTGTGCTGGTTTTCAAAATACAGGGCGTTTAAGTAGAAATGAATTATTTATCATCAATTATTTTGTTTCAAAGAGCAATGTCGACACACGAGCTCTTCTCTGGGTACATTAAAGCATATTATTATCAAGCTGAGCACCTACACTGACAGAAAACATTATTTTTGCAATTAAATACTCTTCAAAGTTTGAGTATATTATGTTTTAAAACATTTTAGCATATGTATAATGGAGACTCAAAGGAGAATCGTGTTGTCAGAGAAGTTGGGGGCTCGTCTGAAGAAAGAAGAAAGTCGAAAAAGAAAAGAATAACATGAATAAAGTAAAGAAAACACTTTCTAAAAGGCCCCATTCGAATAAAATGCTTTCAAATTGATAAGAATGTATTTTATTCGTGAGAGACAGAGTCAATTTTGGGAAAGGCATCTACACGTTTACAATGGATGTGCATGGTATAAGATTTCAAATGCAACAGAAAATGAAGGAAACTGATCCAAGTACATGTAGTATCAAAAGCAGTGCCCCCCCCCCACTCCCTACTCAAAAAGGAAAAACTAAAATGTGATGATAAACAAATAAAAGGGAAGGAAAAAGAAATTATCGCAGATTGCCAATCGTTCCCGTACCCCCCCCCCCCCCCCGGTTGAACTTTATTGATATGATAGTTCTAATTCTTTTGAGATTTGATCTAAATAAAGGAGCGAGGATGGAACTGGGCGAAAGCCCCCCCCCCCCCCCCCGAAAATGTAGTTATTAGCATATTTTGTTTTACTCTAATACATGTCAAAATTTGCGCGCTCACAAACCAGGCAATAGAAAGTTTATATACATTATATACAGCAATACATTCATTAATATTTTTGGCAATACATTTCGTGATATTTGTCACTCTCTATATATCCATGTTTAAATGGCTACCCAACATGTTTCTATACAACCTGTATGAAGAAGAAAAAAATCTATTCTGGCATCAATAACTCAGAAAATTATAATTGATGAAATGTATGTACAGAGCCAAATGGAGAGGACCTCGCAACATAAAATACAATTATAAAAGTTCATAACATTCTACTTTTGGGGGGGGGGGGGGGATTTTGCTAAAAACTTTCACTGATCTGTTTCTCCCATTAATTTTGTCTGGTTCTATTAAAACAAAAACTAAATATAATAGGGTGTATTGTCACTTTATTAATTCCGAGCAAGATAATTACAGGAGAGGATTGCTACTTCCATCAACAAGTAGTGTTTATACACAGAGCTGACAATACGTATTTTCAGTTTTGTTAGTCATTCTACAAAAGATAAGAGGAAATCCAGGCTTTCCACCAGGAACAAAACTGTGCTGCAGTTGTCAGCTGATACGGAATCAGGTTCATAATGTCACCGATTGCACCAAGAGAGGCTTGTTGGTCTAGTGGCATGATTCTCGCTTTGGGTGCGAGAGGCCCGGGTTCGATTCCCGGACAAGCCCCGCGGTAGCATTTTTGTGCCATAATAATTCATTTAAATTTCACTTACATTGACATAGTTACGTTGTATCGATTTCTCGAGGCTCTTTCAATTTTTATTTTTATGTTATCAAGGGTGTTTTCAAAAGTAGGGAACATGCATACGCATACCCTAAATAACACTTGAGTGGGGGGGGGGGGGGGGCACAGTGATAGGTTTGCAGAAGGGTCCATGGTTTGCCGTGGCACACTGCAACATATCAATTCCTTTCATAGCAAAAGCGCTCCTCACAATTTCTGTAAATTTGGCAGTTTAACGCTACGCGTACCGCCTTGACCGGACTGTGCGGTATCTGTGCAGTTCTGTACTGTGTAGAGAGGTCGGGCTGTATTCATTATTTCTTGGGGGTGCATAAATTGCTCTAATTATACGTACGCGTGTAATGCGCAAGTTTATTGTGACGGCACTAAACCCATCCCACTCATTGTTACCCTATTTTCATAATGGTACTGACCCAATCAAATGTAGTGCAGTGCGCTCGTACGCGCTGCGCTGCGTGTGTACATGTACTGTACTTATGCATGTTCAGTTATGTGTATGCATAGCATTACGTACATGCATACGGCTAGCTGGCACAAAACCCTGGGTCGGGCTTCTAAAATGGGACATGAAGCATGATTTAACATGAAAAATGACGGAGCTAAAAATGAATCAATCAAAATGAAATTTATATGTATGAAAAGCTTACGTATCATATGTCATTGTCTGTGATTGAGGATTTACAAATTTGACGCAAAACGCGTTGCTGCAAAGTTAAAGATTGGTTTATTGAAAGGCAATCGAGCACAGTACGACCGATCCATTGACATTGTGTATGAGAGAGTAATTTTTTTTAAATGGATTGTAAAGTTCAACGTCAAAGTGACGGAGGTTTTTTTTCAAGTAAGGGCATGGTTTTACATGGAATGTAAAGGAAATGTTTCCTTCTTCTCATATCTCGATTGAGGATATTATTCTCAATTTCGATTTTTAATGGTAAAGAAAAGTGTAAAAAGATGTCGAGAATTTTACCATATGTCATGTAATATAAAATGCGCGCGGGTCGGTTGATCTCCCAAAAGGAGCGCGAAGGAATTGATATGTATTATATCTATTATATAGTCAGAGATGGGAAGATAGACACGGAGAGGTTTGGAGAGAGAGGGTGTCAGTCAGTTTGAGAGACAAAGGCAAGATAGAGGGTGGGTGTTCGACTTGACTAACCGGTTTTTATTTCAATTTTGAGTGATTTAATCGCTCTGTAAGAACGTGTTATAGTCTTGAGCATATTATATCTATAAGTATTATTATAGCAGAATTAAGTTCAAGTGCATATACAATTCATGCGATTCGCTCACATAAACCTATGTCTTGACGAATATTTTGTATAGACCTACATTAACAAATATTAACATGCTTTATAAATTTAAGATAATAGTGTTTATGAATTGTATTGTAATCACGTGATCACTCCCTAATATAGGAATCCATTTAAAGCAGCTTAGACTTCAAGTCCATTGGATCTTGTTTACGTGGCCACGGATTAGAGCTAGTCTGCAAGCACAGACCCTAATTTGACATTTTATCAAAAAATCATTGTGCCTTGCGAGAAGCCTAGCCCAGCTACCTACTGTTGTTGTTGTTGTTGTTTGGTATTATCGGCGTTTCATTCTTTTTTAGAATATTTACTGGTTGTGTGAGCAGCTTTAGTACATGGCCTATGGTAGTCTTATAGTGCAGACTCTCTTTTACGACTAACCAGGGTCTGTGCTTGTAGACTAGATCAGAGCGTCCGCGCGCGTCTACCATGCGGCGTACGTACTTTGTACCGGAATCGTATCTAATGTATCTTACGTTATATTTCTTCAGATCGATCAACTAAGGTTCGTTGGTCTAGTGGCATGATTCTCGCTTAGGGTGCGAGAGGTCCCGGGTTCGACTCCCGGACGAGCCCCACGTAATTTTTTTTTTTCCCCCTTCTTTTTCTCGCGTTCTGCACTCTATTTACGTATACTTTGATATTAAATCCTAATTGAGATTGATTTAAAAAAAATTTATTTACTATTATGCCATAGACTATTGTGTAACTTTGTTATTGTAACCAAATAGAAACCTATATAATAATGATAGAATTAGGTGCACAATGTCACCGTCAGGGATCAAGTAAGGCTTGTTGGTCTAGTGGCATGATTCTCGCTTTGGGTGCGAGAGGCCCCGGGTTCGATTCCCGGACAAGCCCCGTGGAAACTTTTTTTGCATTAGATGCCTTGTTATAATAATTCATTTCAACTCACATCGACAGCCACTTTGTATCGATTTCGCTTTCTCAAAGCTTTAAAGTGACTTGGTAACATCGTTGAAGGTTGATGAAAAAGCTGCATAATTTTTGTATGAAATGTTACTTATTATTTTCCTTATACTGTACTAACCTCTAACATGCAAAATATCCTGAAAACATTATCAAACCCCAAATACATTTATGGTTTTCTTTGAAGGCATCACTGTGCGACAGCCTCTAACAGTAAATTCTCCCAACCATTTTGAATTTTCCCAACCGTTTTTTCATGAAAATAAGACATAAAACAGGCTTTTTTAAATCTTTCATCACTTTAAAATTAATGTCTGGAATGGTACATCGAGCAAACTTATTGCTTTGTGGCGATTTTCATTCACCTAAAATGTGATTTTAATAATATAGATGAGAAAATTAAGGAATAAAATATTGATGAGATCATTTTCCCCAATTTGTATCATTAACATTGGTTTGTTTTCACTCAAACTTTCAGATTATCTTGTACATCTAGCATTGAAGTCACTGCCCCAGCACCGTTTTCTCTCATCTGAACAATGTTACCAAGTCCAATTTTGTTAACGATATCAATGTAATTTTATATCCTTTTTAAAGCTTATCCGCCGTAGTTTACAGGAGGGATTAGACCGCTCTGCAAGGTCACTGGACAGGTGGTTATCTCATCAACTCAGCTCTCAGTTAACATAAGAAAAAGAGGATCATGGGGGACCAATGGTCACCGATTAGGCATTGTTTGTTATATAGAGGGCGCAAGTAGCTACCAGTAGTGCAGTGGGCCTTTAATACAGCAGCTTTTAGTCATTGGTCCCTACTGGTTTAAAATTGATTTTGTTAATAATATTATTGTCAAAATTCACCTTTCATCCTTGTTCTGGGAAATAATTTATGTATACTAAATACATTATAGGGTTTTAATTTGTATACTGCCCTGTATTAATTATACTAAAGTGCTTTGTAAAATATGAGGATTTTGTATTGTGAAAGCGGGGCAAGGCGCAGTTGATAGTTTGTAGAGGTGTCTATGGTTTGCCGTGGAACTATGCAATAATTATTGGTCCTGGTCTGGAGTCGGAGAGGGGAAGAGCGGGATAGGTAAAAACAGACAAAGAAAGATTCAGAGACAGAAAGAGAGGGAGAGTATGTGTGTGTGTGTGTGCAGTTTGAGAGAGACATAGGAAAAATAGGAAAGAGAAGGGGTGGGTGTGCGTGACTTGACTAACCCTTGTTCTCTATTTCAATTTTGAGTGATTTAATCGCTCTGCTGTGAGAACGTGTTTATACAGCTGTGCATAATAGTTATAATCATAACTATATAGCAGAAGCTTCAATATTGCATAAAATTCATGTCGATTCGTTCACATAAACCCATGTCTTGACTATTATTTTGCATAAATGAAAAAAGTATCAGCATGCTTTCTAAATCTAAAGATAATTGACTATCAAAATAAATATTTTATGAATATTATAATTACGTAATCACTGCCGAATGAAGGGATGCATAAGTAGTTTAGAGCAGCAATGGAAACAGACTTCAAGTGCATTGGATCTTGTTGACGTGGCCACGGATCAGAGTATCCCCGAGCACCGCCTACCAAAGCGTCGTACGTTGCCAGGGAGATTTTGTGAAACTTATCGACTTTGCAAATTAGTACCAGAATCAAATCAAAGTATCATATATTGATGATAATGTTGAACATCTAAGGTTCGTTGGTCTAGTGGCATGATTCTCGCTTAGGGTGCGAGAGGTCCCGGGTTCGACTCCCGGACGAGCCCCACGTGATTTCTTTTTCTTTTTTATCTGCACTTTAGAGTTGTCATGATAATTAAACGCACACTTAGCTTGTATATCCTACTGTCCGCAATTATGTATAATGTGCTTTATGTATGAGGATCTGACATTATTTCGTGAAACCGGTGCAAAGGCACCATGACCAGCTTGACTTGGCACTAAAAATGACAATTCTCCCATTACTTGCAGATGAGGCTTGTTGGTCTAGTGGCATGATTCTCGCTTTGGGTGCGAGAGGCCCCGAGTTCGATTCCCGGACAAGCCCCGTGGAATCTTTTTTGCACTTTAAATGTGTTACAATAATTCAGTTAAGTTCACATTGACAGTTTCTTTGTATCAATTTACATTAGAACAGCTGTTATTGAATGATCCTTAGCTACTGGTATTAAATTGATTTGTATTCCTTCAAACCATTTAACAGTCGTGGTTTACTGCAAGTTTACCTCTTAATTTCTATGATACCCATGAACTTTGGGTAATATCATCTTTTGTTCGAGTATTGTATCATTGTCATTGATTATCATCATGTTTATATTTCTCCTAAGTGACATATTTTCTTCTAATCGACCAACCCTTTTCTTACCCTTCAATTTCGAGTGATTATTTTAATCGCTGTGGGAGAGTGTGTCTATACAGAATATGCAAAGTAATCATGATAACTTTAGCGGAAGTATCCAGTGCACAAAGGTCGATTCGTCTACATAAACCTAGTGTAACCTGACGAATATTCTTATAATGATATCTAAGTCTAAATATATAATATTATGAATATAAATGTTAAATTTATTTCTAAACATAATGAATTAACAAAATAACTATTCTATGAATCGGTTTATAATGATGTGATCATGGCTGATTGTAGGGTTCTATTTTTGATAGCTTGGAGTATAGCAATGGAAACCGACTTCAAGTGCATTGGATCTTGATGACGTGGCCACGGATCAGAGTACCCCCGAGCACCGCCTACCAAAGCGTCGAACGTTGCCAGGGAGATTTTGTGAAACTTATCGACTTTGCAAATTCGTACCAGAATCAAATCAAAGTATCATGTTATTACAAGTCGAACAGATGAGGTTCGTTGGTCTAGTGGCATGATTCTCGCTTAGGGTGCGAGAGGTCCCGGGTTCGACTCCCGGACGAGCCCCACGCGATTTCTTTTTCTTTTTTTATCTGTTCTGTCTTTGGATTTGTCATGATGATTAAACATACCCTAGTAGTTTGTATATCCTGCTGTCCGCAAATATATCATAGTACATGTATATAGTGCTTTATGTATGAGGATTTGACATTATTTTGTGAAACCGGTGCACTGAGGCGCCATGATCAGCTTGACTTGGCACTTCGAACGACTGCAATAATGGGGTCCTGACCGGGAGTCAAAATAATAGAGGGGAAGGGGAGGGTGGGAGAGGAAGAGATTCACAGAGAGAGAGGAGAGAGAAAGAAAGGAATGAGATTCAGGAGCTTTAGATGAAAGATAGAGAAAGAGAGAGAGAGAGAGAGAGGGGGGGAGGGGGGGGGGGTCGGGGAATTTGACTTGACCAACCATTGCTGTCTAATTCACTTTTGAGAGGATGTGTTTATACAGCTGTGCATAATTATGATAGTCATGATCATAACTATTAATAGCAGAATTACCAAGTACAAAGAATATTCATGTCAATTTTCATTCTCATAAACCTTATCTTGACGATTGTTCCAGTGTGTGCATGAGAAAAAAAATCAGCATGGTTTATAAATGTAAAGGTAATCAATAATTTACGAAACAATAATATTTCAGAAATTGTGATATATCAATGCTGATTATATAGAGACTCGAGTTAGGTATCTAGGAGCACAAGAGTAACGCTTTAAATTCATAAGATCTTGCCCCACGTTCTTGACGTGGTCATAATCAGGAGCACCGCATTGTACGTTGCCAGGGAGATACTTCCAAATTCGTACCAGAACCGAATAAAAATGACAATTCTCCCAATGTCTGCAGTTGAGGCTTGTTGGTCTAGTGGCATGATTCTCGCTTTGGGTGCGAGAGGCCCCGGGTTCGATTCCCGGACAAGCCCCGTGGAATCTTTTTTGCACTTTAAATGTGTTATAATAAATCAGTTAAACTCACATTCACAGTTACTTTTTATCACTGTCTATTAGAACAGCCGTTATTCAATTATCCTATAGCTCATTATACTGGTATTAAAATTGATTTGTATTCCTTCGAACCATAACAGTCGTGGTATATACTGCTTTTCTGAATTTCTATGGGTAATATCATCTTTTCAGTGTTCGAGTATTGTATTATTGCCGTTGATTATCATCATGTTTATAGTGCCACCTTTCTACCAAGTGACATTTTACTTGACCAACCTTTTTCTTTCAATTCAATTTGAGTGACTCAATCGCTGTGGGAGAGTGTGTTATTCAAAGTAATTACGATAACTTTAGCGGAAGCATCAAGTGCACACAATTTCGATGCGTTTAATCTAGTTTATCCTGACGATTATTGTTTACAATGATATCTAGGCAAATCAATATAATATTGTGAATACCAACATCATTTATATATATTTCTAAAGATAATGGATTAACAAAATAACTATTCTATGAATCGGTTTATAATGATGTTATCATGGCTGATTGTAGGGTTGTAGAGTATAGCAATGGAAACAGACTTCAAGTGCATTGGATCTTGTTGACGTGGCCACGGATCAGAGTACCCCGAGCACCGCCTACCAAAGCGTCGAACGTTGCCAGGGAGATTTGTGAAAGTTGTCTACTTTGCAAATTCGTACCAGAAGCGAATCAAACTGGGATATATTTTTCAGGGAACCAGGCATCTAAGGTTTGTTGGTCTAGTGGCATGATTCTCGCTTAGGGTGCGAGAGGTCCCGGGTTCGACTCCCGGACAAGCCCCACGTAGCTTTTTTCCTTCCCATCCTGCATTATTTTTGGTATTTAATCCTACTTGCAATAATCATCTGGGGCAAAGAAAAAAAAAAACGAAAAAACGTGAAAATGATTGTTCGCATGAGACACCGACAATGCAGGGAAAATTCGAATATGAATTAAGCCGGATTATCCATTATCAATAATAATATCCCAATTCAAATCTATCTTTGAATTTGATTAGGACTATAATAGGAGTGGGTAGAGAGATAGAGAAGTTGGGGAGGAGCGGGGGGGGGGGGGTAGAGAGAAAAAGAGTAAGAAGCAGGAGAGAGATACTGACAAAGTGATAGACATGGACTCGAGAGAGAGAGAGAGAGAGAGAGAGAGAGAGAGAGAAGTGGGGATGAACAACTTCCGACGGAAATGGTTCAACGTGGCATCACACCTCCAGTGACCTGGATCATGTCTTGATAAACCCCGCCCACTTCTAGCGTCCGCTGTTTACATGGACTATCCTGCAATATATTTTGTTGTTGTAAATATGTATATAACAATTGAACTCTTAAAGTAGTATGTTGCCTTTTTTCAAGGTCTAATACTTACCGAAATATGCTAATAGTTACTTTTTATCGGATTTAAAAACTACTGTCTATGCTATAATGTTAAATTAAAATATGCAACAACGTTTTCTTGAACGAAAAGCAAAGCAAAACAAAACAAAACAAAACTTTTTTTATTACGAGGATACCAAATACTTTGTATGTTTATACATGTTCTTACTTATTGTTTATTGCGATTATGTTTAACATGGCTTCGTTGAAGACCACCATTATTGGTGATAATGAGTCACTCTGTCTAAATATCAGAAATAAATAAATAAATAAATATTCTTTTAACGTGCATCGTATTAAATAGAAATGATAATCTACAAAACGAGGCACTGAAATGCAGGGAAAATCACTTTTAGCACAAAAACGTGAACACATACCACACAAAAATGATACCAAATGATTTGGGATAAAACACTCTTTCATAAGATGTATAATAATTTACTGTTCAAAGATGATTTTTCAAATAATTAGCAATTTTCTAAGTGTAAACTTTTTTTTGACTCACACGGTATTACTAAGCAATTAAATTGCCACCTGACTGTCTGTTTACGAAAGCACTGTTCTTCATAATGAAAAGGCTCCTAAGCGGAAGAGACACATGCACACGTCAATAATTTGACGGAAATTCATTGATCAGGATTTGTTTTTCCCCTTTCCCACGCCACAGAAGTGTCAAGTTTGTTTATACTGACGCATATTTTTTCATTATAACGTTTCTATCCAACCTACTCTAAGAGAGTATATTAATGCTGATTAAAACAATTGAAATACAAATCTTTGAAATAAACTGTTTTACTACGTCCGCGGTTTCATAAAAATAAGATGGTTCTGACTTTTGCAAGACTATTTTGAAAGTAAGAAATAATTAGAAGAAGAATTCAATTTGTATAACCTTCGGGTTTTTCGTCACGGAATGATCGAGATGTCATGTGCAAGCCCTGTATCGAAGGTTTCAACCACCACCATCCATGATTCCATCCCTAATCTCTTATGAAGAGTACAGTGGGTTTTATTATAACGTTTATAGGTTGGGAACTCTTCTACACATTAGGCCTCCATTGGCATCCTATTCCAGGGATGAAGACTTTTCCACCATGACCTGGCCTGTTTCTATAGAACATGACAAGGGAGGGCCGCACTGGCGTACTGATGGGTTGGGGGCGGGGGCTTTGGGGCGTGCCCCCCAAATAAAATTCAAACTTGGTTTATTTCTTATTCGATACCAATGATTTTAAAAATTTGCTGAAATGACATGATTTTCCGGGATATTTTGTTCTGTTTTGTAAATTATACTCTTTTTATCTGTTTGCTAGAAAATGACAATTTCCAAGTTTTCAGTCAGGCCAAAATTGTCTTATTTAGAAGCCTACATAATCAGGGCCCGCGGAACGGCGGGGCTGGGAGGCTCGAGCCACCCCCTCACAAAAAAAAGTATGTTTAAGATATTAAAATAGAAAGAAAGGAAGAAAGAAAAATTGTGACGTGCCAGTGCCACAAATGAGGTATCAAAATATGCCCATCTGACCGCAATTAAACACCTAAAACCCCTGAGCTTGCGAGGGCTCCGCCCTCATAACCCCATCAGCGGAACTAAGTCGGTACCCTGGATGCTCATCTGTTCATTATTAAATGCCTAAAACCCCTGAGCTTCATATTAGCGCTGTGTTATCTCTGGAAGATACAACAAAAGATAACACAAAACTTACAACAATGTTCAGAATACCGCCCCTGCTAGTGTGACAAATAAGGTATCAAATTAAGCTCATCTGACCGTAATTAAATGCCTAAAACCCCTGAGCTTCCGAGGGGTCCGCCCCTTGACCCCCGCTGGGGCTTTCTCCCCTGCACCCCACGCCAATTTACGCTACACTCGCTTCGCTCGCTACGCTCTACCTGATCGTAAATACTTGAGCCCCTCCCCCACCAACTTTGAAAAACGTTCTGCGGGGCCTGCATGAAACAGTGGTGGTGATGCGGATTTGTTAAAAATATTTATATTATATTCATATGAATACGGAGTAATATGAGCACGTTGGTATTTTGTAAGCGAACGAGAGTGATAAAGGAATATAAATATGTAAAGATATAAAGAAAGTGTTTATTATATTATGACAGTCATGAAACACATACATAGTACCACAAGAGTTCAATTGTTTTGGATTTCCAAATAAATGGAAATTCACATTGCAATACTGGTTGTAGCGAATAACTCAGTACGTTGGTATTTTTAAGCGAACCGTTAGTGATAAAGTCATTCATGAATATAAATATATAAAGATATAAAGAAAGTGTTTAATATTATTTTGACAGTCATGAAACACACAGAGCACCACAAGAGTTTAATTGTTCTGGATTTCCAATAAATGGAAGTTTTCATTGCATCATAGTTATAGCAAATAACTCAGCACGTTGGTATTTTATAAGCGAACGAGAGTGATTAAGTAATTCATATGAATATAAATTTGTAAAGATATAAAGAAAGTGTTAAATATATTTTGACAGTCATGAAACACATGTACAGTGCGTCCCAGAAAAAACGAAACCGAGAATTATCGATGTTTTATCATAACTTAATCACAATTATAGTTAACAAATGACACATATTTGGAAAGCTTAGATCCTCCTCTTTCATTTGATGCAACTACCGCATGAGTGATTAAAAGCAATATGAAGAGAGGAAACCAAAATGTCATTTGGCGGGCGGTATCTGAATTTTAAAAAGAAAATCACATTTGTAGAAAGTTCAATGTCTGCCCTTTCAATTCTAGACTTCTTGAAAGCAAAAGGAAATAAGAGAAACAAAAATCATAATAAAAAATTACAAGTCAAAATCAATAGAAAATCATTATCAGAATGTCAATTATGAAAGGGAACTTTATAGTGCATTATATTTATGATTAGGTGAAATTATTTTGTGTAGTTTTGGTACCAACTTTTAGAGAGGCTCTTA
This sequence comes from Strongylocentrotus purpuratus, assembly GCF_000002235.5. Lineage (NCBI taxonomy): Eukaryota > Metazoa > Echinodermata > Echinoidea > Camarodonta > Strongylocentrotidae > Strongylocentrotus > Strongylocentrotus purpuratus. Next base: position 22,484,925 of record NW_022145612.1, read on the forward strand.
AATTAGATACTTTAATTGGTATAACCTTAGTATTAGCAATTTTTGTTAAGGATTTAAAAAAAACTTAGATGCTGACCTCGATAGGACCACTCATTCCCTTAAACTAAGAGACCTAAACATTAAAAACAATTAATTAGAAATATCTCAAATTTCAACTATTTGGAAACGATCAAGAAGGGAAGAAGATACCTTTTGACTTGTCCACAAGCATAGACAGTGGCTCATCATCAGAATCGCCATCGAAGCCATCTGAACTACTTTGATGTCACCATGCCAAGTTACATCTGCAGCTCTGACTGTATTCAGTGAATTGCTTCAACAATTCCATTCCGCTCCCACTTTGAGGTCACCGTGCCAAGTCACATCTGCAGCTCTGTGTTCAGTGAATTATCAAGGACCCATCTAACCAGCATGTCGGTCCCTGTATCCAATCTAATTTTGTAGAATAAAAGAAATAAATACAGTACAAGTTATTTTCCTTCTTTTTTTTTGCAAGCAGAGGTAAAGATATACATCTAATATTATCTTTTGTACATCAAATTAATCACTAGTAATAACTGACCCCAAACAGACGTTTTCAATTGCCCCTACCAAACAACTACCACCCCAATGCACATTATGCAGTGAGTGTGCTTGGTACTTGCTGATCAAGACTTGACTTTAGACACTCTATTTACAACAAATATTACCAATTTTGGTTCATAAAATTTTTAGCTGAAAATATTATATACCAATGGTCATGTACTTATATATCCTTCGCCAAAATTAAAAACACGTTCCTGTCCAGCTTTGTACTATGTCTGCTAAGTGCATTACATATTCCATATCTAAATTTCCCTGTTAATATTTAATTGCTTATGTAGCCATCATATATACTAGCAGTGTATTTCAAAGATTTTTATCGATCGCAAGTTTGGTAGTGAGCGCAAATCAATGGATGGCATTATACAGACCGGTCATGATTAATCATAACTCTCTATAATTATGCTGCTAATGTGTGATTTTCTTTCACAGACCATGAAAACTATTCTCACCTGGATTTGTATCTGGCCTGCGGCAGATTTACCAGTTCTAGTGCTTCCTTCATATAAGCGCAAATTGTATCTACTACATCTGAAACTAAGTGAAAGCAAAAACATCATCATAATCATTACCACTGCAGTGTAGGTTATTCCTGTAGATTCTCCTGTGCAATGTAGTGACATGTACATCATCTGGTATGGTGCTTGCTTGGAAAAAAGGAGTGGAGTTGGGCAACATTTGCTGGTATCAAGAACACTTGTTAAAAAAAGAATTATTATTACAAGCAACTGTGTATGCAGAATGTTATAAAGCCGACACAAATATTACATGAAAACTTGTTATTTTATAAGAGACCCGTGGAGAAGCGAAATTGTGAAACGGTAGTGGTATATTTGAGATTGTAAGAGAGTCTAAATAAAGGTGCGAGTTGATTTGTTGAATAACTGCAAAATAGTATTTGTATAACCTACAGGAACGTAAATAATTTGAGACGGCTGTATGAAAGAAGAGGCACAGTGTGATTGATTATTTAACAAACAATTTCATGAACGTGAAATTAAGAGTGGCATATCACTTGTTTGTAATCGAATAAAACGGGGGTTTGTCAGATCTTAACTATCAATATAAGCAAAGTGTGCTAAGTTAATATAAACAAGAGTGTCGGTGAAATAAACCTGATTACTAAAGATCCGAGTTTATGCACAAATGTGTGTAAGCCTATGTTTTAATCATTAAAACAAAAAGAAAACGCATTTTATATTGAACTATATATCATATAGACATAAGTTATAAGAGACCCGTGGAGAAGCGAAATTGTGAAACGGTAGTGGTATATTCGAGATTGTAAGAGAGTCTAAATAAAGGTGCGAGTTGATTTGTTGAATATCGGCAAAAAAGTATTTGTTTAACCTACAGGAACGTAAATAATTTAGCACACTTGTATGATAGAAGAGGCACAGTGTGATTGATTATTAAGCAAAGCAATTTCATGAACGTGAAATTAAGAGTGGCATATCATTTCTTTGTAATTGAATAAAACAAGGGGTTTTGTCAGAACATATCAATCAAAATATGCAAAGTGTGCTAAGTTAATATAAACAAGAGTGTCGGTGAAATAAACCTGATTACTAAAGTTCCGAGTATATGCACATAAGCCTATGTTATAATCATTAAAACAGAAAGAAAACGCATTTTATATTGAAGAACTATATACCATAATTATAGACAAAAGTTAAGAGACAGCATTTTGTTCGTCAAAATTGTAAACGTGAAGTCTTGAGCCAAATCGTATCAATTTGTACGGCTAATCATTAAAACCATGTTGGAAAAAGACACATCACTTGTGTCGGATGGCAACACGTGCATCATGAAAGGCAATGTGGATTATTGCGTCTGTGGCCTCGATATCCAAGATAATGAAAACAGAACAACCTGTGAAACATGCTTGTACCATTACCATGTGCCATGTATGGGATTACCTTCTGCAAAGGAGTTGTCTAATGCTCAAGTAGTATGGATATGTTGCTACTGTGGTAACAACAATTTGTCTAAGCGCTTATATGACCAATTTGGAATCCCTATTGACGTAAACATGTACGAACATCTAACCATGGATGATCTAACGAAAGACAATGATAATGACCACGCAGCACAGCCACCTCGTGGTCGAGACAAGATAAACAAATCTTCATCAAGTGGGAAAAAGCATATTCCTCGGGGCAAGAAAAGACTACTTTCGCCAAACCAATCAACCACAAAGAAAAGGAAATCTGGTGAATGCCAGAATAGTAAAAGAATCGATGATAATGATTGTCAATCGTGTACAAGTGACATTAAAACGACATTCACAAGCAATACCTTTAGGGAGAGAACAAATGATCGAACTGATGGAACTGCTGATGATAGTGCCGAAATTTGGGGAACGGTAAAATCAAGGAGAACTAAACCGCTTAATGAAAAAAGTGTGAGCCGTAAAGCAACGAATGCGAATATTGACACATATTCTAGCATGGACAAAGTCAAAGGTCGAGAAAAGGGTGTCACGTACATTGGGAAAGCGATGGCATACTTTTACACAAAATCAACAAGAAAAAAAGTAAAATCTCATTTAAAGCAATCTCAAATGGAAGTAATAAAGACCTTGCCAACGACTCAACAGAAAAGAACATCATCACCAATGAGAACGACCTTGCCAACGACAAAACAGGAAAACACTCCACCAAAGAGAACGAAGAAAACAATAGTAATAGAGTTTGAGCACTCCTGTAAAAGAGAATGAACAACAAAGTCAAATAATTTCCGACCATAGTTATCAAATTGGTGTGATGGCTACACTTTTTTCTAAGAACAACGACATGAGCAAATGGACCTCTTCAGATCTTGATACTATCGTGACATGTGCTAAAGACGCTGATATACCGGGTGATCAACGTGAATCGGCCAGCAATCCTAGTGGAAAGATAATCCATGCCTTTGACACATGTTTTGAGTTAGAAATTTGTGAATCCCACACCGGTCCTCTTATACAAGAACACACTGAAACAAATGTACCCTCTGGTAAAGTTCCGTTGATCAATGCACTAGAAGATGCACTAGGTACACAACGAAAGTCAGATGGATGCCTAGTCGAATTCAACGAACATACTTTTGTTATAATGCCTCATACCACTGGATATTATATCTTTGACACACATGCACAAAAAGAAATAGGTGGACGACACATGTTGATGCACACGAACACATGGACAGGTGCTTACGCATTTTGTTTACAATTGGCACATATCACGAATCTTCCAACTATTGAACCATACAGACTCATCCAAATGAAAGTACATGACCCTCAACAGAACAATATAACACAATGTCCAAAAGACACAAAGATGACGACAGTGAATCTGTACAAAAGAACACACATGCATCTAAAAGTAAGCTAATTGAAGAAGAAGGCAAGGCCTGCAACATCGCACCAAAATGTCCCAAACAATTATCCTCAGAGACTTCAAATAAAAATGAAGAAAAATCCATCAGTGATTCTCCTATGATTAATATCCCCACTGAAAGCAACGATGAAGAACATGTAATTGCAGATGACAAGTCAAATCATCCCCAACGCAAAGAGGGAAAAGGAAAGAGTGTAATCAATACTTGCAAAAAACAATCAGACGACACAGCATTTGAAAGCACTTCTAACAGATCGAATGGGAGACGGAAATGGAATATCCTTGAGAATGAGACCGATTTGATTTCAGACAGCATGAAAATCACACAAACATCACATAAAAGCATTTCTGGAACTCGTAATAAAGCAGAATCCTCTCAGGTGTTATCGCTTGATTTGTCATTGGATGAACCAAACGTGGCAGAAATAAGCACTACTAAAAAAGAAAAGGATGTTACAAGAATGGCTACCGATATATTTCATGAAGACTCTGATGACTTGATAATACTAGGAGAAATACAACAGTCTGTTTTGCATTTTTCACCTGTGAATGAAATGAAGAAGAAAGACTACTGCTCAAAGTTAAACATTCAAGAGATTACACCCACTTCTAATAAAGAAGCTCAAACATGTTATCCTATTGGACATCCATGTGCAATCAGACATATAGGCCCGAATTCACAAAGCAAGGTTTGAGCTCAGACCAAGGTTTGACCTCAAACCTCCTTTTGTTTCGCCAAACCTCCTTTTGTTATTTACAAACCTGGTTTGTAAATAACAAAGGGAGGTTTGGCGAAACAAAAGGAGGTTTGAGCTCAAACCTTGGTCTGAGCTCAAACCTTGCTTTGTGAATTCGGGCCATTACGGGTGATGGAAATTGCTTCTTTCGTGCCATATCATTTTGCGTATCAGGAAACGAGAACAACCACTTACTTGTGAGAAAAGCTATTGTTGTCCATCTTCTAAAAAACAAGAACACATTTGAGAATCGTTTGCGTGATGGTTATGCCAACGTTTCAAATTACGTGACAAAGAGCAAAGTGTTTCAAAATGGAACTTGGGCTACCGAAATGGAGATTATAGTTTTGGCGAATTTGATTCAAACTGATATATACATATATGATGAGCAAAGCTTTAAATGGAGTATATTTTCGGGCAAGGATGTACAACTTGGAAAGGTTACCTCTGACAAAGGAATTTATTTGAGACATACCCAAGGAATACATTACGATGTTGTTTTGTCATCAATACAATCATCTCAGTCCGATAATCCCAACGAACAGCACAATGGAACTGAAGAGGAAAACACACTTGCATTTGATGCTCCACAATATCAAGAGAAATGCGCAACAAGCACACCACAATGTCCCAAAGAGCTATCCAAAATGGCATCAAAGAATGATGGTGTCAATATAAGCACCCCCGTCAATGATTCGGAAACAGTTCAGACTCCTACAAAAAGCATTCATGTAGTATCAGTGACCGATGAAAGTGAAAAGAAAACTGGATCGTCTGTTGCTTCAGAAGTATCTATGCTAATTGAACAAAATACATTAAATGAAGGTGATACTTATGAAAGAATAGGCAGGAAACAAACGAGTAAAACAAACAAGGTGGAGAAAGCCTATAAGCAAAAGTGTCATGAAAGCTGTACAACAAATGTCACATCCCAGTTTCAGAAAAAAATACGCGCAGAATACCACTTTCAGCCTATTTCCTATGAGAATGGCAGTTCCTCGGAAAGAATTCAGACAAACGATCAAAACAAAACGGGTACGAAGGTAAACTTACAAAAAAAAGATTATTGCTCAGGGGACGTTCAATCAGGGCCATCAAAGATTTGGTAGTTCAAGCGGGAAACAATGTGTTTGTAATTCTTTAATTGCAGTGTTAAACAGCAAGTTCAAGAAAGCCAACCAATGGAAGAGTTGTGATCTAGATCGAATTTTGACAATAGGTGATAATTTGTATACCAATATAAGAAAAAGCACTTCCGTCACAACGGATTACTTAGCAATGAATCAATTACCTACGGAATTGGATGGATACGATGACTGGAATGACTATTTTACGATTGTATATCACGAAACAATTTTAGGACAGTTATCTGATGTTGAATTGCGTAATAAAGAACTTGGTTTTGTGACATTAGAACATGCATTCGAACAACAACTCTGTAAGAATAATTGTGATGCCCATTTTGTGACCTTCGCCAACAACACATTTGTAGTCATAACAGGACATGAGGGGTATTACATATTTGATTCGCATTCTAGAAGCAATCGAGGCTTTATAAGTGAAAATGGGTACAGCATTTTACTTTATACACCAAGCTGGCAAGGGGTTTACAAACATTGTATGACATTAGCAAAGACATTGAGTTGTTAAATGAACCATTATTTTGAAGTAACTGGGGTATCAGTACAAGCAATATCCGGTAAGAATGAGACATTAACCGGTTTTCCTATATTACAAGGCTTCCCTACTTGTCATAATGTCCTTAACTACGCAATATAGCACAACGTCTCAATGCTCATCACATTCTAATGAAAAGAAACGGCAATATGAAGCGCCAAGTCTTAAACACAATAGAAACCCCCAAAAGGATCAAGAAACGACTGATGATTTGCACAAAACGAAACCTAAACCTAAACTTCTCGATGTACATGACTACAATGGTCAACTATTTGCATTAAAGAATGTAAGGGTTGAATTGAGAAAATTACAAGAAACGGAATTTGGAGACCATTGTTTTGCCAATAAAACGGAAGTGACTGTGTCAATAGACAGCTCTGTAGATGAAAATTTAGAACACTCTCAAATGGAAGATGGAAAAACACAGAGAAAGATCACCAGTGAGGAAAACGATGCAAAACCCAAATCATTTCAATTCATCTTCTTTATTCAACGATATAAAAGAAAATAGTACAATGCAATAAAACATATTGACATAATCATATACATGTGTAAAATTAACATATCGTTAGGGGCAACCAAAAAAGATCAGGATCTTGTGGACTGGTGCCCCTTTGACAAAATTAACAAATTATAAGTAAAACATTAATAATAATCACAAGCGGACACATCCAACGCACCCACATACACACTCAACCAAGAGAAGGGAAGGAGAAAGAGATATTACATGTACAGTGTACATATATGAGGTAAACTTATGAAAAAGATATATGGAAATCAAGAAGTATATTTATGAATAAAGTGACTTTTAAGTAAGGCCTTGAAGGAGGAGGCTGTTGAACATGGACGAATGATTGTATTTAAATTATTAAAAATCTTCGGTCCTACATGTTTAAAAGAATTATACATTTGCTTATTAGAAGTTAATGGAAGGTGAAATTGGGAAGCTGAACGTGTGTAATACTGATGAAAATCATTATTAAAGTTAAACAAATTAATTATATTGGCTGGGGCCATTTTATGTTTGACATAATACATCAGTACTGCGACTTTAAATTCATATATATGATAAATATTAAGTGTTTTTAATTCAAAAAAGAGGGGGCGAGATGGCGCTAAATAAGGTGACTTTGTACAAATGCGTAAGGCTTTTTTCTGCAGTTTATGAAATGGTTCTAATTTGCTTTTCCCAACGTTGGCCCAGGTAATGTTACAATAATGGATAAAAGGAAGTATAAGTGAATTATATAGCATGAATAAATGTTTTTGGGTAGAATAGAACGCAATTTACAGATAATTCCGATATTTTTAGAGATCTTTTTTAGTATGTACATACGATGGTTTTGAAAAGTAAGTTGATTGTCCAATAAAACTCCAAGAAATTTCACGGAGTCAGAAACATTCAAGTATATATCATTAATTTTCACTTTGATTGTATCAGGAGGAAACTTAATATTAGGTTTAGAAAAATACAAAATACATGTTTTTTCATGATTAATTACTAACTTATTGGAATCAAACCAGTCAACTATTTTGCCTAACTCTTCGTTAATCTTATGTAGGAGCGTATTAAAGTCTTTAGGTGAGGAAAAAATATTGGTATCATCAGCAAATAAAACAAAATTAAAAAATGAAGTAACATTACACAAATCATTAATGTACAGCAAAAATAACAAGGGACCGAGTATGGATCCCTGCGGAATTCCGCATTCAACCTTGGAAAAAAATTAATCAAAATTATTATACCTTGTATATTGGGACCTATTATGTAAATAACTATTAAACCAGTCTAACGCTACACCACGAATTCCAAAATATGGTAACTTATACAAAAGAATATTATGGTCAATCAGATCGAATGCCTTTGATTGGTCAAGGAAAATACCAAGTGAATGAAAATTATTATGAATATTATTTAATAGTACATCATGTAGATCAATCAGTGCAAGCTCACAAGAATGATTTGATCTGAAACCATATTGGGCATTAGTTAATAAAGTATTCTTATTTATATGATTGGCTATACGGTTATACATGATTTTCTCTAAGATCTTTGAGGAGCAGGGTAATAAGGTAATGGGTCTATAGTTAGAAAATAAATGTCTATCACCTTTTTATACACTGGAACTATTCTACCAATTTTCATTTTATTTGGGACAGAGCCCGTGCACATAGATAAATTAATAATATGAACCAAGGGAACAGCAATTGAATGAATGACTTTCTTAATAAGATGCATGTTAATGTCATCAAACCCTGCGCTCTTAGAATTTTTCATTTTTTTAACAACATTAATTATTTCTGTTTCACATGTTGGGTACAAATAAATCGATTTATTGCAAGAATGGTTAAGATAAGAACTAAAGTGATTGATTTAACTTAGATTGAGCAAGAGAAGCAATGTTTGAAAAATAATTATTGAATTCTTCAGCAATATCATCATTTTCTATTTTAACATCATTTTTCATAAAAAAAAGATGGGAGTTTATCTTGCTTACTTTTCCCAATTAGCTCATTAATAATTTGCCAAACTTTTGAAAGATTATTTTTATTAACTTGTAGTAAGTCATAATAGTATTTTTCACGAGCAGTTTTCAACTCACGATTCAATATATTTTTTTTCGGTACCTTTTAAATTTATTATGAGATGTATCATTGCGTGTTTTACAATATTCTTTATATAGCCTGTTTTTTTTATTGATACATCTTAATAAAGAAAAAGTAATCCATGATTTTCTTGGTGAAGAATTCTTTTTATGATTACCTTTCAAGCATTTATTACTAACAACATCATTAAACTTATTCAAAAAACAATCATATGCGAGTTCAACATTATCAAACTGGACAATATCAGACCAATCAAGATTAACTAATTCTTTTCTTATGGAATCAATAGTAGTAGAGTTAAGACACCTTCTGGATTTATTAACATTAGTATTTCTATTTTCTTTGAGATTATTTTGAGTAATAGAAAAAATTGGCAAGTGGTCTGTTATATCGTTATAAAATATACCAGATCTTATATCTTTACTGCAGACATTGGTAAATATATTATCTATAAGTGTTGTTGATGATTTACAAATACGTGTAGGCTTATGAATCAATGGACGATATGATTTATTATACAAAATATTTAAAAAGTCATTGACATGATTTACAGTAGAACAATTCAGCAAGTTAATATTAAAATCCCCCATAATGTAAACATCTTTATTTTCTTTTTCTAGTTTCTGTAAACAAGCATCAATTTCACAATTTAATTCTTCAACATTAGTATGGGGATCTCTATATACAACAGCAATGATAATATTTCTTTTGTTTTGCACATAAATTTCAAGAAAGAGTGATTCACAAATTGCATCTAACAAACATAAATCCTGTCTTACAACCACGTTCAGAGAATTTTGCACAAGCATTGCAACACCACCGCCTCTACATTTTCCCCTATCATTATGAAAAAAAGTATACCCACTGAGATTGAATAATGAAACTGGAGTATTGCTGTGGATCCATGTTTCACTAAATCCATATACAGAGAATTTTTGGTCTAATTGGCAAATAAAATCGTGAATAGAATCAAAGTTCTTATATAAACTACGCGAATTAAAATGAAGCAAATTAAACATATCGCCATGTTGAAACTCAGAGTTTGCATTAAAATCATTTGGCAACCAGTATTTATTACAAATATCAAACAGATTAGAGTTCCTGTCGGGATCAATATCATTAATAATATCATCATTGTCATCGAAAACAAAATCATGATGGGATATTTGGTTAGGTAAGTTACGGTAGTCAACAGGGTTAGTAGTAAATGCATTGAACAGATTGTTAAGGTCTAAGTTAGAAAGAGAGGAGAAGGGAAATTGGAAATCACACATCATCAACAATCACACACTATCAACAGTCACACAAGAGAATTTACTTAAAACTACAGTAAAGATTACAATACAGTATTATTTAAAATAAAATATGAAAAAAAGATACAGATCCAATTTAAAATTAAGTGCACATGCAAAGCCTGCAGAAATTATTATGCTATCTGTTCATTTGATTTTATAGTCCAATTATAGCCCGCGTTCAAAAGTTATTCTGTTCAGATTACAGAATATGAATAGTCACTGTCTAGCTAACACTTGTCGCTTTTAAAAGCGTTTCCAAGAAATCGAATACAAAACGAAAATGGGATAAGCTTGAAAATGGAGCACAATTTAGCTCTGACCGTAAGAAACTCAGACAAACGTCACAAAGGAACATTTCTAGAAATCATATTTACCAAGCAGAATCTATTCAGGATATGATTGATTCAACATTGAATGAACCAAAGGTCACCACAAGAGGCAGTGCTAAAAAAGAAAAGGATGTAATAAAAATTAATACAGAGTTATATAATATAGACTCTGATGATTTGATAGTATTAGAAGAAATACAGCAAACGGTCATGTACTTTGCACCACTGAATGAAATGAAAAAGAACGAATCGTGCACGAAGTTAAACATTCACGATATTACACCACCTTCTAACAATGGAGCTGAAACATGCACACTTATAGACCATCCATGTACAATCAAACATATCATGGGTGATGGAAATTGCTTTTTTCGTGCTATTTCATTTTGCTTATCAGGAAACGAAAATAATCACTTACTTGTGAGAAAAGCTATTGTTGTCCATCTTTTAAAAAACAAGAACAAATTTGAGACACGTTTGAGAGATGGTTTTGCCAACGTTCCAGATTACGTGACAAAGAGCAAAGTATTTCAAAGTGGTACCTGGGCTACCGAAATGGAGCTTATGGTTTTGGCGAATTTGATTGAAACTGATATATACATATACGATGAGCAAAGCTTTAAATGGAGTATATTTTCGGGCAAGGATGTTCAGCTTGGAAAGGTTACTTCTGACAAAAGAATTTATTTGAAACATACGCAGGGAATGGTTCTAGGACAATTACCCCCTGGGCAATCACCCCCCGGAAAGTTACCCCCCGGAAAACTACCCCCCAAGGACAATTACCCCCCGGAGAATTACCCCCCCGGAGAATTACCCCCCGGAGAATTACCCCCCGAGGACACTAACCCCCTAAGGACAATTACCCCCCGGAAAATTACCCCCCGGAGAATACCCCCCCCGAGGACAATTACCCCCCGGAAAATTACCCCCCGGAGAATTACCCCCCAAGGATAATTACCCCCCCCCCCCGGAAAACTACCCCCGAGGACAATTACCCCCCGAGGACAACTACCCCCGAGGACAATTACCCCCCAAGGACAATTACCCCCCGGAAAACTACCGCTTGAGGAATTACCCCACGAGGACAATTACCCGCCCCCGAGGACAATCCCCCCCCCCCGGGGGACAATCAGGATTCAATAGCAAAAGACGATCTGACACGTTGAGAGATGCTGTGAAGGCTACGAGCCCATAAAATCCCGTGCATGAACCCACATTCGTTCAAATACTTGCGCGTGATCTTCCTCATTACTACACATTTTTCTTTAACTATAATGTATGCAACAACACTGTGGTTGCTGTTTTCTACGAAGGATTTCTCTTGTGCAGCGTTATTTCAACTTTTTGTTCGACACGATGCCCTCTTAAGAAATGAAAAGTTTCGCCCAATCTTAAATTCTACACAAACTATTTATTTTGCATCACTCTGGCACTCGTCAAGTGCTATGTACACACGTATGGGCACATTAATTTTGTTTCTTGATTTAGTGAACGAGCAAGAAAAACAAGGACAAGACATTTTCAAAATGGTAAAACATAATGTTGTAATCAACACACTAGCACAGATTTAAGGTATGCGGGCGCCTCACCCCCGAATGTACACGAATATAAAGTGAAATATTCGGTCATGACCTTGATACACTCTCGTTGCCTTGATTCATCATGTTTATAATTGTGATGAGTGTGGTAACAATGTAATGTCGAAATAAAAGATATATATTCGCAAAATATTGTCAGCGAGCGAGGAAGAAAGACATTTTATTATTTGTTTACATTTTATTTTCTCATGAAAATATATACTCTACCCGTTTCTGATATTTGTTTTTCACAAAATCAACGTTTGCCAACAAAAATTGTCATGTAACTAACATTCTCTTGCGACACCCCAGTTGAAAAAACGCTGCTCTGGAATTACAAAATCATTGAGATGAATGTACCCAAGTGCGGATACTTATTTTCTTTTAATATGGCACCGTACATACCATATATTTAACTTGAAGGCAATTTTTATTTCAAAATAAATTACAGTACAAGAAAACATATTTTATTTCACCATGACAACATAAATATATATATATATTACATAACATTTATAAACATGAAGAGAACCTTAATTTTGGAATAGATCATGGATGAGGGCCCATTATACATACAAAGACAAATATACGATCAGCTGATTAGAAAAATTACAGAGGATGCATAAATAATGTTATATACCTCATACATAGATTGTCATTCACTGATTGGTCAAGACTATATCACATGTCAAGGAGCATTTCGATCTATCAAGTATCATTACGTCAGAGGGGTTGATAGCTACTATCAAACCCTGGGATAGGACCCCTAACCCCTCCCGCGACTTAGTTGCGCACACAAATTTTTTGAGTTGCTAGGCTACCGCAATCGCGCGGTTACGCGCAGCGCGTAGGAAATCAATACTCTTGCCTTGGACTTGATGTTGGATTTTTCTTATTAGTAAATTCCTCTTGATCTCGTTTCCTGTTTTTAGAGCTAGATCTAGACCTACAGCTACCCTAATCATGAATCAATAAAAAGGATGAGGTATATAAAACAAATATGGACTGCTCTGTAATCGGATGATAGTGGGAACTACCACTCCCTCGGTGGTGTTCACACCGGCCCTTCTATCACCCCCTCGGCTTCGCCTCGGGGGTGATAGAAGGGCCGGTGTAAACACCACCTTGGGAGTGATAGTTCCCACCATCATCCTCATGAGCAGTCAATATTTGTATAATATCTTACATCCTAATTTCTTTGTTGGGCCATTTTTGGGGAGACTAGCTGTATTAACGCGTACTCATCTGCGCGCAATGTATTGTTAAATTTCTAAGAAATGTAAATTCCGTACTTTGATTTGATACATGCGTCTTCTGGCAATTGAATTTGATTCAATACACGTGGCATATTAAGTCAAACTTCACAAAGGTGGAATGGCTACAGAGCGAGAGGGGTGGGTGAAATCTCCTCCTAGGAGGATACATGTACGTCAAGCAAAAAGATTTGGCAGATGGGTACGAGGGCTTTGAATGTGAGCTACGAATATAAATATAATTTATACACAACCCCTGTACGAAACAAATCTATTCCGTCATAAATAACTAAGAAAATGAAAGTTCATGACATTTTCTCTAAATAGCAATTTGAAGAGGAGCTCGCATTATACGTCACAGTGTTACAAATTCCCTGGGTGTGATTGTCCTCGGGCCGCGGTAATGGTGTTTCGAGGGGGGGGGGGTAATTGTCCTCGGGGGGTAGTTGTCCTCGGGTGGTAATTGTCCTCGAGGGTAGTTGTCCTCGGAGGTAATTGTCCTCGGGGGGTAATTGTCCTCGGGGGTAGTTGTCCTCGGGGGGGTTATTCTCCGGGGGGTAATTTTCCGGGGGTAATTGTCCTTGGGGGTAATTGTCCTCGGGGGGTAATTCTCCGGGGGGTAATTTTCCGGGGGGTAATTGTCCTTGGGGGGTAATATTGTCCTCGGGGGGTAATTCTCTGGGGGGTAAATTTCCAGGGGGTAATTGTCCTTGGGGAGTAGTTTTCCGGGGGGTAATTTTCCGGGGGGTGATTGCCCAGGGGGTAATTGTCCTGATACGTACTACATTACTCCCATTGTTGAGTATCATGAAATTGTTTCACACAATAAAAATCCCATATGTTTTATACGCGCGCGGCTACGAGCCGTCACTTCGTGAAAACAAATTCAAAGCGTTCTATATAATTTGTGTTTTCACGAAATGACGGTTGTGTTAAAAGTTCAAACAGAGGAATAAAAAAGCAGCTACAGAAAGAGGAAAATGTACTCTATCTCGTAGTTCGAGTTATTTTATCTGTACATCAATTAAACATAACGTTTTGCCGTATTTAGTGTCCATTTCGAGAATTCCATCCACGAGGAAAAAAATCCCGTATGTTTTACGCGCGCGGCCATGAGCCGTCACTTCGTGAAAACAAAATTACAGCGCGTCCTTGAATTTCGTGTTTCCACGAAATGACGGTTATGTTTAAAGCTCATTTCCCCAAAAAATATAAAAAATTATGGAAATAATTAAACATAGAACTAAACATTGAGATATGTTCTATCCCAGGATATAACATTTATTTGCCCTTGATACATTAAAGAGGTTGAGATTATAGTTTGAAAGTTTGAAAGCGATTTATTCAAAACTAACTTTCTTTTAATTGCGCGCTCATCCGTCACTTCGTGAAAATAGGGACGATAATGTGTCATTTGTTAATTATAATTGTGATTAAGTTATGATAAAACATCGATAATTCTCGGTTTCGTTTTTTCTGGGACGCACTGTATAGCACCACAAGAGTTTAATTGTTCTCGATTTCCCCAAAAATGGAAATTGTCATTGTAATCATGGTTATGGCTAGAGCTGTTTCTTTATTTACTCCACAAGGATTCAAATTTCATTTCTTAAGACTTACAGCCTCTCTTTACCCGCAAATTTAAAAATTACGAGCTGACCGAATATGCATTTTTTATGTCTTATCTCGTACATTTTAGTGATAAATAACACTTTCACAACATACATAATTATGCTCAATTTTTCGCTCGCTTGCTTCGCTCGCTCGCGAAATTGTGAACCCAGAGAATTGATATTTTGGCAAGTGGATTCAGCCCCCCTCCCCCCTGATGGAAATGTTAAAGATTACTTAAACTCGGGGGATGTTGATATCGGACAAGAGACGTGACTTGAGCTTGCCCCTTTCCAAAAATGTGCCCGCTTGTATGTACCGGTACGGTGCTTTTAATATGACCTTGTCAGTATTGGTAAGTTGAGTTGAAATAACTGTCTGCCCGATTTTAAATTTTCCGTCCCCCCCCCCCCCCCTTGTAGAAAATCCTGGATCCGCGCCTGACTTTCATATTTCACCGAAACAACTTTTTAAGCAACAATCAAATAATGAAAGAAATTAGGACCTTTAAAAATGTTACTAAATGAGAAAGGTACACTGTAAATGCAAGCGAATGTAGCAAGCAAGTTTCGGGCAACTTCGATGAAAAAAATGCCCTAAATCGTTTTGAATTAGTGGCATGTGTTCAGGTGGTATAATGAGAAATCTATTGTTTCGGGGGAGGGGGAGAAGATAAAAACGTCATGTCACAACACTTATGGTAATCATGTCTCTTTTTAACATGGATGACATTTGGCAGCATAAATGTAGTTGCCTTGAGTTTGAAATCCCCTTCATTGTGTCCCCTTTCCAATGTCCTTACCTACAACTATTATCTTTTGGTCTATTTGTATTTCTTTTTGGAATGTGTTAAATATCAAATTACATATTATTTTCCAAAACAAAGTCACATTTTGCAATATAACATAAAGTGAAAAATTGAGTCAACTTGTCCACAAGAGTTGCATAAATCATTTTTCACAATTTGCCATTTATATAAGTTTTCTTTTGAGGCAATTACCTTATGAATCATCTTGAAATTACATTGTTTAACTTTATTATTACGAATTTGCTTTAATTTAAATGAAAACATATCCTTCCAAACAAAGTCATTATCCAAAACTAAAAAGGAATTCTAAAAGTAAATGAAATTTGATTCACTTGAATTTTTGCGTATTAACAAACTATAGTAATCTTTCACTTTCATCATTACAAAAACATTCACTTTGTCCCCTGTTTCTATTTCTATAAGATTCGAAATATCACGTTCGTCTTCAAAATCATTAACATAGCTAAATCTGTCTAACCAACACTGCAGAAATGGTTTCTTTAATTTGTTATATTTAAAATCAAATAAAAGCTGTTGTGCTTTCACTTTTGTATTCATTAATGTAGAGTCATTCCATATACCATGTGTAATCAAATTATGAATTTTCAATAAACCGGCATCTTGCCATTCTCGATAAAACAATTTTTTTTCCTTAAAGGTACACTGTAAAAATTTGCTGTAACTCATGCAGTAAAATACTGTGATTTACAACAGTAATATGTTGTAATAACGATTTTACGATAATTAACTGTATAAGTACGTTGCTGTACAGTATATTGCTGTAAACATCAGTGTCGTAGAGCATGGGAACAAATATCTACAGTAAGCTAGTGTAAAGGAGCGTGCAAAAAGCATTGTGGGATACAGCGCACATGCGCATTAGGCGGATCGGCTGCATATGCGCGTATGCGTTGCACGTGATTGGCTCCCGCGCTAGCCCGGCCGCCACGCCGCGCCGCCATTTTTAATTTTCTGCAAAGATTTGAGCTGAGATATATAGCTGAGCTGGCCGGCCTGATCCTGAGCAACGAATCTGAATCTGTTCTGTTCCTGGTCCTGATCCTCGAGCTGGGATATTGATGACCAATAAGTCAATTCCAAGGGGATCCGAGGTAAGTTACAGATTGCCAATTATCAGAGTCATGATTTGATTTGTATCCCGCTGAAGTGAAGAATTGTCAGACTGTGGAAAGTATAGGGATTGTGTTTGTAATTGTTCCGTCTACGGTATATGTGTACTGTACGTGCTGTGCTGTGGTGTGTGGGACAGAGTCGGTAGTGTTAGTGCAGCACATGACACTGTACTGCAGTACCAGCGTACAGTGTCACTGTCAATGCGATGCCATTGCACATGGATATGCATGCTCACGTTAAATTGGAAATGTCTAACGTCAAGACCATCAAGACTTATAACTTTAGGACACCGCACACACTACGATCGACTACAGCATCAGTCCATCATGAGCACACTGCGTGATCAGTTGAATACGCACAAGTCTAAGCTCATGTAGTGTAGTCTACAAGAGTAGGCCTACAGCACGTTACTGAAGAAATTACAGCAAAGTACTGGCAATCCTGCTGCATAGTGTAATTTTACTTAAAAGTTAAAATATGAAATAAAATTACAGTAAGTTACTGTAAAATTACTTAGTATTTTACTGTTACTTAGTAATTTACAGTAAGTTACTTTAAAATTACTGTAATTTACTGTAAAATTACTGTAATTTACTTTTTTGAAGGTCGCAGCGTTGTCATAGCAACCAAATAGGCCATTCCGTAACTGGCAGTAAGTTACTGTAAAATTACTGAGTAATTACTGTAAAATTACTGTAATTTACAGTAACTTACTGCTAGTTTACAGTAAATTACAGTAATTTTATTTCATATTAATTTTGAGTACTTGTCTACTGTAATTCACTGTAATTTTAATTTACAGTAACTGTAGGTTATATCTACAGTAAGTTACCATCAATTTTTACTCAAAGTATCTGCCTGTAAACTTTCCTACAGTAAATCACTGCATTTCTTAGAGTAAATTGCTGTTACCGTAGGTTCTTCAAATACTAACAGTAAATTACAGTAATTTTTGTCTTTAAGGATTGTAAATTTGTTTTACAGAAATCTATTGTAGATTCATTTACCGCAAATGAATGTTAATTTCACTTATGTAGTAACATTCATAGCCGTGAAATCAAATGTTTTTTTGCTGAAGGTTTCGCATACAGTCATCATCAGGAGGCTCGTGACAACTGGTTATATTTGATGAATTTATGTTTTTCTTTCGATTTTCTTTTGTATTTTTTGTCCTTTATCTTTTTTTTTATTATTCATTTATCATTTAAATAACTTTTAATCTGTCAATGCTGTACATAAAAAGTTATGTGTACGTATGCATATTAAAGGTATTGTTTTCCGCTCTTCTTTCTTGCAGTATGCCATGGATTACTGCTGAAGTCACACAGTGTGCATGCTGAAACACTAATCAGACGGATGCTCTACATGGACATCATATACCCATGTACGTTTGTAAGCTATGTAATCATTCTTCTGGATCATTGAAGCGGTTTTCTGAACACTTTTCAGTCCATAGAAATGTGGTGAATTTCGATTTCCCGTGTGGTGTTCCTGGCTGCAATCGAACATTCAGAAATTATTCATCCTTCAAAACCCATGTGCATAGGGATCATCAACCATTTTCAAGAAAAAAAGATGCCCAGTTTTTCTGCGTTTCTACCTGGAATTGTCCACTCTGTGCTGTAAAATGTGAGGAAATCCATGACATACTTTCTCATCTTAGAGTTCATATCAAACACGGAGTTGAAATACGCTGTCCTTTTGCCAATTGCAAAAAACGTTTTTCAGTGAGGTCGTCTTTTGCGTCACATATATCAAGAGTTCACAATAAGTTAGACCAGATTCAGTTAGACTCAACTTCAAGTGAAACTGGTACTGTGTTAACTGAATCCGCCCAAGAAAATAATCAGGAGTTTCCTGGAAGACTGCACTCAAGTGACGAGGAAAGTGTGACAGATGATGAAGTAGATGTATCCGCTGACTCATTCAAACACAGCTTATCCTTGTTTTATCTGAAGTTGGAGGCAAAATTACTACTGCCCAACTCTACAATTCAGGAAATAATTGACACAGTTCAGGATATTCATGCATTAAGCCAACAAAATTTGATACCAAAATTAAAAAAGAAACTTGAAGGAATAGGAATTACCGATGATGAGGTTACCAACGTTTTAACTTTATTTAAATCTGAGGATTTGTTCAGTGCTTCAAATTGTAAAGAATTTCGATCAGAGTCTACAAGAAAATCACATTTTAAAGCAGTTTTTGATTATGTTTCCCCAACTGAGATATATTTAGGAGAAGATCAGTTTGGCAAACAGCGATTTTGCCAATACATTAAAATTCAAGACACACTAAGAGCATTATTCAAGCAGAACTCATTTATCAAAGATTACAAAGAGACTCATAAAGCTCAACCTGCTTTACAAAGGACCATTCTACGTGATGTTTATGATGGCAGAGCATTCCCAAAAGATGAGCCTTTGCATAAAAACTCAGCAGTAACACTCATATTGTACCAAGATTCTTTCGAAGTAGTCTGTACATGCAATACACCTTTATTTTAATAAATTTAATAAGTCATGAAATAAATGAATTTGCCAAATATTAGGCCTATATTTAAGTAACCTATATTTTATTTCGACATATTTCAAGTTATATAATAATATATTTTTTTTAAGTAACTTATATTTTATTACGATATATGTTACGTTATATGGTAATATGTTTTTTTATCATATTTAATACGTAGCAATATTGTAGCTAAACGAATTTCATAATTTTATGTTTTCATTTTACATGTACACAAATTGATCATATTTTCTATTTTCTTTGTTCATTGTGCACATTGGTAATTCTATTTCATTAATTTCTGTATATCATGTATATTTTCTTATTGTCAAGTATGTTTTACGGTTTTTGTTATTTTGCACAGCCCCTTTGTAAACCAGCCGAGTAGCTGAATAGGGCTTTTACCGTCAATAAATCAATCAATCAATCAATTGAATGACAGCTCATGAAGTTGAAACAAGTTTCTGTGCAGAATTGGCATGTAAATGAGACAAAAATACAGAAGAATATGAAACACGTATTAAAGATTACAAGTTTAATATAACAGAGCAACTCAAATTAAATGGGGTATTAGTTCAAAAGATAAATTAAACAAAAATAAAGTGAGTAATGTCTTTTGGAGAGATTCTACCAGGTATAGAGAGTTTTCCTTGATTCTGCCAGGTATATGGAGACTTTTCATTGATTGTATTCTGATAGTAGTTGTCGTTTAATAGTGGCTTTAAAGGAAGATAAAAGTGTATAAAATATGTCTTGTTTACAATTGAAGATAATTCTTTACAATAGTTTTTTACAATTCAGAATTTTAAAGTGAACATATTGTTGTCTGTTCGACAAATAATTTTTGACCCAAGAAAGTGCAGTGCCCCTAAGCCATACGTTGTGATTTAGCATATCAATGCCTTAAAGCCGCTATGTCTGCACAATTGCATGTGTTATTCTGTCGTATAATTAAATTAATGCTAGGTCGGGTGAATGATTTTTTTTAAAGCCATATTGGTTGGGATTAAGCAAGTTATGTGTATTTCAGAATTGGTATAATCTAAACAATTTTTTCAAGAATTTTTGAGATACTGGAAGGATGACTATGGGTCTGTAGATTCTTGAGTACTTGAACTTTTGCAGTTTTTAGTGGTTTTACTTGTTTTAATGTTTTACTTGATAGTTTCTTTGCAAGCATTTTCATAATGTTACACTATTTGAGAAACTTGTTTTATGGAGCGTTGATTACCCAATAAAGACTTTAATAATGATTTTTGTGTTCAGAAAGCTTGTTTTTTCCTCAAATTAACAGGATGATGCTGCTAATGTCAAGTTAGAATACTGTACTTATTACATTAACTTAATGTAAATGAGAGAAATAGATTTAAAAAAATAACAGGATGATACTGCTAATGTCACAGTAGAATACTGTACTTAATACATTAACTTAATGTAAATGAGAGAAATAGATAACAAAATAACAGGATGATACTGCTAATGTCACAGTAGAATACTGTACTTATTACATTAACTTAATGTAAATGAGAGAAATAGATACAAAATTAACAGGATGATACTGCTAAAGTCACAGTAGAAAAGCTGTACTTATAACATTAACTTAATGTAAATGAGAGAAATAGATACAAAATTAACAGGATGATACTGCTAAAGTCACAGTAGAAAAGCTGTACTTATTACATTAACTTAATGTAAATGAGAGAAATAACATTAATTTACTGTAGAGAAAAACTTACAGTACATAACTGTAAATACATTTAAATTACTGTGAATAAAATTACATTAATTAACTGTAAGAAGAACTTACAATAAATACTGTAACCTTATACATGAAAATTTCTTTACAGTAAGCTTACAGTATTTTAATGTCTTACAGCAAAATACTGTTGAAAAACTTACAGGAAGTTACTGTAATGTCAAAGTTACAGTAATTTACTGTGCAACAAAGTTGCCAGTAATTTACTGTAATTTCTACAGTGAAATTTTTAACAGTGTAATGTTACTATTGTTCCAAATAAGTTCATTTGGAATATTTCTTACTTTAAGCATATCAATGAATTTTAGTTCTGATCAAGGGCAAAAAATATCTACATACAGTAGAATTATGTGAAGATATTTTGTGCAGCGTTTCGTCACTGCAAGGTAAAGGCGCTATATAGAATGCATTTTGGAAGAGATAAAATTGATGCAGAAGGATTTTAAATACTCATGTAATATCAGTAATATCAAAATAATTATGTGTATAAAGTCCTACTTACATTCCTGCAGAGCTTTGGTGCTTTGCTCATTGCCTACTAGCTAATTTTAAAGCTAAATTCGTGGTGAAGATGCAATTGGCTTCGTAGAATCTATTTGTAAAAAGCGAGACTAGCGAGGAAATGGACTCAAGTAATATCTTAAATAATATCAATATCTGTTCTTAAAGTCCCATTTTTAATTTTACATTCTCCTTTCCTAACTTCGATCGTTTGCTCTTTGTTGGACAATATCTTTTACCCTGTTTCCTGGTGAAATTAACCATCAACTCTCTGGAAGTATCTTGGTGTAATTCGGTTCGTATCCCAGGAGTTGCAGGACATCCAGGCACTCCTTTAAGATTTGTCTCTCTTCCATAACTGTCAAGTACTTCATCCACTTATTGGCTGTTTTGTGCGCATCCTTTGAAGTTGAAAATAAAGATGTGTCGCTGGAGTTTGAATGAGTCATGCCGTGGACAAACTTCTTGAGTTCTGGTTTGAGTGGCATCCCGATAAAGTTGTAAATTTTGTTAGCCTCTGTCAAAGGGGCTTTGGCGAAGTCCTCGTAAATAACAAGATGGTATCGTCCTTGTAACCATGGAGGCAATGGGTCGGAAGATCTCTTCGTATTCTCCCTGATCCACTGGCACAACCCTTGAACTGTAGGATTGTTATCGTTAATCTCTTCAATTGGGAGCATGTACTCTGGGATATCATCAAGAAGACCAAGCGGTTTAAGGCGGCCCAAGTTCGGGAAGAAAGGCCGTGCTTTAGCCGCATTTCGCGGATAATAGCCGTTCAGGTAGTTTATTCTGGACGAGGCAGCTCCACGGGGATCACGAACAAGGTGGATAATTTTGAGATTGATACCGTCCTCAACCACCAGCGGCTTCAGAAGGTCTAGATCGGCGTGGATGATCTTCGTGGCTAGTCTACCTTTAAATTCTTTGCAAAAGTCCCCGAGAGCGCTTGCTGAGTGCATTCTGCAAGATGTACTGTTCATACAGAGTCCTCTGTTCTTGCTATGTGAACCACCCCAATGATTTAAAATCTTAACATAGTCCGTTTTGAAATCGCACTTTGCGAAACCCCGAAGTATATCTCTGGCCATTTCTTTGCTTTCCGGAGTGTTCTGTGTTACATTCTTTAATTTCATTAATTTCGTAGTTGGCCAGAGTGATTCGAAGATGTAGAAGAGTTCTAGATTCTGGTTAAAAAGCTCTCCAAGTGCAGAAGATCCAAAACGCCATTGGGCCATGAGAATAATAAACGGAGGGGGCTCATCGACGTTTGCAGATTTCCTGACATCACTCGTGCCCGTGATTGCTTCAGAAACTGGATTTTCTTTCACGGTGGATAAGTTTTTCCAATATTGTAATCGTATCCCGAATAAAATACAAGCAGACAATGCCAGGACTGTCAAAGAGAAGCTTGTCAAAGAGAAGCGTCCAACGCGTCTTTTACGAGCTAACGCTAAGATAAGTTGACGGTGAAACATTTCCATGATCTGAAAAGCAATTTTGAAATGCTTCACAACAAAAATGCCCAATTTGGTACAATACCGAGCTTGGTCGCATCTGTTAAATGATAATGAAAAATAATCGGCTCACCGATCATTATATGTTAACTAATTTTCCCGTTCAAGAAATATTAACATACCGTAAAGTTTGTTGCATTTTGCGCGTATGTCTATCCGCGAGTGCGAGCAAAACCTTCTCCATAGACCTATGTACATTAATTACAAAAACCTTGAATTTCTACTTCTATAGTATACCCATATCGTTTACATTGATTGACGTATCGAGCCAGAGGAAAAAGAAAGTATATATTGAATAAGCATGTAAACTATTGCCCACACAATTTGTATCGTATCTTCTGTACTAAAAATCAAAAAGCCCCATATTACACTTAATGTCTATGGGAAAAGATGCCGAACCACAGTGACAAGGTGTTTTTTGTTGATTGGTTAGAAGTGTTTCTTGTGGCGGAAATTAACCAGTGGAAATGTCTAAGAGAAGAGTACGAGTACATTGTTTGACCTAGTTATTCGTCCTTCCTATTGGCTGTATATAACTCGGGCCTTTTTCGTGAATATAAGTGCTTTTTTTAGATTCACGAAGAACTCAGTACTCAGTGCCAATTTTGATTACGCATGTATACACATGCAACGAATGCTTATGCAGACGCAATGTCATTTCATTTTAATATTTTCGAAGTTTTAGCACTCAGTTGTTTATCATAATTATTTTCACGTAATTATTTATTTGTTATATTTAAAAGCTTCCCAGATAGCAAAATATCTGGGGCCCATCTGGGTTTTGTAGGGGTTGTTAAAGCCCACGTGGCCCATACAAAAACCAGACGTATACCAGATGGGCCTTCCGACCCAGAACCCACGCATATGGGCCCCATGAGGGCAGGGGCGTCGCTAGACCTTTTTCAGTGGGGGGGGGGGGGGGGTGAAGAGGGCAACGATTACCGACAAAACTAGCCACCAATTACCGACAAAATTAAATGTCCAATATCTACAAATTCAACCTTATAAACCCTAGGCCGAAGGCTAACTTGTTTTTCCTATGGACTATCTATAGTACTTCCATATGCGCAAAATGATCATTTTTCTCGACGACATAAATATACGAATTATTTCTTCAATTTAGTCAGCATCATAGCTATATATTTCAATGCAGGCGCGGAGCTAGGATCTTATTTTAGGGAGGGGCGGTAGTGAGCAAGAGAATCACTTAAAAGCGCGTTCATTAGGGGGTGTGGGTGGTGGGCCTCCCGCGCGAAGCGCGGAAGCTTAGACGTTTCCTTAAATTATTAGGAAAAGAAGACGATTAATTGTACCGTTTTCGACTGGTAATCCTTGGCTGAATGAAGTTCCCCCCCCTCCCGCGCAAAGCGCGAAAGCTTTGACGTTCCATTAAATTATTATAAAAAAGAAGACGATTTGCTGTACCATTCTCGACTGTTTATCCTTTTTGAATTCAGTTCCTCCCACCCTCCCGCGCAAAGCGCGGAAGCTTTGACGTTTCATTAAATTATGAGAAAAAGCAGACGATTCAGTGTACTGTTCTTGACTCTTAATCCTTGTCTGAATTCAGTTTCTCCCCCTCCCCCTGCAAGGAAGCTTTGACGTTGTATTAAATTTTTAGAGAAAGAAGACGATTCGTTGTACCGTTCTAAACTCGTCTAAATGAAGTTTTCCCCTTTTTTAATTCATCTGAATTACAGTTTCCCCCTCTCGCGCGAAGCGCGAAAGCTTTGACGTTTCCTCAAGTTATTAGAGAAAGAACACGATTCGTTGTACCGTTTTCGACTCTAAATAAGCCCTATTAATTTTGTCTGAATTCAGTTTCCCCCTCTCGAGCGAAGCGTTAAAGTTTTGACGTTTCCTTAAAATATTAGAGAAAGAAGACGATTCGTCGTACCGTTCTCGACTCGTCTAAATGAAGTTTTTCCCTTCCGCGCGAAGCACGGAATTTTTGGCGTTTCATCACAATATAGAGAAAGGAAGACGATTCCTCGTACCGTTTTCGAATCTTATTAAGCCCTATTCATCTGAATTCAGTTTCCCCCTTGTCGACCGACCGACAATATACATCTCACCGACTTCAAACTTCTGCATTGATATAGAACACGAGGATCGAGCAAGAATACCGACACAGCTGACCCTACCAGGCGAGGATCCAGGATTTCTTAGGGGGGCCCAAATTTGAAATTATGGGTCCCCCTAAAAAACGCAACGACTCAGCCAGCCGCTGAATTAGCGGGGGGGGGGGGGGGTGGTAAGAGGACACTGTTTTTTTTGTTTTTTTTGGGGGGGGGTCCCCAAAAAATCGCAACGACTCAGCCAGCCGCTGAATAAGCGGGGGGGGGGGGGGGGGGGGGGGGGGGGTAAGAGGACATATTTTTTAGGTCATCTACAAGGAAATTTTTTTAAATAATTTTTTTTATTAAAAAACTCAAGGGGGGGGGGTTAAACCCCAAACCCCAAACTATTACGAAAATATGAGTCATTTCAGCATTATGTGTGAACCACCGTTATGAAATTAGAAATAAACCACGATTACATTTTATTTTCTCTTCCTCTCTTTCTCTTTCTCTTTTTCGGTCCCTTTAAGCTCTCCTGTTTTCCTTTTCCTTCCTTCTCTCTTTTTTTTAGCGGGGGCTGGGGGAGGCAAGGGCCTTTTGCCCCACCCCACCCCGATCCACAACTTGTTGGCGGGAAAATTGCAACTAATACCCCCTTCTTTTCTTTTCTTCTTCCCCAATTTCCTACCCTTTATCTCCTATTTTCCTTTTTTCTTTCCATTTCATTCCTTCTCTCTTATTTTTTTGATTGGGGGGGGGGGAGGGAACAGCCTAGAAGGCGAAGCCCCCCCCCCCACGTTCTCCTTCTTCCCCCTTTTCTTTTCTTCTTCCTCTTCTTCCTTTTCCTTTCTCTCCTCTTTCCCTTCGTTTCCTTCTCTCTCTCTCTTTTTTCCCCTTTTGTTTCCTTCTTGTTTTCCTTCTTTTTTTTCTTCCTTTTTTTCTTCCTTTTTTTTTCCTTCTTTTTTCTTCTTCTTTTTTTTTCCTTCTTTTTTGTTTCCTTTTTTTTGTTTTCCTTTTTTTCCCCCAGGGGCCCGGCCCCCCCTGGATCCGCCACTGGACCCGACACAGCAATATATTTACCCGTGTCTTTCTTGCTCCCTCGACGAGACGACTCCACCCAACAACCCCCTTCTCTCTTTTACTCCCACTCCTCCTCTATCAGACTTTTACCTCCCCTCTCTCTCCTCTCTTTGAACCACCGTTTCTTTTGTTTTCCTTTCACTCTTTTTTCTTCTTTTTTCCTATTTTTTTTCTTTTCTTTCTTTTCTTTATTTTCCTTTCTTTCCTCTCCTCCATCTTTTTCTTTTTTCTCTTTCTTTCTTCTCTTTTCTTTCCTTTCTTTTCCTTTCTTTCTTTTCTTTTCCTTTTCTTTTTTTTCTTTTCCTTTTCTTTTTTTCTTTTCTTTCCCTTTCCCTCTCTTTCTTTCCCTCTCTTTTTTTCCCTCCCCCTAACATTACATAGAAAAAAGATTTTCTCAACTTTCTCAACTATACAAATTAGGAGAGGGCGGTATGCCAAATTGTGACATGGTAAAATAAAGCTCTGTCGCCCAACCCGTTGATTTTTCACTGAAAACGTGCTGAAATTAACAGCTTTTTGATTACATAGTCTATGTCGCATTACATTAGTCAATCTATTAGGATTAAATAACAGAGTGGACAGATATTACAAATTTACAAGCTGCTGTTTTATTTCATACAACGAAATCGTCGTAAATCGATAAACTATATTCAACATGAAAACAATATTTACAAAGAAGGTTTACCATCAGGGGCGGATCCAGCCGGCGGCAGGGGAGGGGGCCCAATAAGTAAGAGAATATTTAGCTCCGAAACAGCCAGCCGGTGAATAAGCGGGAGGGGGGGGGGTGGGTGGGTAAGGAGCACTTTTTTTTTTTTTTTGCTCCCGAAAATTTGAAAATCCGATAATTCGCTCAGTGAGAGGGGGGGGGGGGGGGGGGGGGTAGTGAGCACTAATCTTTTCATTTTTGTTGGCCCTCGAAAATTTGAAAAATCGCCCCCCCCCCCCCTTGAACGCCAGGGGATGAGGCCCATCTCTAAAAAAAAAAAGGTAAAATTAACGAGTTTTTAACTGTATTTTTTCCCAGGGGCCCGGGCCCGGGCCCCGCCCCCCCCCCCATGGATCCGCCACTGTTTACCATAACACGAGAGTATAGTTACCTTGATGGATTGCAGGTAATATAAGAATCAATATGTAACGAATATGTAACGATGCCAAATTAAACCAGGGGTTGTAACCTTATTTGTTATGTGCTTTGTTTTAGAGAGCAAGACATTTCACAAAAACGGGTCATAAAAATATGGTTACATTTTGAGTACATTATGTACCAATTTTTAAAGGCAAAAGGGCCTTACTTTGTTGAAAATGTTCTTGGAGTCCGCAAATAGGGGATCATTTTTTCCTCCGCAAACGATCAAGACTGTTATATCTTTGAAGATGAAATTACACCACCAGGGACTGGGTATTATATACCAATTCAGTTTAACTGACAATTCGATTACAACATATTTTTATTCCATTCTGGAACCTATAATATACAAGCTTTGCGTCTTAATAGGTTCCCCACCTTTTACAATATTACTCTGTGTTACATGTCTATCATTGTTTTATCATGCATTTTCTTGTTAATGTGGAACAATAAAACATACAAACAAAAAAGCCTATAATAGATATTAGAAATTAAAATAGCAAGAAATTGTGATACTAATACATACAAAATACCTGTCTAAACGAAGGTGTCTGATTTGATTATGCACACAAGTTCTACAAATTGAATAAGCAAACGATCTTCACGTACTGCCAGTGAAAACGTGACACTGCATTTTACAAACTCTTTATTAATCAGTGTTATCGATTTAGAAAATAGAAATAAACCACGAATTAATTTTCTTGCAAATTTACATGTTTATGTTATGTATACAGCTTTACTTTGATTATCTCACCAACAATATTTTCACGGCATGTAGTAAATGCGAACTTTAATTGGTATGTAAATTCGAAACTGCATATTTCAAATTAATCCAATCAAATTTGACTTATTTTACTTTGTAAAAAAAATGTAAATCACGAAAACCACAACACATTTACAAACCAGTAAGAGGTATTACGATTGAAAATACATGGATAAAATATGCATTATGTAATATGTATGATAATATTTAAAGACCGTCAACACTACTGGGCCAGGGATTAGACCACACAGCGTAGTCACTAACAGGTGGCTATCTCGTTAACTCAGCTCTCAACTAACATAAGAAAAAGAGGATCATGGAAGACCAACAGGCACCGATTGGGAAATTTGCTATATAGAGGGAGCAAGTAGCTACAAGTAGAACAGTGGGACTTTAATACAAATAAAAAGAGGGTAGCAGCCAGAAGGAAGCATGTCCTTAAGAGACCGGCCAAATATAATACAGTCATCTAGAATAAATAATATGGTAATTGTTAATAAAGTGTACTCAAAAACATATATTGGGATGACAAAATGACAACATGACAGAAACAAAAAGGCACGAAAAACTGTAAAGACGAACCGTTTTGACTGTATAGCATCTCATCTGAGAGGGCGTACTCACCCCAACCACCAACGCAATGCCCCTGGCCTTATCAGTCAACTACCAGTACTCTAAAAGAGAGCAGAAAAAAAAAACAAGGAAGCAGACTGGCGATAGTTAATCAGACGAAAACTAAGAAAGTTATTAACTTGTGAAAAATGTTATCACGTATACGTACGGGCACTTCATATCGGCTGAATCGGTTATGTCACAGTGACGAAGTGCCCGACTACTTTTCAATTTATTCTGACAACACACAACATTTTTCAAATGTTAATTTGTCAAACTTTATGATTCAAGACGGACGGGTCTTTTCCTTTTAGAGGATTTGTTATAATTTGCTCTCCGTAATATTTTTTTGACTTGGGAAGAAGAAAAATTAACAAAACAAAAAATCAAAAAAAATAATCAAAAATGAATGATATTTTTTACATGACAAACGGGTGTTGTCCCATGGCTATATGTCACAATCCACTGTCCAATTGAAAGTGCCAGTTTGAAATTCGCATGGATTTAGTAACTTCTTGGATTTAGTGATGTCATATTTTAAACATTCACATTAACCCCCCCCCTTATTATTGATCTGCTACTACTAATATACTACAAACCTGTATTACTACTATAATAGTAGTAATAATTACTACTACTACTATATTACTAGTACTACTACTTC
The DNA here is from genome assembly GCF_000002235.5 of Strongylocentrotus purpuratus. Taxonomy (NCBI): domain Eukaryota; kingdom Metazoa; phylum Echinodermata; class Echinoidea; order Camarodonta; family Strongylocentrotidae; genus Strongylocentrotus; species Strongylocentrotus purpuratus. The sequence continues at coordinate 22,514,511 of NW_022145612.1, forward strand.
TACTACTACTACTAGTCTACTACTTCTACTACTACTACTACTACTACTACTACTACTACTACTACTACTACTACTACTACTACTACTACTACTACTACTACTACTACTACTAATACTACTACTACTACTACCAATAGGCCTACTACTACTTTTGCTACTACTACTACTACTACTACTTCTGCTATATGACTACTGCTTTCACTTCTATGTGTATAATATAATAATAATAATAATAATAATAATAGCCTAATAGTCCACTCCAAATTTTATTAAACCGAAACGGAAATTCTTTTTGCCCAATTGATCGTGAGCCCGGCAGCCACTGAGCAGCGCCAGATCGACGTTGCTGTATATAGCTTTCTGATCAAGTTAGCAATATAACTGTTTGTTTTGGTGTAATTCGCCTTTAATAATTGTTTTGTTGAGGTATTATTATTTGTTTTATTTTTTTTACTGTGACAATAACTAGGGTCTATACAATTTTGTTGAGTATGAAAAGCAAAAACAAATTCAAAATCTTGCAAGGTTCTATCGGGGGGCGGGGCAGTGGCGGATCCAGGGGGCGGGGGGCCCGCCTCCCCCACCCCCTACCCCCTCCTGAGTGAAAAAACGTGCAAAAACACGTTAATTTTAACTGTTTTGGGAGATGGGCCCTCCCCCCCCCCCCCCCCACCCCCCACCCCCCCCCCCCCCCCCCCCCCCCCCCCCCCCCCCCCCCACCCTGGCGCTCAAGGGGGAGGAGCGGTTCTTCAAATTTTCGAGGGTCCGGTACTCACTAAATATTGGCCGGCACGATTTTCAAATTTCAGCTCACTAAATTTCAAATTAATTTTCAAATTTGGGCCCCCCCCCCCCTAAGAAATCCTGGATTCGTGCCCGGGGGGGGGGGGGGGGGCTGGGCCTAGGTTCTGAGCCTTGCGTCTATTGCGATCCACTAGCTAGCTATATGACTCGCTCCTGATCCGCAATCCATGTCAATCACAACTCTCGGCTGCTCTGTTGACGACCGAGCAACTGAACACTGCTGCTGAGAAACACATTTTCTTTCGAAGTTAGCCCGAAGTCTATGTCGACAACCCCAAATAAATTTGAGAGCCTTTCTAGTGGCGAGATAGATCATTCTATGCTGACTGTTGCAGAGGTCGGAGACGGAGACAAGTCGAAGGTAAATACCCTTTTATTCCTTATCATCATCAGGATTGGGCCGGTGGTCGCTGAATGTCGGGCGTAGATCTTCATGATGTGTGTGCATGTAGCATTGGGAGTGGTATAGGCGCGGCGCAGGTGTATTATGTGTGTGTGATGATACGTCCTTAAAAAATAACGGCGGCGCCACATTTCAAATTGCTTTGAGTCGGACTAATTATAATATCTGATATCTTTCTTAAGATTGTGTTTGAGAGATTACTTTAAGTTTTTTTTCTTTACAACTTAAGTCTGTACTCTGTGAATTCTTCATCATCACCTCAAAAATAATAAAGAAATAGAATTAGAAATTAATACAATTGCCAGTAGTACATGGTATAAGTATTGGCAATACACCACTTTAGGTTTGGGCCTAGGGTAGACCAAAAGCTTCAGTCTCTGATATCGATGGTTGTTCCGCAGAGATTACATCTGGCTCCTCTGACCGCCTCTATACGTAGACTGAAGTACGCCCCATGGGGTACTGTGTGGAAGGAATGGTTCGGTCCGGTCAAACCGAGATGAATGAGATGTGCAACAAGTTTTTTTTCCACTTTTTACGTCTTCACAATCCACTTTGGCTGCAAAATTACACTAGACCCTATATATAATTTTTTTAAGGAATTAAAAGGGTAATATGTACTTTGACTTACGATAGCTTGCCTATTTAGATCCTAAATTAATGTTTAATCCGAGAAAGACTTTGACATGATTTGCTGTGAAGCCATATTCAATTTTTTATTCAATAGCTCTAGATGTTTGAGTATTATAAACCCAATATCAAACGCGTGATCTGATGGCCCATTGGCTTTGTTTTCGTATGTTGACCCGGAAATGTATCGACCAGGTCATGTCATAGATAACAGTTCAAATACCGGTACATGAATCACTGGTTCTGAAGGCGTCGGAGCTCCAGAGCCCGTTTATGAAAAACTATTCTAACAGAGTGTTGGGTCACATATTTTTGCAATGTAAAGAGGTATTAATTACAATTTTGAACTTACAATGTTTTTCGACTCCTCCGGGCATCTTTCCAACCACTTGAAATTATGATTGAAGAAGTCTTCAATGGGAAAAAGGGTGATTCTTCGTCCTAACCCGATGATTGATCCATCTTGTATCATCGATTCAACATGGCAAAGAGACAGTACGCATGCGCAGTAGCGGCGGAGCAAATACAAATATTCATGATATAGAGCGCCGTTCCCTTGAAATTGCTGAATATGCAAGACGTTGAGAAGGGCTTTGTCTCTGTGATTCATTGTAGTAATACATGTAGTAAGTATTAACATTATTAAATATTCATTCTGCATTATAGATGTACTCGTATTTTCTCTAGATAAATCTGATACTGAATATCTGTGCTCCATAAGGGATATTGGCTGAATTACAAGAGTCATCACTCAACAATTGTATAGGCCTTCAAACTGCAGGTCACAAATCTGAGCTGCAGAATATGCTAACGAGGACGTCTGATCTCATTTATTGAAGGAGAGTTAGGAGACACAGTACATGTATCATTTCATTTGGTCAGCCCATGAGGGCACATGTAGGCTTTCTGATAAAGTTAGTTCAAAGATGATCTTTACACATTTGCAAGGATACTGTCAAACAAACTAACACTTTAAAGCTGCACTGCACTACTTATAGCTACTTGCGCCCTCTATATAGCAAACAATGCCTAATCAGTGCAAATGGTCCCCCATGATCCCCTGTTTCTCATGTTAATCGAGAGCTGATTTGATGAGATGACCTACTGTCAGTGACCTTGCAGGGTGGTCTAATCCTGCCCCCCGGCTAAACTAGTACAGACAGGCTTTAAGCAAGACAAATTGAATCCCTGAAAGACCTACTATTGGCAGTGGGAACAAGGTGTTGATCCTATTAAAGGTAATGCAGGAAGTAATTGAATTATCAGTCTGGGCTCTCTATAGACCTGCATTTACACTGGGAGTAAAAACCATAGGATTTTCTCACATTCGGTGTTTCATCAGAAGTTGCTCACAACCACCCATAAACACAACAAAAAACACAAGACAAAAAATCCCACCTCCAGAGCTGTCATGCATTAGGCTAGACGTCACGCATTTCGGAGGTCTGGAAACGCTCTCACGCACGACGCGCGCTAAATTTCGAAAAAACGCTATACCTTATATGCGTGTTACACCCTCGCCCGGGCGCTCACGTGCCGAATCATGAAAATGTCACGCATTGCTGATCTTTGAACTTGGCGTCTCTGCACCTCTTGAGTGTGGTTTTTTAAACGCTGGCTGAAATTTCACTGCATGGTTTTGCAGTGTAAATGCTTGCCATCAAAACACCAATGAATCTTTTCGGTTTTGGTCATGTGACTACTTTCTTTGCTTAATACGTGCTAACACACAACTCACCCCCCAAAACACAATTATCAAACACCAATGGTTTCTTATGGGTTTTTTCAAAAGTGTAAATGGCAGTCCCCCTTACAAAGGATGGTTTCTGGGCTGTGTAAATGGGACCTTATTGATTAAAGCAAATATATTTGTTTACAGGTCACTAATTCTATTTACATTCTTATACTGAGATAATGGGTAGATAAGATTTTATCATAGACCTAATCCCAACATGGAGTTAGACTAGCAAACTATTCTATATATCAATCCTTGATGACTGTAATATGCATGTAGTGTAAACCAAACTTTAGATTTGAATACCGGTAGGCTTGTGTTTACAATTCAATGCCAGATGATTTGCTAACTTGAATGTGACCTTGAATGGAACCAGTTTGTCGTATTTTGTAGACATTGATTACTGTGTGTACATGTAGCTTATAAATGAGGCTGGATGTGTGTATCAACTAGACTAACATCCAGGGACATTTTGAGGGGATCTTATCTTAATAGATCCCATTCTCACTCACTTTGTTGGACCTGTCTACACTAGGGTAAAAATTGCCATTTAAGTGTGAAGACAAATGAACCTAACCTCTGGAGCAGACTAGTGGACTGGTCTAATATAGACCGCTCCACAGAGCGAGTGAGAATGGGGTCTTATAGACTGTAGGTACACAGATCTATTTCAGTTTGAGTGTTGATAAGGATACGAGGATGATATGACCTTAACTCAGGTCACACGTGCTGTAAGGAAAATGCATGGCGTCTAGAGTTTGGTTACATCCTGATGACATATCAGGAATGAATGAACTGTCTTTTGGGGCTTCAACATCTTTCAGCGTTTGCTCAAAACAAGCCGCCCTTGGCATTTTCTCATGATGTGAAAGAGAATGCCTTAGATTGAGACTGAAGATTGTCTTTCTCATGCATGAGTTTGGCTGTAGGGGAGGGGCGTGGGGGGGGGGGGGGGGGGGGGGGGGCAGGGGTCTACCGTATTTGCCGGCGTAAAAGCCGCAGTATTTTTGGAAGAGAAAATATCAAAAAGTCGGGGTGCGGCCTTTGCGGCGAAACCGCGAAAGAGTAAAAAAAAAAAAAAATGTAAATCAAAACCAGCACGAATATGCACATATGGGACTACGAACGGTGTAAATGCATTTAATGAGATATTTGACACTTGAAACAAAAGTATGATTAATTACAGTCTGACCAAAGGGTGATTTAGGGCAGGGTCAGTCAAATAAAATACTTGAAAACTAACTAATCACACAAAGAGCAGCTTCAAAGACACCAAATTTTGCAGACTTGCAAAGATGTTTAAGCAGGCCTACATGTACAGGTAGATCATTTTAATCGATCTACCCATTATCAATACCTGGTATACCGGTACATGTAATACATGTGCTTAGAAGTTCTCCACTCCTGCATGGACATGTTTAGGAAAAAATGAAATGGTGTAATCTTACATACATGTAATGTGTTTCATTTCCCCCAAAATTTAATAAACTGAATTAATTTCAGTCATCTGCAGTTGATATTGTACCCTCCTCGTTAGCACACACACTACAATCACTACTGTAAATCTGTACGCACAAAGAAATCATGGCAATAATGGCCTCGGCACGGCTGCCCCTCCCATCTGCGAAGTGTTTCTCTTCTTCTAGCTCGCTACGACCCCTCGTTAAGTCATCATCAATCGCTAGGAGCTAGGGATACTTCATTGCTTCATCGCCCACCAGACATTTCATCTTAGCAATGTCAACTCCAGCGCTCCAAGCTTCATTACTTTTTGGCAGAAACCTTGATTTTTATCAAGGAACCACTATCCATCTGCCTTCATCTGATTAACTCACTCGTACTACAGCAGCGCTCACTCTCATTCTTTTTAATGTAAGACTCCATATTGTGATTGTCATATGATAATTTAATCCATGTGATGGACCTGTGTTAGATATTTTCATTTGTTGACTGTAAAATTATATTTGCTGGATGTATGAAAATCAGTGAAATTGGTATTTTTGAAGTAATTGATTGACCTTTTCAGTCCATTAAATTAATATGTGGCCTATATGTTAAGCTATTCTGTCAGCCCTAAAGTTTCATGCTACATTTAATTCTGTCTCTTGAATTCTCTTCCATTTTTTCAGGGGGATGTAAAATGAAAACTATTCATTTATAAAGCATTATAATTTACATGTACAAATGTATATGATTATAATCTAAAATTTTGTTTTAAAAAATCACCACAAGTATACAAAAATATATAGCAGATGAATATGTGACACACATATTTAAGTGAGAAATTTGACAGGATACATTTATCATGAAGGCATCACTTGATTATGATGATGTTTATTAATGCCATACCGTACCCCTTTCTTAACCTCATCATTATTAGTCTGGCTATTGTTAGCCATTTGTCCTTTGTAGAGAGGGCGACGCCTTGAAATACAGCACGGCTCTACCGATACTCAATATTTAAAGAGAAGGTTGAGTTCTGGGAAGAGGTGAAAAATAATTTGTGAGCATTACTCATTCTTATTATGCAAGTATGGAAGAACATCAGTTAAGACATGTTCCCTGAAAAGCATGGCTCTTCAAATGCCTTCATATTCTAAATATACATGTAACATCGTAAAAATCGGGGGGGGGGGGGGCGGCTTTTTACGCCACGTGTTCGTGTAGTCCCATATACATCTTTCTGTGCAAGTGTTTGTAACTTTACCAAGACTTGGCCAAATTTCTTATCATTTTGATGATTCCAGAACCTTGCAGTACACACAAATTCTTATATGCTAGATGATCAACCTTTTCTGGTCAATTCCACACCGTTTCTTTCACAATGCAATCGCATGACCAGAACTCAACTTCATCTTTAAAACACTATACTGTAAAAGCTTATTATGAGCAAAGTATGAATGCCCTATGGATGGAAAGGAGGGCAGCGTTTCACAAGACCGTCATAAGTATAAGTTCTCAGACATCCTGTTGGAACGCGTTATAATTAACATGTGCTTCAATGGGATGCCACGGAACTTGTGCTTAGGACAGTTTTGTGAAACGATGCCAAGATGAGCATGCTGAAGATACAGAGGAGAGACCAGGTGATGAAAACCGATTGAAGGGGGTGAAATTTGCACCCGAAATGTAGCACCTTCTCTGGCTTTCTTAAGAGTTTTGTGACAATTTTCTGCAAGAAAAAAAAAAGAGTCTAGTTATAGATCTCTCTTTGTACATGTTAGATTTGTAATATTGGCCTACACATCAATCTCTGTAATTAAAGGTTTCACTTCATTTCTGGTAGGATTCTGTTGGCATTTGAACTCAAGGTGTTAAAAAAGAAATTTCATCAATCTTGGACTACTTGTTTGTGATTCCATCATTAATAAATCGCTTTGTCTAATCACATATTTAACAGGCAAAGAGAATGTACTTAGTCATGATAGATTTCATTGTCTGGCATAGCTGTTTTTAATAAACAAACAAACAACCCTTCATCAAACATTGGATGTACTTGAAGGAGATGTTTATTTCTATTTTTTTTTAAAAGAATTACGAGATGCTAAGTACTGACAAACATTTACTGATTATATTTTCAGAACATTTGTTATGTGGAATATTGTTTTAAAGAGAGTTGCAGCTACATGTATCACAATGTAATCTATAATGCAGACTAATGGCCTAATTGATTTTGTTTTCAACTCAAATTACATTCACACATGTAACAATAATATGTGTTGTATCTATCAGAGGTCATTGCTCTCAAGTGTCCTTCATATTGATTCTTTTAAAGACCACGATATACAAAACAATAAAACAATCAACAGAGCATTTATAAAAGGTTTGTCAGCTGTCATTCAACCCATCGACGTTAAAGAAAAAAATACCCAGATTTGCGTTTTTAGATCATGAATATTCAAACAATATTGACTACCGGTAAGCTTGACGTACCCCTGTGATGTATGGAACGCTTTTGTATTGATCACATTTCCAAACATTTAGATTGGGTTGGATTCACCTCTGGTGTCACAAATCAATAGATTACAGGATGATGTCAAGCAACACCAAACATGTTAACGTAATTGGCGGAACTACATGTACATGTACATGTCATGTAGGGCTGTATACTAAAGGTCAATGCACTCCATATAGTCTATTTTTTGTTGAAAATTGGAACAAATGTCAGAGGACATGGAATAACAAATGCAGTGTTTAGTATCCATAAAGTTAGCGAAGTTTAAATTAAAAAAATTGACAGCTAATAAAGCATTTTCTATTAAAACCTCAGATTTTTAAAGAATAAATTTGGTAAAATTGTGATGATATGATATTCATATCAAATGAAAAAAAGAAAGAGTCTCTTAGAAATAAAACATTTATAAAGTTTCAATTTTTTTCTTTCTTCATGCGCAAATCCTTCAACAAAGGATGGGATAAAATATATAACTGTTTGAAACCCAGGTAAACAATGGTTGGAGGTTACTTCTTGAAATTGCAATGCATGCAATTTTAAGAGACTTAAAAAGTTAGAATGTCAAAAATTGAATGAGCATATGGGTTTTATATTTCATGCACTTCAGAAATGCAATCTTCTGTTTTGCTGGTGTCTCATGTTGCCCAGCCGTGCATTACTAGACCAAAAGTCATCCAAATTTGACACTTTGCAAATATTGTGACATGCATTTTGTTGGACAGAGTTGACAAAAGCTGTCACTAAAAGAGAAACGTTTATATTTGTTCACATGTCAGTCTTGAGTGCCATTGCCAAGGATTTTGCCAAAGCCCTAGAGAGTTTTCTTTCGATATTCATAAAATCCCTTTGTTTGATACTTGTCTCTGTGTGTGTAGCTCAAATTTTTCTATTTTTTTTTTTTACACCTAAACATATTCAGCAAGAGGAAGAAAATAAATCATGTTGAAAAAACAAGTTAACATGATCGATTTGCATGTATTTTTCATTGGTTCATGTACAAAGAAACGCAAATTACAGCTTGTCCCATTTTAAAGAAAATGCATTTTGTAAGGTCTTTTTATTGTTGGTGTGTCTTGTTTTTTGTTCTAAGGGTAAAAAGGGTCAGTGAAGTCCAGAAAAATATTTATCTTTGGCACATGGGACACTGGAGAGTTGGGCAAACACAAACTGTCTTAGCTGAAAGGTAAAGTACACACAATGGCCATCCCCAGTATTTCAATCAATCGCAAGATGGAATACATTGTTTATATAGAGTGGCAGGTCCATTGGTTAGGAAGTGCTCTAGGCACATACATTATATTAGATATTCTCTGCATACATACAAATATATGTACATACATGTAAATTGTAGTTTGTGTAGGATGGTGGGTCAGAGGATATTTACAGTTCAATTATTTTTCCTTTGTAATTTGTTTCCTTTCTGAAAGCATTGTCAGGGAAATCATTTATTGATTTAATAATTTCTTGAATTCTGAATGGAAGGGTATTAAAATACTTTTTTCCTTCTCTTTCCCTCTCTATATTTTCAATCTAATTGTGTGATTGCTATAGAGGCAATTCTGATATCCTTAAAATCATTAGAAAAATTAATTTAAAAAAAAGTTAATGTAGTGGCCTGAAAGGAAAATCATTCCAATGTTGTGTTATTTGTATGTAACAAATTGTCTGTTTTGAGCCAGAAAAAAAGTACTTTGATATAGAGTTGCTATATCATTCCTGTATACAGTACAGATATTGCCATTAGAGTTAATCTATGACACTCGTTTATAGTGATTGATTTTTTGTTTTTCATCGATTGAATGACCTTTCTCATGATTACAATTTTTACAGTAAGGTATTATGATTGTTTGTGTGCACTGCCAAATGCATGACAAGTTTATTGTGCACAAGTTGAAAAGGAATTATAAAATTGGGAGTGTTCTACTTACAAATGTAAATTGAAATGCAATTCTAGCTAATGCAAGGTCAAGATTAATTAACTATTGGAGAATACACACAAACATGAATATCCTTTTATCGTTGTGTATATTATATGCAATAAACTTGAGCCTCCTCCCATAGCTTTATGGATGCATGAATTCACCCCCCCCCCCTCCCCCCCTCCCCCCTCCCCCCTCCCCCTCCCCCCCCCCCCATCTTCATCTTTTCTTTGTCATTGATGGAGAGGAGCTCTGCTTCTGTGGTAGTTTCTGGGCCAGCAATGGTGTGAAAATGGCCCCTTGGGGCACAGCAGCTTGCGCTTTGCATGTGCGTGAATTTATTACAACGACCCGTCAGTAGCATCTAGGCTTGGTCATGATGCATGAGTGTGTGTGCATGCTCTACAGCATTGATTATAATAATTAATGGATGTACATGAACGCTGAATAGGGTGCATGGCGAACTCTGACACTGTGGATGGTGATTCTTTGTTCTTCGTATTGGGGATTTTATGGAAAAAAGACATTATATTTTAATACATCGGCATGTGACGTATGATAAGTAGGTCAGCACTTAGATTAATTTGTGTAAAGTTGGAATGACAAAACTACAAAATGTAATTGAACAGTGGTACATGTAATTCAACGTCATTATAGATACAATTATGAATGTTTCACTGAAAATTTGAGAGTAGAATCTACATTTCCATAGATGATGTTTGGTCATTGTAGTTTCTCTTCATGTGATAACTGTTTGGATGTTTACTGTATTCACTCATTATTGCTTGAGCAGGAAAGAAAGCTACTACTTTAATACCCTAGGCCCACTGTATGTATAATGTAATTGCCTGATTGAGTTAGTAAGCTATCCTCTTGCTAATATCTGTATTATTTATTGGGTTATAAATGTAGTTGTTATCAAATTACAGCATGGGTTACACCTGCATATTAACATCCCTACACTGGTACTAGAGGAATACTCTTTTGATACCACTTTGGTAGATAATGCTGTACCTGTATTGGGCATAGACAAGTTGAAAACAACATGCAAAGAATGAATTACAATCCCATTCATTTTTGTGTGTCACATTTTAGTGCTTTCATTTTCACATCCTCAGAAAGTGATGAATGTGAATTGTAAACTGTAGGCATACTGGTAACGTGGGGATATTTTAGCAATACTACATGTATGCACAAGACACAAAATTCCTTTCTCCTATATAAGTTTATCACCCTACATGTATGTGTTTCACAAATTTCTTATAATCTTACATGTGTTAGAAATGTACACTGTAATAAAGTAATATGTATAGTTACTTTTAAAAAAATAGATCAGTGATACTGCACTAACATCATCTGAACAGCAGCGAGCCAGTTTGATTGGTGTATTTGGGCCTATCCTTACACTTTACTGGGACTACTGGTGTGACCAGCTGTCAACAATTATCTGTTTACCGGTATATCTATACAGGCTTTTGTTTGTAATTTCACAATATCTACCCCCAAAAAAATACAATCGATAATTTTGTGTTTGTTAATAATTAGATATCAGCAGTAGATGAACATGTACTGATTGCAAAATTGCCTTGGTGAGAAAATGAATTTATTGTTTTGTATTTAACTCTTGGCAACATTTAGGAAGATTTCATATTTCTTGAAAGTGCTAACCGCTTCCTTTAATTGTTGACATGTATACTGAGATGATGATACGAATCTATTGCTAAATGAAAGTGACAACTTTGTACAGCAACATGCTAAACTGAAGAACAATATTGATTGATTGAATTAACATCTGCTGAAGATTGGTATGCGTGATAGTTAGATATGCATTTTCATACAACCGTATCTTCCAGAAAATTTTGTTCATGTTCAGAATCTTCAGGAAGATTTCTCACAACCCGTTGTTTTTGTTTGGAATATTCAATAATTTAAAACATCTCCCATAATCTTCCAGAAAATATTATTTATGAATAGAATCTTCAGAAAGTTTTTGCGCAACAGAATGGTAATACCCCTAGGCATATTCATGACCAACTCTAAAACTTCTGTATCTTCTCAATATGTTTCTTATTTGTTCATGTATGAAGGGTATGTCACTGGATGGAATGTGCCACATGAATGTAATATCACTTTTTGTGGCCCGCATTTACAAATGCTTCACAATGACAGAAGAGGAAACTTGATTTAAGTGACAAGAGCTCCCTGAAGTAGGATGTCCCAAGACCGAAACCAGGTTTGAAACCAACCTATTATGCTGGCTCCCATTGGTGAGCCATAAAGTCATGATATAAATCTTCAGGACCTCTGGATATTGACATGTATTTCCAAGAAATCAAGTAAAGAAGTTACCTGTGTAAGTCAAATAAGTGCTTGTTTTGTATTGAACTTACACATGCAGGTTAGCTGAATATCAGTCAATGAGGCTGACAAGTGTGAACACAAATACATATATACTTCGGGAACATTATCACAGAGAAGATGGATGCATCGATGTGAACAGGCCTAATGGTTTTCCTACCAGTGGCACCCCCTTCGCTAATGATTACAAGTATATGAGTGCAGGCCTGTATGAGTGTCTATATATCCAGGATGCTGATTGAAATTCCATGCTCTCATCCACCGAGCTAGAAGTTACTGCCGCTCAGCGCCGGGATTGCCAAACCTTCAGACGAATTAAACTGATGAAGAATCTGCAATTTGTCTTTTAATCATTGGCCCTACATGTACATCTGTGCCCCCACCAAATGGGTTTTTGAGTCTTGCGGGAAGCACTATAAATGTAGGCCACTATACTTCACAAGAAATGCATGTCTTGAAGCGGTGAGGCTAACATATACATGCACACCTGGAAAGCATGGAATACTTTGATTTACAGATTTGAGATGATGTCAATGAGAGATGGGGGTGTACCTATTTTTTTGAGAATTTTTAAATGGTTGACTGCAAATTTTGCTGTAATGTACATTTCTTTTGTCAACAAACTATTTTGAGTGAGTCATTATTATTCATGCATCAATTTAGGTTGTGACTTCCTTGTGCCATGTAGTCCCCTTGATATACATTACACACTGTTCCAGTTGTGAAATTTATATATATGCACATGCATCTTGAAAATCTTTGTTGCTATCCTACTCTTATACCAGAAAATCAAACTACATGTATGCAATAATTTCCAAATGATGCTTTTTGTATTCCATTGCCATCTAATTATAGGCCGAATTAAATGGGCCATACAATGACGAGTCCATTAATCATGCAGTCAAATAATCTCCAAACACCTATTCATTCCGCCGGCTCCTCGTATAATTCCTGGATGTGCTACAGTAAGGGAATGCAGGCATAAACAAGGACATGATGGTTCGTCAATATCTCTGCCCAGAATTCTATGACTAATGCTTCTTTCTGTGTTTTCTCCTAATGAATGCACGGTGACAGATACATGTAGAGTGGTGTGCGATGGTCTTCTTTCTTTCTGTCTTTCTATACCTGAGTGAGCAGAATGATGTCAGTTGCTCTTACGTACAGTGTACATCAGTTGGGTCCTTTTGTACCTGGCTGGATTCAGCACGAGTGTGTTCAAAAGAATTTCACAGGTGGATGGGCAAACGGTTTCGTCATCAAACTTTTTATGTTGTAGCTAGGCCTATTGGGCTTCGGAGTGTCCATATACATGTACTTGCATTGTCACTGACAATGTATAGTGTACAATATAAAACAGATATACATGTACTTGTAGGGAAATCAATGCCTGCAAATTCTAGTTGTTTTAGTACACTGAAGATTAGAATATATTAAACCAAATTAAAAGTATTATAACTGTTATGTCTATAATGATATTTACTACAAAAACCTAAACCTGTATTACAAACAGTCAAACCTGTCTTAAAGTAGCAGCCACTTCTCTATGAAGACCACCTGTCTATATTCTCTAGGGGAACCATGTATTTTGTCATCATCGAGAAAGAAGTGTGTGTTGTAGAACCTGTCTAGAAAGACCACCTGTCTCTAGTGGCCACTTTTTCTCTGTTTCCCTTGGGTGGTCTCAATAGACAGGTTTGACTGTGTATGATGTAGTCCCAAGAAGACCTAAAGATATACCTAGATACCTACTGTATATGTTGGTTTTTAATGTACATGGCTCAGCCTTTCATTTGTACATAATGGTAAATATAGGTATACAATGTACTAGAATGCTTTTAGGGACTTTGATCATCAGCATTTGTTGTCATGGATTCTATATGGGTGACTTGCAGGTCATTTCATTCAACCTTTATCCCTGAACAAGGAAGAAGATCCCTCTGATGTACAACCTTGATAATAATTTGTTTGAATCATGCATTCCATTAGATTTTATGAATGGTTCTCCACAATGGCAAATACTGTAAAGACTACTCTTTTCCTGTTTTGGTAAATGCATTGAACCAAAGAGCATATATTATCAACAGGAACAATATATTTTCCTCAGTCTAGTGTCATCAACAGTTTCATTGCATTCTGTCTATTTTTTATTTTAAAAATATATATATTTATATAGGATGACAATATCAGCCAAAGCTGTTTTCCAAGTTGGTCCTGTATACACATGATAACATACCAAATAACAATGAAATAAGCAAAACATAAAATACATTACATGGATATTAAATGATATTAAAATAATCAGCGACCAGAGACATGGATATTAAATGATATTAAAATAATCAGCGACCAGAGACATGGATGTAAATTTCATAGATTTACCCAGAAACACAGTTAGAAAAGAAAAGAATATTATTTAAAACAGGTACGGTATTATTACTTTTTAAACTGACAAGCCAACCTAGCTTTATAAATAAACTGAAAAGAAAAAAAATGCAGAAAAAAAAAGTTCCATATACAATACCGCCCAGAAGTTATTGGGCATGTTTTTGCGGGGCGGGTTTTCCCCGATGGGTATTTCACGATTAAATCACGATAAAATATCGATGAAATACTGATAAAATCACGATAAAAATCACGATAATTTGCACACTAGTGAATGATTTCCTCTATCGGGGGATGCGTGTAACCCGCCTAATCCCCCGATAGTATCGTGTTTCATGGTGCGCGTATTTGCAACTAGTCATGTCCTCTGCAAGCGCATGTCTTTGCTCATCGCGCGCGCTAAGTCTTGTTATGTTTGATTTGTACGCGCAGTTCCGTATGTGTCTTTGTTTACGTCACAATAGAAAGTATTCACGAGTAAACATTACACACAGTTAAATACTAGTAAAAGCCGTCGCTAAATCACTGACACTGGGCGCGGATAAGCATCGGGTACTGATGCGGTGGAGCAACGAGTAGATCTAACTAGTTGCAAAAACTTGCATGATTTGCATTCATTGAAATTATAATTGTGAGCACAATACCTTTCATTTTCACTGCCATATTTTCTGTTCGCCTACTCCAGATATGCGTATCTCATTCCACAACCATGAAAGTGGTGAATAAATTCAATTCAATTCAATTCAACCTCCACCAAATAAAATAAAAATATTCCCAAGATCGTCGCTTCAGAAAACACGCACGCGATCAGATTCTTTCATTTGCCCTATCAGTATCACTGACAAGACTGCCGTAAGAAGGGTCTCCACCCCTAAAAAAGAAACGTCCAATCATGGACATTCTTGCCTACTGGTCACGCGTAAAAGTTGCCAGGTGGACTAGTAACCAAGGTTACCAAAACACGCGTAAATAAACATTTTCAGTCAACGGCATTGGATGATTGATAAATAATAAAATCTGTAAAAATGGCATGGATCAATTACTGAGAGTGTGGATTAGACCAGAGTCGAATTAACAGGAAAACATGTAGGAGAGAGAGAGATAATTGAGAGGGAGGTAGTGTTGAGCTGGAGATAGATGAAGATATTATTCGAGAAGGAAAGGAGTTATGATCGAGGTCAGGATGGGAAAAAAAACAAATAAAATGGATAATTATCTACTTAACAGGGTTGACTAAATATAAGTAGGCAAGACACCAATACGTTAGTCTATTTTCCGTACACCTTTCTACTTCCACTCCTTATTCATCGACACTAGACGAAAACGTTCATGGGTGGAGAAATGTGACAAAGAAGAGGGTGAGAGCATGGACCTACGTATTTGGAGAGCAAGAGAGACGAGAGGAAATCCCACTAGTATCTTCACGAGGGGGGGGGGGGGGGGGACTACACGTAATAGAGAGAGAGAGAAAGAAAAATGTTTGATTGGGAGCGCAGGCTAGCGAAATCATACTATAAGGGAGACATTTACGTACATTTACTTTTGAGAAATAAACAGTAGGATTATGTCTGCCACATGCGTTGAGAGCTGGCTCCCCTCGGCTGACACATCGTAAATAACAAAGATAACATTCAATGACATTTTTAACCGAAGATTGAAAACTAGGTCATTCACACCTCTTTTTCTTTTTATCATTTATAATTACTTTGTACGATGGCGATGTTAAAAAATAGGATGTTGGAAAGGAAGAAAAAAAGTTGGATCGTAGATTAAATGACATTGATTTGCAAAACTGGAACGATGAAGTTCATGAAGTTCATGTTTCAATTACAGAATTTTTAAACAGGTAATCGGTTTGGAAGAATTATGTTAAAGTTGGATTTCAGTGATAGAACATCTCTTTATAAATATCGATGTGGTAATAGTAAGCTGCCCTGCCGTCTGCACCTGACCGTCACTAAAGTCAGCCTCTAGAAATTGTAGAATTGTGTTCCATATGTGATCTCAAAGTACAAGATGATGCATTTCATTATGTACTCGTATGTCCAGCCTTTGGCTTTGATTAACATTCGCAATTATTTGTTAAGAGATAGTTAGTCAATTTAAGATTAAGAATTAAAACAAACCTTTCAACCTTTTAGATTCATTTTGCTGCTTCGCAATAGAATATGATATAGATTTTATTTTTAAAAGCAGACCCGTATCACTATCATTCGCGAAGTTGTGTTTTATTTTTGAGGACATTTTTACAATAATAGCTCCTGTTCTAGTCCCTCTAACGTTTATTCGCGCTAATAATATTTATAATTAATTTGCCTGATGTTGCATTTAATTCATTTATGGTTTGCTGCTTCGCAATCGGATATAAAATAAATGATAATTTTAAAAGCAAACTCGTATCATTGGCGACGCAGGGGGGGGGGGGGGGTGGAGGGGAGAAGAAAAGAAAAGGAAGGAGGGGAAAAGGAAGAAGAGTAAATCTAAAAAATAAAATCAAATAGACAGACGAAACAAGCAGAGAACTTCATCAATCGGAAATTCTAATTTTTTCGCCAATGAATTGAATGTTTAAATGACAAGAGAGCTTGCGTACATTTCATATTGTGTTTCAAGTGTTTCTGAACAATGGGTTTGGAGTCAAGGTGTCTGGCAGCATGTGGTTATCTCAGAAGTTAGTATAAACAGATCATGTTCGCGCCGTAAGATCACGTGATCATAGTAGTGATGATTGAACCTTCGAGAGAAAACTATAAGCGCGTGCATTTTTTAAAATCTTTACCTCATCATCTTTTCTGTTTTTTTATTTCTTTGTTTTACCTTTTCTCGAAATATAAATATGTGTATGTATTCCCTTCGCTTGTTCCTTACGGTTCAAGGAGAATTACCCCCTTGCACAATCACCCCCCTTTGTTTAATTCCTTGTTTTTCTTGCTATCAATTCGATCAATCATTTTTTTGTTGTTTATCCTTATTTCTTACCATATGTAGATCTTTGTTAAGCCGTTATTATTTATTATTATTATCATTATTAATCATTCTTCTGGTTTATTCCTTCGTAAATGTGTTTTAATACTTTATGTTTTTCTTAGATTTCTTTCTATCATTTTATATTTTGTCCTCAATCCTCGTGTATTTCTTTGTTATTTCCTTATGTATTACTCCAATTTTGATTACGGGAGCTTGCCAACCCAGGTATGTGTACATGTATTTAGCTTGCATGCAAACTGAATGTCATAAAATGGAGATCGAGATCGAGGGGTTTTCCAATTCCGGGAATCCCTGAGCGCGCGCACTACATATCAAATTTCAACTACTTTGTGGACCACGAGGTACATTGGCTGATCGAGATCGCGTTGCTTTTGTTTTTGATAATACTGGTTTATGAAAATGCCGTTTGCGGTCTGTGGCAAAATTTGTAATGTGTAGGGACAGGGTCAACCGATTGGTATTATGAATGAATAAAATTATTATATTTTTTTTATTATTTGGAGTTACGGATCCTTTATTTATTCTGTTAATTTTCAATTCTCTATCTCTCTTAATTATCTTTGTCTGATATATTTCACTCTTCACTCCCTTCCCTCTTTCTTTTCTGTCCCTGTCACGCTAACGGTAACGGTACCCCTCCGCCTCTTCTCTCCTCTTCCCTTAATTATTCACGCCTTCCTGAAAATCTCACAACATACACATAATTCTTCTAGAAATAACAGCCGCATTTATCCATAAATTCTAAGATTCTACCCACATATTAGGTCTGATATGTACATGTAATGATGAATACTCTCGATTAGACAGAAATAACCGTCTGATATGGGTCATTACTCTTTGATAAATCTTACATTTGTCAACATTCCTCATACACAGACGGTGACCCTTACGGCTCGCACGACCGGGGGGGGGGGGGGGGGGTGAGCCTTTCTTTTCTTCCCGTTTTTCCTTATTTAGATCTAATTTTCCGATCAATAAATCGGACATAAGAAAGTATGTATATTTCTTAAAATTCTTACAATTTTAATCAAGTAATTGCAATGGCGAAATTTAGGCGAATTAGATCACGCGTTTATGAATATCAAAATATCACCGGGTCAAGCCGTGCTGACTCGTACGCACATGTAGGTATCGGACGTCCGGAAAAAAAAGAGCATTCATTAACTCAAATCAAGATCGCTGCACAACAAATAATGTTAACGACAAGTCTTTCTCGGATTAAACATAAGCGGAATAGCCGTCGATATTAGAGACTGAAGCTTTCGGTCTAACTCTTGATATACTCTCGGATCTCCTCTGCCATGATATGAGCTATCCCAAACATTCCCCCCCCCCCCCCCCCCCCTCAAATAAAAAAAAGATGTCGTATCGTGGGAAAGGCCAATTAGACACCTGGTTCTTGGTTTCTGCACTTCTCTCATCGGATAACTTTTCTCTCCGCATGCGCAATCCCAAACATTCCCCGTAGCACATTGTCTCGTGTATTTATGCATGGAATGAAAAGAGCATTCATTCACGCTTTTGTGATGTAATAATCAAGTGATTGTGACGTCAGTGGCAAGCGCGCATCGGTATGTTTGAGGATGCGCAGGCTCAGCAAGCGTATAAATACAGCATGCTGTGCGCAGTTCTATCGTGATAATAACAAACTAAAAGGAAATATCACGATATGCATCGGGGATTTAGCGAGTTGATCAAGTTGAGGAAAAAAATCATGATAGAGATGAATACAAATCACGATGTTTCTCACGATAAAAACACGATAAAACCCGTCTACAATCACGCTAACCTCCTATCGTGAAACACGATCCCGCATGCCCAATAACTTCTGGGCGGTATTGTATATGAAAATACTGAGTACCGGTTGTGAAAAGGGACACCATACAGGATTTTATACATGATTCTTATGTAAATCAATTTTAAATGTAGATTGAATCATAAAAATACATGTACATGTATGCCCCGACATATATTTCTGTGCATAGTGAAATATGTATTATTAGAAAGCATGCATGATGCAATAAACCCGACCTGCATCGATACGGAAAGTGATGTATATGTATGAACTTATGAAGCCTCATATTTGTAGGCGTACACTGTAATACCCCTGATCAGGTGCAAGTCATTAATGGAGATAGATTGTGGTGAAAGAACCCACTGTATTGTCTGTCTGAATCCTGTACCATGCACGAGAGATTGATTGGTACAATTACAATGTCAACTTCAAACAAATATGAAAGTATAGTTATAGTGTGTGGCAGGTGGGATGCATATCTCACATCATCATTGCGGGTTTTTATCTCATTAAAAAAAAAAGATGTGTGTATACATGTAGGTTTCTTATGGTTTTGAAACTACATGTAGATTTGTCTATGGCTATTTATACATTATAATAATAATAATAACTTTCACTTATATAGCGCTTTTCATATGAGAATTATATCAAAGTGCTTTACAATATTGATGCAAGTAAAACCAAACAGAGTAATGACAAGAGAACAAATTTAAAGTGAAATGATCAAACATAAGATATCAAGGTAAGGTAACCATTTAAGAACTACGTTGAATATGCCTTTTCCATTTGGTAGGTTTTTAATTTTGATCTAAACAAAGTAATATCAGAGATGCAGAGACACATGTTGCTATAGACCAGGTAATAGATACTATAAATGAATGTATTTAACTTATTTGATGATGTTTGTACATGAATGTTATTATTTGACCCATTAAAACCTACTTGTACATGTTGCCAAGGAAACACTGAATTGAAATGTTTAACCAAAAGGAAACAATTTCCAACAGGTTGAAGGGCAATCCAACCCTTATCCGTTCATTTATATAAAAGCAGAAACATGAGATAAACAGAATAATGAACATTTTAAATAAATTGGACCAATAATAAGAAAGTTATGAATGTTTGAAATATAAGATCACTATTAAAGTCTATGCAAATTTCAAATGGCAGTATGGTCAGTGAATTGTGATGTACAAGTACATGTAGTTGCAGATGACTCTCCCATTTGTCATTTACAGAAATATCATTAATGTATGTTTATCTCCTAAATGCCTTCACCCTTGGGGCACTACTCAAAATATATTATGGATAGCATATTATTATTGGTCCTCTAAAAAGGTCCAGAGTCAAAACAAAATTAAATATTGAAATTTCAGTCATTTTGTGTGTTGGAACAAATGGGAAAGTTGTCTGCCACTGCATTACAGAGATACTGATTCAGCAAATTTGAAGAGCCCATACCTATAGTGATTACATATTCAATAATTCATAACTTTTTCATTTTTTGTCCGATTTCAATCAAACTTAGGCCAGTCTACCATAGTTCTCTGAGTTTTCTGCTTTATTTTTAGAGTAGTTTGCTATCAAGGTTGGATTCCCATTACGACACATAGCAGTAAGCAGTCCTCATACACAATTCTGTATTAATCATCATTGTATCGTTGAAGTACATGTATTGCGTATTCATAACAACAAAGTCCGCTAGAACGTGTAGTATGTGTAATGACTCTGATATGGCCGCCTCCATCTTCCCGGCCAGTCGCTGTACATTGAACCTAACCCACATCCTGACAGGACGCTAGCTGCGTGCCACCCTGCATAAATAACATACTGATGATGCTTGGCTTGTGCATGAGGAGCAAGCGGATCGCATCTCTGAAAGCAAATGTAATAAAGATGCTTTCTGGGATGCGGTATGTGCCTTTGCTGCGTATATATCTGCGGATAATGACGGTGACATACAGGGTCCTCAGCTGGAGGGGCATATGCTTGTGTGCTCTGTGGGACCGGGGTATGCATATGTTTGCCTAGACATAATCTGATGTAGATTGTGAATAATGCTCATCCTGCATGCACAGGTGGGGTCACGTAGTGTATAATCAGACATCGGGGAAGTTAGGTTGAATCAATGGGCGTTCTGTAAGGATGAATTTGTCATCCATGAATTTGTTTCCATCTCGCTTCACCTACCGTATCTTTCTCTCATATATTGAATGATATATATTCCATCAAACTTATTCCTTGCTTGAACTTGCCACTAATGCTACATTGCTAGGGAATACAAGTTGTTGACAGTAAATAAAGACCTCTCAGATTTATTTCTGAATAGATTGGTTTTATACTGTATGCTAACAGGTTTTCTGCCACCCCCTTATAGAAAATAATTCTTTTAATTCAAAAAATAAATAGATATGTACTTATTCTGTAACTGTATCTTAGCTACTGAATGTAAGAGAAATATATGTGCCTCTATAATTATGTATTGTAAACTGCTAAATGAATCCTTGTTACACTAAGTAGGGCTGTAGCTGATGTAACTTTACTATAAAAAAAAATTATTAAATATAGGTCCTGTCCAATTTCTCCATTAATGAAAAGGATATCAATATGTGGAAAATGTATTTGATATGAGTGTTGCTTGCTAGTCTCACCTTACTAATTAATGTTATTGAGCCTCCAGCTGTGGCATCATAACACCGATATTCATTTTCCATGTTAATTACAGGAGAATGCTTCTGGAATGATTTATAGGTATCGTTCTTCTTATCGGTCCAATGGGATTGACCAGCAACATCTGTGTCAATGAAAATCCATGTGATGGGCTTGTAATTTTAAGCTATGAAATCCGTTTATGATTAAATCCGTTGATTAAATCTGTGAAATCCAATATTTTGGAGCCTCTGAGGTGAAAAGTTGGATATTCCATATGGAATAATTTCTCACGTTATGTGTTCATCCAAAATTTAATTTAGGGGACCTCTTTGTGTCCCATCAATTTCTAGGATGGTAATTAAATTATCTTCATGCTCCCATAGAACCCCAGCATGTCTTACAAGATTGGCCTTGAGGTGCTGACTGTCCTCTTTACTTAAAGAAGGAAAGATAGAGAGAGAGAGAGAGAGAGAGAGAGAGAGAGAGAGAGAGAGAGAGAGAGAGAGAGAGAGAGAAAGAGGGGGAGGGGGAAAGAGAGAGAGGGAGGTATAGAGAGGGAGAGAAAGAGAGAGAGAGTGATAGAGACGGAGAGAGAGAGAGAGAGAGAGAGAGGGGGGGGGGGGGAGAGAGGGAGAGAGAGAGAGAGTGGAGAAATTATGAACGCCTATCAGGGATGCTCAGAAGCAATATTATTGTTTGTCTTGGCTGGAAATATCAATGGGACCGTCTTTTATTGGCTATAAGTGTTTTATAAAGGCTCGTTCACATCTGGTATGCGATGGTAAATCGCAGCGGGTTTTGTAAACGTGTTAAAGGTACTATGTCCCATTTGCAGGCCAAAAAAATGAAAAAGTTAAATTCCAACTGCATTTGAAAGATAATACTAATTTAGAACTTCCCTAAAAAAGGTGGGGCTTAAAAATGTCTTCAAGTGGGAAAATAACGACTATTAGTTGTCAAATCGACTTTAGGGCTATAGAGCCCAAAAGTAATAGAGCCCAAAAGTAATAGTCTTGATTTTCAGACAATTGTACCGAATGGTCATACGTTTTATGCTGCGCAAAGATTCAATCAGTTTAATCTTGGCCATCACAAGAAGTGGGTTATTGATGTAGACAAATGCTCATGTACCCTTTACAACTCTTTTCATGTATGTTATTACCAAAGAAGAAAAAAAGCCAGTCAGTCACTCAATAGTGTCTGACAGTGAAGTCTAGCAAGTAAACAGGTTTCCTTGCATAATTTGAATATGAGGACACTGCTAACGTTTAAATTTCACAGATAGGACACACATGACATATTCATAATTCCTGCAAAGTTCTACAGAATTTGAGGTTGGCTGCAAAAGGGACATAGTACCTTTAAGGGAGGGAATTATTTGAAAATGAATACGATGGTTAATGGAGGAGAATTAATTGAGCAAAAAAAAGATTGCATAATAGGAGGGAGGTATAGATTTCAAAAGAATTAAGCAGTATATGGTGCAAAATATCTGTGCATAGTTTTCTAATCAATAAGGGACAAATCGTTTATGACAGGGAGAGGAAAATCAATAATGCAATGAACCTACTTAAACATGATCAACAATGTGCTCATTAATGTACATGTGTATTGAATGACTTATAATTAGTTCCACCAACATTGCGAAATGGTTATGTAATACTTGTCACGCACAATCCTATGAGAAAGGTTCATTACATCGTTTAATGATAATAGTAATGCATGCGTCAGTCTACTAGAGATTAGTCACTTGCTAATATTGTATAGTGTTAAGAGTGGTGGTATATACTATATACCATGTCAATTGCTAAAGTGAGTCATCCTTTTTGTATATTTCAAGGGGATTTTTGAATAATTGATGTACCATTTCATAAGACAACCCAGAAGGGTGGGTGCACGTGTACTTCTTCTTCTATGACACATAAATTTGCATGCATTTTCCCTAGCATGTACGTGATGTTACCAAATCAGAAATCTGTACATGGTTTAGGGCCTTTTCACCCGAGAGTAATTTGTTTTTGTCATACAAATCTAATATATCAATCATGTACATGTACCTCCAAAGCCCTTCACAGGAGTGTTATCTATTTTAGTTTATTCCAATCCAATATCGACAGTTTTATCATTGGTTAATCCTATTGCATCTATCAGCTCTCTAGTTATATAGACCAATTTAGCTCTCAGACTGTACGCTCTTTAAAATATACAGTGAAACATCCAGAGTCCTCACAGTTCATACAAAACAATTCAAAAAACAGAGATACCATACATGTACCAAGACCAGGGGGGTGTTTCACAAAACTTGTCATCAGTGACAAATGACAGTTTTTGTTATAAGCTACTGAAATCCTTACTTCTGATTGGTTACCAGCAGATTTGTCACTGATTTTTGTCATTTGTCATTGAAAAAAGGCTTTGTGAAACGGGTCCCTGTACTGTTTCATATATTGCTTTAGCCTTGTTTCATTAGAATGTAATTGTTCATTGTAAAGGTCTACATGAACCTGCAATGTAATTGCTTTATACAATAGTGTGCACCATGAACAAAATTTGTTATAGCATTACCTTTAGAGAAACCATTTAAACACTTCTTCATTTATCTGTGAATTCCCACATATACAATTTTATGTACCAATGAATAATAGTGCTTTACGGCAAATGGCAAAAATTATAATATTATTTCTTCATAATTTTATTTTTTGGCATTCAACTTGTTATGATGCAGCGCATTATGAAAAATTTTGCTGATCCAAAAACTAATTTATATCATGAGCTTTGAGGATCGTTCAAGACAAATTTAGATTGATCACTGGGCTAGTTTAACGGAGTCATATTCATTACATATAGGTGTACCATTGATATTCATTGAGGGAAAGGCTTTTGATGATTACTTATCCTCTCCATGTGTATGATATGCAAATGCATTTCTAATGTACGGTATGTATTTTCCGGATTTCATCAAACAGGTATCTGTCAAAACTCATTTCTGTATTTCTGACAAATTTTCAGGTAGAGGTAGCCTCAGAGGAACAGATATGGGTAAAAGTACTGATCAGTGATGACAGATTAATGGATTGAAAGAAAAGAAGAGTAAAATACAAAATGAAGATGGATATTAGATTGCATTAGGTATGCTTGTAAAAAGCAGGTGGATAGAATGGAGAGGAATAATTGAACAAAATACATCAAATAGGGGATATGGACAGAAATAGACAAAAGATGAAGAAAAAAAGAGTTGTTGGGAAGCCTAATCTTACAGGGATATAATTCAGATGCAATATTTGAATTGCATATCAATATGTCATGCATTCTAATTTCATTTTTATCTGTTTTATTCTTTTTGTACAGGTTTCATTTCATTCAGTGTGGACTTCATCTTGGATAACTTAAAGGTAAGTGTAGAAAAGTTTTTTTTTTTTTTAAATGTTTCCAAAAAAAAAGTACCATTGAAGATAATAATCAATTTACATGATATGATTTTCATAATTATGCATTATTTGATTATACACTGAGACATTATTATTATCCCATTATTAAATTTCTATATCTTTATTTGGTTTGTTCTGCAGATGACACAATTCTGTCTCAATGCAGACAACATCATGCCAGTAAAGTTTATAATTTCCCTGATTAATATACTTATATTTGACGGTTTGTTTGAAGGATCCGTGTCAAGCAAGCCAGGTAGAAAGGTTAACAGCTATGTAATAAATCTTGAATGGTTTACACTTGAAATAAACATATATCCTCTTATACAAACTGATCCAACCACGATAGTCTCCCTCCTCTATCCGCTCCAGACCTTGTGATTTGATTGACTTTGCATGGACGTTGGTTGTACATTTATAGCCGTCCTGGTCACCAGGAAAATAATGCGCGACAGGTTTGGATTTTGTTTTGAAAATTCTGTCAATTTTCTTATTTTAGAGCAAGATAAGTTCTCCATAGGTTTTATGCTTCATGGTGCACATATATGTAAAACAGTTCATGTCTTCTTTTTTTTCTTCTTTTCACCAGTAGGTCACTAAAAGTAATTTTGTTAAAGCCTTTTTAAGTTTTATGTGATGAATTGATGAGAAATTGTCATTATTATATTGGTATATTGTATGACACCAGAAAGAAAGAATATCAGAATTTAAAGTAAAAGAAAAGAAAAGAAAAGGGATATTCATGTACTCTTCTGCATGTATCCCATGACTTTCCCTGGTTGATGATCAGATTGACGAAGGTGAGATATTTCTCAGCTGAAGTGCATGTGTACATTCAGATGTGATTATTTATTGAAATGTCTCAGGGGGACTAATGTGATTTATAAAGCTAGCTGTAGACATGTAACCTTGAAGATTGAGTTGACTGTGTGGTATGGTAGACCTGTATGTGATGACTCACACTGCCTCATCACTCTGTCAGGTATCTGCTTATTTCATTTCTTTGGTTTGATTTGATTTGTTGTTTTTCTTTCTTTTTTTCAAATGTCGCAGCCATTGCGGAATCTAGAGTTTACTTGAGACTTTGTCTCATTCATCTTTCTCATTTATTCTTTAGCACTCTTTTTTTTCTCCCCCCTGACATCTTTTTTTTTTAAGGGGGGGGGGGAAGAGAGGGGGTCTCTTCTCAATTGATTTGGCCTTCTTAATGACTTGACAATATTTCGCATACAATTTTTTAGTTTAAGCTTGTTGATTATGCTGTTTTCATTTTTCATTTTAGCTGCTCTTGACATTTAAAATTGAATATCCAAGCCAATAAATTAACATCTAGCCTTGATATTTATTTATCCATCACTTCATTAACTATAGTCGAATGTCCTTGGTAATACTATGAAATGCACTTTCCCATAATATCGTGAATGACGGTATAGGAATACTAAAGTGACAGTCCCTTAGCCATATACATGTAGTAATTGTATAATTCTCTCAACATGCAGTAATGTTTGCTGTACGTGTAGTTGACCTTGTAAATGGCACTAGCTTGTCATCTCTCTCCCACTTGCGATAGTTAGGCAATCAACTGTTACCTCATAATTACATTGGCATGGCATGTATGACTTTGAATGTGGTAATAATATCCACGCAAATTCCAACAATGTCCGGGTTTGGGAAGGGGTTGTTTTTCATTGATCAAAATCCAGTGTGAACATTAGAAAGAAACAAGTGTACATGTATGATTCAACATTTCAAAAGCTCAAGTTGTGTATAAACGTATGTCGAACACATGGAGCTGTTTTAATGCCCTCCTGTGCTGTTGATTGACAGTTGGTCACCAACTCCACCTCTCCCCCTGCTTATGCCGAATCCATGATGATAATTATTGGAATGCATGGTGTCTATATATCCCCATCTAACCCCAATCCCCAACTCCCACTATCCATACCAAGCCCATGATTATAACCATTTGAATGCATCTCTTTATCCCCACCTCAACCCCCTCCCCCACGCCTCATATCCAGCCCATGACGAATCTATCTATATCCCCATTTATACTCAATATCCAACCCCTCCCCCCACCCCACCCCCACCCAATGCCAACCCTGTGATGATAACTATTTGAAATTTTGAATACGCCTCTCCATATCCCCATCCCCAACTCCACCCTCCTATCTTCAATCAATACCCCCTGCCTATCTCAAGTCCACTCAGCTAGGCTATTAGAGTTTATGGGATGCCTTTCCCCCAGATCTACGACGTGACTTTCTCCTCAGTCATGGCAGGCTGTTTATAGCTCGTACTCCATGCTAATCAAGTTCATATAAACAACGCTCTCCTGCAAATGAAGAAAGTCCAGGCAAAAAAAAAAGTGGGGCCCCTTCAAGGCATCTGGGCTGACTTCGTAAGTTGTTATTAGTTCATTGCCAGAAGCTAGTCAATAGGATGGTGTGTTGTAGAGCAATATCCATAGAGCAATAGAATAATCAATGACCTGTGATAAGAAAGAATGGAAAGACTTCCTTTTTTGGCCCTCTGGCGTTTTATAAACACTGATGCAGTACAGCAAAACACCATATTCCTTAGCAGTAGTATAATTTAGGCAATTATCTTGACTTTCATGATAACTTGACAAGAAGCAAAAAGTAAAAGGCCTACCGGTACATTCTATTTTAAATACCCTAAACAAGTACATGTCTAGGGACACTGTATATTCATTTCAGATTGCTTTTTTCCTTTCATGTTCATGTAGCAAAGCCAAAGATTAGATTTTACTCTTACTGCAGTATTTACAGATAAGAAAGAAACATTTATATCTAATGATGATGATAAGTGAGTAGAACAATGTCTTGCACAGTACAAGAAAAATCAAAACCATTTCTTGAATATCAGCACAACACAAAAGGTGAACAAATAATTGTTTTCACTCAAATTAGGTTTTTCTTAAAGATTTTTAAATCTATATTGATTTGGAAAGCAGTCTGTGGGTAACAAGGGCCCTCACTCAATATATCATGTGTTAAGAAAGAAACATTTATATATAATGATGATTATGAGTGAGTAGAACAATGGCTTGCACAGTACAAGAAAAATCAAAACCATTTCTTGAATATACAACACAACACAAAAGGTGAACAAATAATTGTTTTCACTCAAATTGAGTTTTTCTTAAAGATTTTTTTAGTTATATTGATTTGTAAAGCAGTCTGTGGGTAACAAGGGCCCTCACTTAATTCATCATGTTTTACGTCTAGACTAGAAGTAGACCTTCAATGTGCCTCTGTATGTATAGGCTGTCTCTGAGTAGATTTCTAATTATGCGTCCGGTAATTAACTAATTATGCACTTAATAATAATAAGTCTCATTGCTCTCAAAACACATATTGTGTCCAGTCAATAGTGAAATACCTTGATTGAATTTGACTTGCAGACCTGTTAAAAAAAATATTATGTGAGAGAAACATAAACAGCTCTTTATGTCGTACAATAATAGTACATTTGTACTTTAATTGTGATAATTTAGATCTATGTAAATACTGTATTGACTAGTTCATGATGGTGGAAGATCAATATCTGTATTCTGTTACTGGTCTATCAGGGTGTAGAATTTGTTGCACATTCTTGAAATTTGGTGGAAAATACTCTTGTAATCTTACAGAGCAAGCAAGAGCTGTATGATTATAATAAAAAAGCCTTGTAACTTTGCTTTTTACTGTTTTTTAAATATTTTTTTAGTATATGAATAATATGTTTGATCTTCTTTTTTTTGTAGATCTTTTTTCTTAAATATAAATCTGTAGAAAATGTTAAATTTGGAATGTTTTTTAAAGATACTATAGGGGGCTTACTGATAGTACTAGTAAAAGTGCAAAGCCACCAAACAGACTATTATGTTTTGTAGGGTCCTATGACTTGGAGATGTTCCCACGCTCTCACCATGTTCCCCTATCATAGTAAAATCCACATGTAAAGTCATGGTCTTCTGACCTAAAGACCATTAGTTTTCCTAAGAACGATAACAAGATGGGAGTTGTTGAAAGGTTTTGGATTTTCTCCACTCCCCCCCCCCCCCCCCCCCTCTTCTTGAATTCTCTCTAGCGGTTTCTTGAGGTCTCTACCTCCAATACAATTCAAAGTTTGCAAAGTTGTAAGATTGATAAAGGTTCTGTTTTCCTATGAATATCAATTTGGACATTGAGGCTTGGGAATGAGCATCTTATCTAGGTCAATGTCCATGTGGATTGAATGAGATCCATGGAGAGAGATGACTTGGCCATGTCGGTACAGCATGACTTTAAATCGAAGCTGAATATTCCCTTTTCTGTTTAAAACAAGACATTGTATTAGGATTATAGTAACCCTGCTATTGCACTCGCACTGATGTCATCTTGAATGGGAGAATAAGGGCCCCTCAACATTGCAACCTTATGACATTTAGGCATACAGAATTATGGCACTCCCAAGGTACCCATATTTCATCATGACCTTATCAACTTTTAAAAACTCATAAATCTGTGTTGTTTGTCTGATTTTCCTTAACTTTTGCATGTATCTGCTTTTCTTCAAAAGGTAAGATGCCAGTTGAGCCTATATTAAAGGAAGCAGGGAAAGATATGATAATCTGTAATCGTGTCATTACCAGGTTGAATTAATGTTCTACATTATTTCAATTAATCATTCCATCTTTATTTTACAAAAATACATGTGTGTAGTCTGGAGGTAGCAACATGTAGCAACAACTAAAGAATGTATACAATATTGGTCTAATAAATAGTTTGCAAATACTAAATATGTCTAAAAAACTGCCTGATAAAGGAGAAAGATCTTGGGAAGATGTTTTGAAATATTTTACAAATTAGGCTAAGTCAGGTGGTAATTTTGGCTAGGCACGATAGTCTACAAGACTCTATATTCAAAAGATAAAGGTGAGTTCTGGTCATGCAATTGCATTGTGAAAGAAAAGGTGTGGAATGGATCAGGAAAAGTTGATCATGTAGCATGTAAGTATTGGTGTGTACTGCAAGGAGTCATCAAAATCATAATAAATTTGGCCCAGTCTTGGTAAAATTAACAAGCACTGTATACAGAATGATGTGGGACTACACAAATGGTGTCGGGGTTACTCACCTTGATTTCCTTATCTTTCTATGCTCATTACTCAGCCAGTATACATTTTCTACCAAAATGGTTTGGCAAATGACATTTATTTGTAATCTTGAACATTCAGTGTAAGTTTTGTTTGATTCTGTGAGAATTCATTTTCTTTTTTTTACCAGAACTCAAGTTTATCTTTAGGTGTGAAAAATAAAAG
Source organism: Strongylocentrotus purpuratus (assembly GCF_000002235.5). Lineage (NCBI taxonomy): Eukaryota > Metazoa > Echinodermata > Echinoidea > Camarodonta > Strongylocentrotidae > Strongylocentrotus > Strongylocentrotus purpuratus. The sequence continues at coordinate 22,544,871 of NW_022145612.1, forward strand.
AAACCACTGGAAAAATATATCACAGTTGCCTCATCGATTGAACAAGCATGTGTTACAAGCTTTGAAGCGGACTTCCACACTAAAGACTCTTCAGCGCTCTGCCAGCTTTGTTTTCGTATGCAGAAATAATTGATTGATGTTAATGTTACTTGGGCGAGGAAGAGGATCTAAGGTGTACAGGTTGAACGCTGCTTGAATTTCCAAGATTTGTCCGTATTATTAATAACACAGGAATCCTCTGTGGTGTTTCTTTAACAGCAAAAAATCTCTTTGAGAGGATAGATGCCCATTAGATGGTATTGAGTGCAAACACAGCTATTGTTTGTATGTATTGCACATTGCTCTATGGGAAGTATGAGAAGTGCGAACACCCCCTCTAATCCTATATAAGATGTATGATAGACTTACATATGAGTATTCCCTAGGGTATGGGGCTCAGACAGGCATCCCATGTTAGCTGAATATTACAAGGCCTTTATTAGAATGCCCTGAGGATGAGGGGGATCCTAGCTGTTTTGCTTTCTCATAAGATTGATTTTAATTAAATAAGCTTATGAGGACCAGATTGAGACTTTATGAAGCACTGTATGTTACAGCTTTGATACTGCTGCTGCTTAATATATTACCACCATATATTAACTAGTACTCGTTCAACTAAATGCTTGGATGAAATTTAACATGTTGGGCTTATCTACTTGGGTAAAGGTTATGCTTCCCATCACAAATTATACATGACTTGTGAACATTTTCATTTTCATTTGATTAAAAAGGTGTGTAGGCATTCTTTATGAATAACTGCTAAGAGATTTGTTGGAGACTATCAATCCTTACTTTTTCAGCTTTCAAGGCTACAACTTTCTTTTACGATCTAGGCCCATACATGTATATGTGTAAATAGAAATGATATGATAGCTAGAGATCCTAGAATGAAAAATATATAATAACTAGAGTATTGCAAATTATGACACCTTTTACTTTCTTCATTGTTTAGATATATTGAAATTATTCAACGGTGAACAGTGACGACTGTTTGCATTTTTCAAACATGTAGATACATATGTTTCAGTCATGACTGAAAGGAAGAAGGGAGAAAATGAATCCGCATTCCCATCCCAGCAGGATAGCTTGTTCAGAAAGTAAACCGGAAATTTGCAGGTTATCACAATTGATTTGATTTGATTACTTTAGGTCTGTTTTCATCAGCTCGAGTTTGCCAAATAGCCCGCTATTTCTGATTCGGGAAATTAGCCCGAAGTTACAAATCACGTTTTCATCAGCTCGAAACCTGACTCTAGCTCGAGATATTTTGCTCAGTGTTAGCGCATAGTGTGAGTCTTCGGGCTGGTGAAGACAGACCGGACAAATAGCGGGCTATTTTGTGAACTAGCCCAAGATATCTTGGGAAGATTTCCCGAGCAAATAGCCCGCTATTTTATGTCTTCACCTGCCGAATAGCCCGCTATTTTGTGATCAGGCTTATTTCCAGAATCAGAATATCCGGCTATTTGGCAAACTCCAGCTGATGAGAACAGGCCTTTAGAGTCCTGCTCTGGCCTGCTGTTGTCTGTTTGTAAATGTTCCAAATTCAAGTGTCAAGTCGGGGATGGAATATATTCAGATTAGCTTTTTTTATTTGTGACACATTTGACATAATGCATCCACCTGTTCAGTGTAATATATATGATTTTAGCATCTGTGTCAGTGTCATAAAGTGAGAAGAGTTAAAGGTGTTGGAAAGTTATGTTTGGATATATATGCGTGAAATGAAATATCCTTTATAAATCTAGGCACACTTTTTTTTTTTTACACAGTACATATATATTATTTTTTCTGGATTCTTAAGGTTAATTCTTATGAAAATTCAAGTCTTTTATTTCATATTTTAACTTGAAAATTTGAAATAATAATGAGGTATAACTCTAGCTTCAAATATATTTTAAAAGTGTATGTGGTATGACCTTAGGTGTGATTTACTTTGATCTTGAAGATAGGGGAGACAGAGATGGGTAATAATAAAGAAGAAAAAAAGAGATGAGGAAAGTGCAGATGAGAATAAAAGTGCAAAGTCTCACCCTTTCCTGAGAAGCGATCTTTATAGGGGTTCTGGTAATCATAACTCTAAATCCTGGTTATTGGATGTGACGATATGGAGTGAAACCCCATGGTTTTGGTGGTTAGAAAACAATGCGATTACTCCCTCTCTACATTTCGTATGAATACATCATTTTGCATGAATAAACAAATTCCCACGATTATAATAATGGGAAATTTTGTGAAGGTAAAGATGAATGTGAAGGTAAAGATGAATGTGATTTTAAAACTTGACTTACTGACTTCAATAAGGATTGAACAAATAGGGTCTTGATTGTTTTATTTTCAAGTGAACTGAAAGCAGTAAAGAATCGTTATCAAGAACATGAGTATTATGCTCTGAAGGGGTACTCAACAATCAGCGCTTATATTGCTAAACAAACATTTGTGTAAATATGGACGTTGACTCTTAAGTTCATAGTAGGTGGCATTATATTATAAAAATCCTTTTTCTGGAAGCCTTTATCTGGAAGCCTTTATCTCTGTGACGTTTTTGTTTTTGAATTGCCGTTCAGCTTGTTTACATCCTTATATTTTCTGTACTTCCGCTCTATACAATATCCCCCTCCTCTACTCTTTCTGTCTCTATGCTTTTTTGTCTGAATCCCTACCACCCCCTCCCTCTCTCTCTCTCTCTCTCTCTCTGCCTGTCACTCCATCCCTCCCTCCCTTCATCTCTCTGCCTCTCTCTCTGCCTCCCTCCCTTCATCCCTCTCTCTCTCTCTCTGCCTCTCTCTCTCTCTCTCTGCCTCTCTCTCTCTCTGCCTCTCTCTCTCTCTCTGCCTCTCTGCTCTTTGGCCAACAACATTGCAGCCATTAGTTGGTTACCAGGTGGTTTTTTTAATTGGTTCTAAAGGCAAATAATTTATTCACCAATGAATGGTGTATTTGTGTCAATTGTTTGTCCAGTATATGGATGTGCATTATATTATGGACTCAATCAATAGTATGTTTAAACACTCCACTCTAACTCACTTTCTAATCAACATACATTCCAAAAGAGGTTTGTAACTTGTTATGATCCTGTACAACCAAACTCGACAAATTATAGCCTGACAAATGCATCAAAGCAGACCCAACACAATAGGTACAAATGACTCCATGTCCCTACTTTTAAGAAGACCTGTACAAACTACAACTAAGCCTATTGTTTGATTGATTTTTGTCTTACAGCTGTAAGACGGCTGTCAGAAATCAATTCCGAGGTGAAAGAGAACAAAACCCGATGTTTGCAGTCAAACGAGCATGCTCTTTTAGCTCGAAATCTCTTGATAGTCAGTCCGCTAGGGTTATTAGCCTCTTAGTCTATTTCTGAAAGTCCTTGGGACTCTGTAGGATACAACATAATGAGATGTGTTTTTTTAAGGAATGATGCGAATATATGAATGCGTTGATATTGTATATGCTACATCAATATGTGTGAGCTAGATCTAGTGTACAACTAGAATGATTGGATGGTTATGGAGGCTAGATGGTGCTTACATGGATGAAATGTTTGTGAAGATGGTTTAATATAGGCCTAAATTGTTGCTCGAGTATTTTTCACATTTTTACAAAGACATTCAATTACTCCGAACTGTAGATGTATAACCCAACAAAGCAAAACAGAAAACAGAATACTGAGAAATTAACTAGGGGATTGCATAACGTATACAGATGCATGTCAGTGAAAGTTTAGAGGAAGAGAGAAAGATTGATAAAGAGAGAGAGAGAGATTGAAAGAAATAAAGCAAAAACCAAAAAAAGTAAAGAAGATTTGGGAGTTGACGGGGAGAAAAGGTGGACATGACTCATTCTGTTGCATATTTTAACGTTTGCCAATATCTGTTTCACAAGCGTGCAAACCAGAGATGCCATCCCTAAATAGAGGTGGCATGTGTAGCCAATAGGTGTGTCCTTCAGGCCAATCTAGACTCTGTTCATCATCAATCCATTGCCCACTACCCCTCCCTTGCTGCTGCTGCCCCCCTCCCCCTTACCCTCCATCACCACCATTGCTTATGTAATGTATACAGACATAAGGTATCATGTACTTGAATTGTAGTAACCATTTGTTAGTGAATGCTGTTATAGATAGACACCTGATGAAATAAATTCAAATATTTGTGTATTCATTTTACATCTTGTCTGCCTTGATCCCCACCCACACAGTGAGCATCAAGTTTTACAAATATGATAATAATAAATCCAATTTAAACAAATTGGATGGCCACTGGGGTCAGTGAAATTGAATCGAGAATTTAATGAGTATGTCTGGGTCATGACTTCATCCCCAACCCAAGGAACAGAATTTCTTTTATGTGCTGCTGATTGAATTATTACCACCATAATTTGCTTCTTCTCTCTCTGTCAAATATTTGACCGTAGGGTTGAGGTGAAGTTCAGACAGATATGTGTAAGCGTATCTTCACCATTATTACCCCTTCTTTATTCTTTATTCCTTATACCAAGCATTTCAATGATGAAATAAAAATAACTTGAGAGACGTTTGTTTGAAAGGGTTGTCAACGATGAGAAAAAGGCTCTCATTGGTTTGCTTGTTTAGCCTGTCAAGAGAGTTAATGAACATTTCTTGTTCAAATGCTATGGGCACTTGGCACTAGCTATTCTTTCTTTCTGAGTAATTGTGATATTCTGCACGTAGCTTGTATGAAATGATTCATTCTTCCTCCTACCTCCATAGAGTGTTTTAACAAATAAGATATGGCTTAACAAGCCTTAACAATTTTTTTTGGTTTTTTGTTGATATTTCCATTTGCATGCATTGCTGCTTGCTTTCTTGCTTGCTTCTATGTATTAAAAGGATGCATACATCCACATAATAAAAAGATAAAGTACAGGTATGCATATTTCATGGTTTGTAAAACAATAAATTATCATACTGACAACTTCAGAATAGTACAAAACCCACATTGCTTTGTCAAGTGGGTGCGCAGCATTCCAATTTTTTTTCATTGTGAGGTGCTTTCATATGATGTGTCCAATCCATAAATGTCATTTTTTAAATGATATTCAGTCACATGTGGACAATAGAGACATTCTTTTAGTAACATACAACACGTGTCCCGTATGTCTGACGGGGGGGGGGGGGGGGGGGGGGGGTGTTTCACAAAGATCCCAAGTCGAACTTCACTCTAAGTTGGAAGTAACAATTATGGAAAGCTGTTCGCATAAAATATTTTGTAAAAGTTATTTTAAAAGGCATAAAATGTGTATTCATAATACTCTCCATAATGTTTAAGTCCAACTTAGAGTTATGTTTGACTTAAGATCTTTGTGAAACACCCCCTGGAGTCTTTTGTTAAAATATGGGTGAAAAATAATAGCAATGAATTACTGGCCACTCTGAAGGACAAGCCAACTGGAGCGAGAGTGATTACCGATTAGCACTTGGCGTCAATTTTACAGACTGTGGTTCATTGCCTATAGTGGCTTTGTCTTGCCAACAACACGTGCTGACGATGGGAAATGGTTGAGTTCCATCTGATTGGGTTTGGATTCCAATGTTTTAGCTAATTGAAGTTCAGTCAATAACTCTATTGATCATGCATTTAGTCGGCTTTATGGATCAAATTCTATATATAGTGACCACAGGTCCGAGTGGCCCCATCTAATTATGAAATATGGATGTACGTGTACCAAGTCAGTGTGCGGGATTATCATATTTGATGACTAGAGCGATGAGTTTTTTCTGATTGAAAGATACTCCAGACCAATTTAAAACTCGCTGGTTGAAATTTAAAAAAGGCACTGCTTAATTAGAACTTACACATAGTTTTGGGGTTTTATGTTTGTGATTGAAGCAATAATCTACTCTTCAACATCTACTCGAGATAAAAGACCTGTACTTATACATGTTTTATTTTCTTCAATGGAATATATCTTTAAACAAAGAAAAGAGTACCGAGTATCATATAACCATAATATCTAGTATTTTGGCAGTTTTCATATCATTCAAACAAAAGAGAAAAAGAAAATTTATATTTTTGTATATTAATGGTTTAGTATTGTGAGACATGTGAGGAGTGAACAACCACTGGGCACTCCACATGATTTGACACAGATGGGACTGTAGTGGAACATGAAGATGGATAGTTCCTAGCTGTGTGAGATACGTAAGACAAACCACTGGGTACTCCACATGATTTGACACAGATGGGACTGTAGTGGAACATGAAGATGCACCGTTCCTAGCTGTGTGAGAGATATGTAAGACAATCAGAAGACAGGTTGTTACTCCCTGGGGAGTGTCTGGCAGACGTGCCACCTCTAATGAGAGATTTATTACTATTGTTTGTCTTCTTTGTCTCCGAAAAGGAGATTTGTGCTCTTGTCAGTCCATTGAACTGGGCTGTACATAGCATCTCAGATTTAACATTGTTAAACGATCCCTTTGATTCATGTATCTTTATGCAGAGTTAATGCCCTTCTATTGATCTTTACTGATAATGTATTGAATTATTGATGCATGCAGCTTCAAAATGGTTGTTGACCCTCTTGTAACTGTAAAATAGAGATTCTCACTTTATCTGCTTTGATATACTGCATTACAAAAATACTCCCAATGTTCAGCTTATTTTGTCCACTATCTCATTTTGCTATTCACTTAGTCATTCTTGTCACTTCCATCTTTGTTTAAATATTAGAGAAATATTAATATGGGGGTGGATTAATGAATAAATTTGTTGATTAATTGATTTCTGATATTTATACAGGGTGGCACATATCACCAATTTGGTGGTCTTCCATGATCGAGGCCCTGTTTATAAATATTAAATGCAGGATATTGAAATTCTACAAAGAAACATCTTCCCAAACATGCCATGCCTATAATGATAATGTTAGAATGGGGGGGGGGGGGGGGGTGAAATATGAAATTCTCTTCTGTTCTATAGTCGTACACCCTGTCAGGAAAGAAGACATACCTATTTACAGTAAACTTGTATAGATGCAGTGAGCTCAAGGAAGTGATTGGAGTTGAGCCAGGTCGATGGGCGAGTCTATCATTAGCAGTTATTAACCTGATCCAGTGTTAAGCCCCTCTCACCTTGACTCCTATACCTCTAGCAGAGTGATATGGGAGAATGTGTCTTTCCATCTAGAAAGTTTGCAACTCACTCTCTGTTTCTCTTCAATTTGGGGGTTTTGTCTTGTTTTTGTACAATTCGAGAAGGGAGTGCTATTACTGTATTTCATGTTTTCGTGTTCATAACTAGGGTACTCATTTATCACCTGGCTCCTAATTGTTGTCTTCTGCTATCTTTCTTGGGAGTTTTTCAGTTAATGTCTATCATTGTTATGCCTCCGCCACCGAAGGTGGTGCCGGAGGCATCATGTTTTCGGGTTGTCCGTCCGTACGTCCGTCCGTACGTCCCGTTTGACCGTTAACACAATATCTCAAGAACCATTTAAGATTTAAACTTAAGACTCGGGAATAGTATTTATCACCATAGGAAGACGATCTGATTAGATTTTGGAGTACGTAGGTCAAAGGTCACAGGTCACAGAGGTCAACTTATGAAATTCCTTGTATTGAGTTTGTTAGCGCGATATCTCAAGAACCATTTGAGATTTAAACTTCAAACTTAAGGATAGTATGTATCACCATAGGAAGACGATCTGATTAGATTTTGGAGCACGTATGTCAAAGGTCAAGGGTCACAGAGGTCAACTTATGAAATTCCATACATTGAGATTGTTATCATGATATCTCAAGAACCACTGGAGATTTAAACTTCAAACTTAGTGATAGTGTGTATCACTATAGGAAAACAATCTGATTACATTTTGGGTCACGAGGTCAAAGGTCAAAGGTCACAGGGCTCATTATGTATGCAAAAACAGCTTGTGATCGCGTTATCTGAAGAACCGATTGATGGATTCCTGCCAAACTTTGGTCATGTATGTATCTTGCAAAGCCAATGAACTGATTAGATTTTGGGGTCACGAGGTCAAAGGTCACAGCGCACATTGTGTATGCAAAAACAGCTCGTGATCGCCTTATCTCAAGAACCGATTGATGGATTCCTGCCAAACTTAGGTCATGTATGTTACTTGCAGAGCTGATGAACTGATTAGATTTTGGGGTCATGAGGTAAAGGTCAAGGTCATGCGGCTCATTATGTATGCAAAAATAGCTTGTGATCGTATTGTCATTAGAACAGATTGATGGATTCCTGCCAAACTTAGATCATTTATGTATCTTGCAGAGCCAATGAATGGTTCATAAGATCAAAGGTCATGGGCTCATTATGTATGCAAAAATAGCTTGTGGACGCATTCTCATTAGAACTGACAGATGGATTACTATTTAACTCAGGAAATCTTGCAGAGCCAATAAACTGAGTAGATTTTAGGGTCATGAGGTCAAAGATCAAAGGGTCATATATGTATATGAGAAATTGCTTGTAATCACGATATTCTGAGAACATGTTAATGGATTACAATTGAACTTGAATTTGAAAAATTTCTTCCGTTTCGGTTTGTAAAATTGCTCTATGACGGAGGCATCATTTTCGACTGCGCGCAGTCGAATTCCATCTAGTTTTATTTCATACTCCTTACAGACACACACCTGTCTCTGTTTCCCCTCTCTGCCTATTCCTCCATCCAGATTAACATTTTTACTCCCCTCTCAACTTCATGCATACCTTCAAAATCAATTTGTATTTAGATTTTTGAAATCAGATTTTTTCAAATGGATATATCATATTGACACTGGCTTGTGGCTTGTGCTTTAAAAACAGCAATACATTTGATCACTTCATGATCGAATATGTACTCAGTAGCCATTGGAGACAAATTTAAATCAATCTGGGTAATTTAAATCAATCTGGGTTCTTCACCCATGCCAGAAGATGGGGCACACATTTTCAGTGTCTGCAATTCAGATCAATTACCCCCTTTTCCCAACTGCTCATGATAATCCGATGATGAAGACAGCGTTGCATTAGCCCATGCACACCCAGCTAATCAAGGAGTAATGGTGGATTCATCCTATCAAAGGATTTAGTGCCTTCCTATCAGGATCCCATTAGACTCCCCACTTTACGTGATGGGTATCGGTGTGCTCTCATTTCCTCTCTGCATTTTGAGTCAAGTATTTAATTTCTAATCATGAGAGTGAACACATTTTTTTCTAGATTTGTTATAAATTATGCATACACTGTACACTGATAACCCAAACAGTGTATTTACTCCTTTAGTTGTTTAATATACGGTATCAATAATTTGTTGAGTACCTGCAATTTGATGACATTTTCACACAATGTAAACAGTAACAGGATATATTATTTTGATGGCTATCAACAGCTGCTGTAGTTAACATATTTGTATAGTTACATTTTCCAACATATTAGTAATTACCAGTATAATGATCATAATCGTTATATATGTCTTTTATTCTATGATGCTATTGGCATAGATAGTTTGAAACATTATTCAAGTTACATGGTCAAATTTGAAATACAAAAAATGCTAGTCAATTAACATCCAGAAATGCTGGAGTCATCAAAATTATAAAGAACTAGATGTAAATAGCAATCCAACATGTTATAACCATTTAAGTAATGGGATGAGCACTTCTATCTGATTCATTGAGATGAAATGACACAAGGTTTAATGCTGATGCTGCACACATACACACACAGACATAGGCCTTTGCATAATTGATCATTGACCATTAAATGCGATGCGCCTGGCAAATTTGGCAAATTTATTTCTCGTACATTAGGGCACAGGATCTAATAAGTATAGATTTATCTCTGCATTAAGTCGGTTCCTGGATAGACATTGTGTGGGAGATTGATGAGGCGGCTTCAAGATAATTTAGCAATCTGGGATGTGAGTATTAAAAAAGGAATTTATCTAGTGGAATAAGGTTTTTTGGTGTTGTGATGATGTTGTTTGATTCCAAATGGTCATTGAATCTGCATTCATACCGTCCTCATTCAAGGCAGAATTCTATTTTTGCTTGTTGTCCATCCCTTTCCACACATCCAGGCACTTGTTTGCATGATCGGGTCGCCATTAACCATCTCGTTTGGGAGTACACACCTAAAAGCTTGGGATGCTCTCCTCACTTTACCCCATTCTCCTCTTCTCTCTCCTTCTCTCATTCACACACACACACTCTCTCGTACATATACTTATTCATCAGCAGAGCGAGTAGAGCTCAGGGCTCCTTTCCCTCTTTACGTTCAAAAGCACATACACACACACATACACACACGATACGGGTGTAAGAGAGAGAGAGGGAGACAGAGAGAGGAGAAAGCCAGCTAGCGAGTATAGTAAGCAGGGTTTCGGGTTTCAGCGTTCTAACACGCTGTGATGATATTGTGCTCGTGGGAAGATACATCTCGGATGGTACGGCTGCGGCAGGCACGCATCAAGAGCAGGAGTCAGGCTTCCACTTTATCATCAAGAGATGCTCTCTCTGCAAGACATCTCGTCTTTAGCTCGCTCTCTATCTCTCTCCCTCTCTGCCACCTAAGGATTACTATTGGATAGCTGCTGGATATTCGTTATTCTAACTGAATTTCTGAATTATCTTTGTTAGCATTACAGTATTGTGAACTCCGAATATTAACAGTTTGTAACTTTTACAACGGTTTATGCCTGAGTGGGATCTGATTCTGTGAGCTCAGTTGTCAATTGACTGGAGGAGATAGAGGACACCCATTTTTGGAGATTATCCTGAGGACAGCTCAATGTGATTTCTCTAATATTACCTGGCATAAAGATTGAAAGTATATCAATTTAACAGATTGTCTTTTTATCTGTAGGTGAGTACCATAATGCATCTATTTACATAATGCTATCTGTGTATCTTGAATGAAGCTCAGATAGGAGAAATGTGTTTATCATATATTATTACTGTTCTGTATATTTTAGATTGAGTACCGGTATGTTATTTTGAGAACCAATAATGTCATGAAAATTTGAATTCCAGAGAATCAAAAATAACATTTTTTGTAGTAAATGCCATTGTTATTTCTATAAATTTAAATTTTCTTCAATCATTGATAAGGTAGTATTTGAATGTAATTGTGTTGCTTCTTGCCTATAGTATGCCCATGGCCTTTAGATGATGTATAACAAAATATGAACATAGAAAACCCCAAATAATATCGCTCTATTTTTATATATGTGTAGAACCAAAATCTTGAGTATTATGATTCAAGGTAGGCTACTCTTTATGTGAATACATTTTCAAGGCAGGTTGAGTACCTGTGCCAATCTACTACTTTTGTCTGGGAGACACACTCCTGGAAATCTCAGCCAATTCAAAGGCAATCATGGATATTGTCTTCAGAGCTGAGCCACAGAGGATCATTTTTTATGAGCAGAATTTCAATTGATTCTGTTAGAAGGCATGATCAATGTGTAGGGATTCATAACAGGACATATATTGACTTACGGTACTTTCATTGTTCAATTGTGTAGATTATTGAATATTTTATTTTGTTCCATCTTTTTCTTTGTTTTCCTCATATTGTTGTATATCTCATCATGACATTTTGGGTCATATTTGTTCTCACATCCCAAGTTTTATTGGACTAATTTTTTATTCCTAATTTTTTTTTTCTTATTCTTTTTGGATGGTCTTTCAGGATTTTTTTTTCAGCCCAGTCTCTTTCTCTCTCTCTCTTTCTGTCTCTCTGTCTCTGTCTCTCTCTCTCTCTGTGTGTGTCTCTCTCTCTCTCTCTCGCTTTGTGTGTCTGTATCTCCCCCCCCCCCCATCTCCCTTTACTTTTCCCTTTCTGTCAGCCTCTTTCTTTCTCTGTCTCTCTCTCTCTGTCTACCTTTCTATCTCTCTTTCTCTCTTTCTTTTCTCTCTCTCTTTCTCTCTCTCTCTTTCTCTCTCTCTCTCTTTCTTTTTCTCTTTTGTAACCTTCTTTGATTATATCTAGCTTATTGGCAATTTTCATTTCTCTTTTAAATGCTATTAGCATGCAAATGACAAAATATGTTAGTCAAACCTTACTCCATTTCACTGACCGTGATGAAAGTTGTTGAATGTTGTATGCTAATTACAGCATCTAGTCCAAAATCATTCTCCATGGTGTATCTTCACATGTTTTCAAAGGTCACCTTGGCTGTAATTCACACTGTACTTTACATTACCGTCCGTGAATCACCATAAAAGATACATCATAGCAGGGGAAATTACCTAATGCAAGGACTTGTTGCTTCATATACATCTAGGCATAAATGTATATCATCAGTAATATCAGTCATAGATGACAGCAGATGAGTGGATGAAGCTATAAAGCCTTTTTTCATGATTCATGGTATTCATCAAGTCAAGGTTAGATTGCTAATCACATTGAGATTCAAGGTGACACTGAAAAATTAATTGCTTAGAAACAGCCATGCACGTTTGGGGCTCGTCTTAACAACACAGTTAAAAACAATTCACAAACTAACTATTGAGTGGTTATATTCTAACGTGAGATTGCTTTTATTGAATTCATTATGTCCAGTATTCATCTTGGTTATTACTTTTCAGTTTATAGGTTTAGAATTTTGTCATCTCCTGTTAATTTTTGTTTAATGTAGGGAAAGCGCACTTGTAATCTTTGCACAAACACTTATCATAGATTTCAAGATTTTGTTTTAGTCAGATGATCGATAGACCTTGATAGCAGTTGTAAAAATAAACATGTATTGACACACTTCCATTGACTCTTTACCCTGACTGGTTAGTCGCGTGTACCATTCATTTTCAAAATGAGACTTCAAAATTAGTGCTAATGGATGTGTTGAAGTACTGGGGTCAAAAAGTACTCCACTTTTGAATGTTAATGAAATGTTCAACATTCAAGTTCAACTTTTAAATTCCTCTGCGGGTGGCACCGCAGGACTTCATTTCCCCATCTGTCGCTATGGTTGGCTTGCGCACATAATTCGCAATAAGCATGACCCACCAATTTTTCAAGCGTAATGGGTTTCGCACATGGTCCAATAGTACCTCATTGCTGTGCGTAAAAATTCCTCACTGGGGAGCCGACAATACAGGATGTCGTAACCATCTAAAAGGTATCTTTATCAGTCTGCACCAAAACGGGATAGACATCTGGTCTAAATACAAGCTCGACACATTTTAAAGTTATTTTTCAGGGTACAGAAAGTTCAAATATGATTACAGTTGCAGATATGAATACTTGTATATTGAAATCTATTTTTCAGATCGGGGTTGACATCTTGTCAAAATACAATCAGGACACGTTTTTTGACATTTCAGGGTACAGAAAGTTCAGATGGTAATTACAGTTCACAATTGAATAATTTGTTAATATTATATATTGAATATTTTCCTTTTAAAGGTCATGACCTATATACAGGCCTTAATAAAGTGAAAGATTGAAATGCCAATGTTAAAAATGTATTGTCTGTATCTTTGTGTTTTGTCGTCAAATTGTAGGCGAATTCTTTTCATTCAGACTTCTGTACCTGTGCTCTATTCAGCTAGAGTTCTCTTTTCCCCATCTTTTTACAATGAAATGGTTTTCTGTTTGTTCATGAGGACTGGTTGAATGATTGCAATCAGTCACATTTTGTCACAGAAGCAAACGGCACCAGTATAAGTATGCATATATCAAATTGTACACACAGAGATAAATCGGGAATGTTTAGAAAGGAAGTTTGGACACCCTCCCATGAAATAGACAAAAATAACCAGCTAGAAGACCACAATTGTACAATTTTATTACACGAATGCTGGTAAATGTTTACTCTGTTAGAATACATTTGACAACTAGAAGTTCTGACTCGAATGTATTTTTTAAACACATTCATTTGTCAAATTCCTACATTTTGCATACATGTAGTCAGCAATAGGGAAAATATGGAAAACAAGGGCAGTGTGACACTTCATTTCAGAATAATCACACAAACCTTCTCATCTTTTATAAAGAGTTTGTATTGCTTCCACGATCTGAATCTCTAGCTATCTTGTAACATCCAGCTGTACAACTGGCAAAGATGGCCTCTCACAACTCAACATGATCTCTTTCTCTTTTTTTCATTAGTTTCTTGTCTTTTCAAAAATGGAGAAGAAAGTCTTAGAACAATCACTCTTAAATAATATGGATATAAGCAATACTGTTAAGGTTACAGTGTGGATGTGGGTGTGAAGTATGCTTTGTAATACCAGGAATTCAGATCATCTTAACCAGTTGCCTACGGGAACTGGGCGGTTCCTGTGTTATGCCAATGGGAAAGAGATAATTTAGTCAACGGACTATAGGTCACTTCCTCGTCATCGCATTTACTTCAGTGGCTCCTGTATTAAGCCAATAGAAATGAGAGAATTTGGTAGTCGACGGCTCTTGCTAGTCATCACATTACTTCAGTTTCATGAGACAGGGGAGAGGGATGAACTGTGACTAAAGCAATGTGTGGTTGTCTCAGTCATCACTCATCACGTTTACAGATAGTTTACATGCATGGTACATGTTAACAGCATCCCACACGGTTCTAACAGGATGAACCCCTGTATTGTATTATATTTTGGAAGTAAATGTGACGATTACTCCAAATGGAAATAAATATTTTCATTTTTTAAAATCTTACATCTGTCCTATAACCTTGCTAAACTCCTTCTTGTTCTTTCAGATTTCCTGTTCAGATGGGAATTTTGTAGCTGAATTGAAGCAAAATATTCAGGTAAGTTAGTGAAGAAAAATATTGAATGTAAGCTATTCATTGTAGGACTCTGAAAGTGAAGTTACTAAATGAGAAAGTTTGGTATGTTCATCTGATAAAGATTGTTTGCGAGGCAATGTGTCATTTTGGTGAAGCTTGAATGTGACATTGTTCAAATATTGATCTGAAAGAGAACCGGAGGGAGAAAAAGCCTTCTTGATGAATTTGTCATCGCCCTCTCAAACACTCATTGCATGGTGGTGATTCTTAACTCCGGTCATCCATATTTAATATATATATAGCTGGGAGCAAGTCAGCTAACTAATGCTGAATGCAAATGGAGGGAAGACGAAGGAGGAAAGAGGGTTGTAGCTTAAAGGAAACCAAAACCTTCATACTAAGTTACTTTTATTGTAAAGTTTAAGATATTTGAAAAATATCAGTGACAATTTGAACAAAATCGGGCAAGGAATAAGGAAGTAAGAGCTTTTTGAAATGACTAGTCACTAGAGGGCGGTATTCAATTTGATGACATCATCTGTGAACAACTCTCCATGCCTTTTGTACATCAAATTTCATGTTTTTCCTTCTTTCTTGTGATTGAGATAATGTACTCCCCCGAAAGCAAGATATAGAATGCAAAATGATATTCTACTTCACATGTTATGAAGTCGGATCAAGAACACAAATAAATACGAAGAAAACAAAAAAAATTGTGAAATTTTATGTACAAAAGGCATGGAGAGTTGTTCACAGATGATGTCATCAAATTGAATACCGCCCTCTAGTGACTAGTCATTTCAAAAAGCTCTTACTTCCTTATTCCTTGCCCGATTTTGTTCAAATTTTCACTGATTTTATTCAAATCTTTTAAACTTTACAATAAAAGTAACTTAGTAGGAAGGTTTTGGTTTCCTTTAAAGAGTTCTTACACTATTGGACTGGATCCAAGGATAATGGCCCCCTTCCAGCATGCAACCCCAATATTATTTCATTTTGCCATATAACATAACATAACATCTCCCTTTGTTTTTTAAATAATTTAGTTGATGACTACTGAAAGAAATGGTAGTATTTAGCTCTGGAAGTTCAAAGTTTCATGGAGATGAATAATAATGAAGGGATTGAATAGATTTGATTGTTTGTTTCACAATTCTTATGGCTTTGACCATCATGATGATGACGATAATGGCACTTTCTTGTTGCTGGGCGCTCATGGCACTTGCTCAATAAAGCAGCCCCACTTAAAACGTTCTTAGCATTCATACGATTTTCAACAGATTTCTACAGTTTTTAACTAGCTTTTATTCCAGTCATTATAGTAAGTATTCAGAAGAACTTGTCATTTCAGCCACTGCCCTTCCTATATCTGTAAGAAAAAAAGGTACGCCGGACAACGTTACTCACCTACATGATTCACTTTTGATGGCATGCTGGGTGATTTGTGTGCCCTGAAGCTGAATGATTAGATAACTCATCCATTAAGCGTACATTGATTTATTCATCTGTTCATCTATTCATCTGTATTTCCTTCACCTTTCATTTCGTAGCTCTTTTACTGCCACTCCCTTACTTTCATGCTGTTATTTGTTGCAACACTACATGTGTGAAGTACTTTTTCTTTTTAAGTTGTATTTTTATTTTCTTACATCACTTTTCTCTCGAAGTATCTCAATTTCTCCCTTTTTATTTCTCCCTTTTTCCATCCCTTTCTCCCCTATGTCTCAATCACTTTGTCTTTGTCTCTCGCTCCCTCCTTATCCCTATTTTTCAATTTTCCTTTTTAATATATCAATCACACAATTTTATTAAGTACCAATTTATGATTTACATTGTCATCTCACATGAAGATAATTAATCATGTAATACATTAGCCCATTAGATTCTTCATTATGATTGCTTTGCAAATTGTTGTTTCAATTTTAAATCCCATTTTTGATATGTGAAAGCTACTTTGATGATCATAGAATGCCTACGGTAATGGCTTTAATAGCAATAAAAATGAAAAACTGGATCACTAATCATGTGACAGTATGCCTGGGGATCTTTCCTTGGTCACACCATTCCTTCATGCATGCACCAGCTAAAATCGGTGCTTTAAAGAAGGACCCCAGTGTGCAGATAGATTCCTTCACGAATCAAAGGAAAGAATGCAGGAAGTAATCAACTCTACCAATTGGCCCTCCGAGTGTCGCTATCAATTTCTCCCCCGGCTAGAGTTGAATCTTAAAACCATAGGGTAAGCAGGGACTAACATTTTCTTGACAGGGGTTGAAACATTAAGGGGCTGTATTCCACCCCCCCCCCCCCCCAATCAGTGTTATTTAGGGTACGCGTATGCATGTTCCCTCCTTTTGAAAACACCCCCCTAGTCCGGTGTGTAAAGTCAATATGGGCCGGATTTTTGTGTACTACGAGCCAGACTTTGATGCCTGAATAGTACACCTTTACCGGACAGGATGTTGCCTCTCATTGTGCCTTGCATTCATCATAAATATACAGCTAGTGAAACAGGAAAACAACTGTGGATATATTGCACAACTATTTCATATATCTCAAATCGAACTAGAACAAAAACTTGAAACAATCAAGGAAATATTTTTCGTTTAATTATCTGTCAGTGAAAGTTCTAGAGGAATCTTCCTGATCTTTGGCAGAAGAGACTGTGCATCACAATGACTCATCTCGACCAGGAATGGCCCTCGATCCACCATTCAAAACTATTTCCTCAAGCTCTTCGCTTATCCTCTTGCCTGAATAAACACACCTGAAGCATACCTGAAGATGTAAGAGCATTTGAACTTGAACCCTTAGGGGCACCGGGGTATCCCCCAAGAAGCAAGCCTTTGGGAGGGCATTGATCAAGACATATTTTTCATGACGTGGATAGCAAAAGAGGATGAGTCAAGGAGGTCCAGTAGAGGGATGATTAATTGAAAGAGGAAACCCACGCATGAAAATCATAAATTTCAAAGTGATGTTGGATCATCACGATAGTTATTATAGAAATATACACAAATTTCAATAAATATTTGAATTTGACTTTAACATAGATCTGCAGTTCTCAGCTCTTTTTCTTTTTGCTTTCTCCTCTATTGTATCCTATATAGATTTCAAGCTTTCCTTGGAACCTTTCCATTTTACACTGTTCCATCATCATCATAAGTGTCATTATATTATACATATATTTAGAAATTGTAATCTGATCATCGATATCATTGTCATAACCATGAGGAAAATTTACAAGGATAACTATTCTGATGATTTATAAGGCCAAACTTCTGCATACTGTGCGTAAACTTCCTGTAACTAATAGTTTTGATAATATTAAGTTACATAATATTTCAACATGATATTGAATATCATCTTTAAGTTATTTTTCTTCCCTCACCTTCAAATTATTCTGAAATTCATGCCAGTTTTATACTGACCCCTGATGTGCGAACTTTCCACAAGAAGGTCAAAGTTCACCACATCCTAGGTTGCTGCTTTACATATGTCATCGCTATATACTCTACCCCATAATACTAGATGTCAGCAGAAGAGAAGATACCTTAATGCATCCGCAATCGCTATGAAATTGAAAGTGAAACTCCAAGGATTTCAGGATAACTTCAAGGATTTCAGGATAACTATTTCAAATTTAGATTCGGTTAAGTCTAGAGGAAATACTTGAAGATTTGCGCATGGTAACCTCAGCACTTGCCATGAAGCCCGCTTCACTCATCGCTTCATCAGACTTGCTCAAGATTTAAAGTGTTATAAAAAGCTCTAAAGAGCGTAGGATGGGTGTGCAGAAATAGACTGCATTTACCATGAACTTTCAACTTTACCCGTTTGTCAAGGAATATCTGAAGTTCTGGTTGTAGCATCAGTAGAAGGACCCAGCAACTGTTTTTGCCATTTAAGACAAAAAACCTGCATATAATTGATGAATTGTGAGTTGTAAGTAATCCCTTTGCTTTGTTTCTCCCAAAAGAAAACGTTAATGGACATGGAAAAGCTAAATACGTCTTAGTATGCTCAGAGTTACTCCGACGTTGGCCTTGGTCCTAAATATATGGCAAAGTAGAACTTGATTAAGCCATCAGGAGGAAAGGTCAGATATAACATGGGGCAGGAGAATGAAGGGAGGAAGGGAGCCTCTCCAATACAGTGTCATGTCCCATTAATATACCATGGTGATTGGTATTACAGATGACCACTATCACCCAGTCTGCCCAGCTCAGCATGCAACTAGTAGGTGCCTTCATGCCAAGTAGATCGAGAGCATCTATAGTAGATTCCAACAGATTGTGGGTTCATCGTTGCTGGTTTCATGATGAAGCAGATCGATAACCCACGTAGGCGAATGTATGGCATGTAGGTCTGTGTATGACGTGTAGGCCGATAACCAAATGGTTTTTAGAACCAGACATGATAAGGTAGGCCTACATGTGTATGTCTGAAATTTTTCAAGGGTTTATATGGTCATGGTTAACTGGCCATATTGCTTATTGGATATTGGATTTTTTAAATTTTAATAGTGCATATAATCCATCCATGCAAGGTGCTCAAGGCACTACCATATGAACTCTAGCTAGGCTCCCAATTTCAGCGCTCACAACATTAAAGGAATTTCTTCCTACCAGTAGCAGTACATGTACCTATTTAACACCTGGGTGGAGAGTGGCAAATGTATGCACGACCTGCCCATCTCCAGTCCAGTGTTTAAACCACTTGACTACTTACTGACTGATGACTTCAAAAGTACATAATGCAAAAGTTTTTGTTTTTGTAAGATTGAGTTTCATATTGCTTCAATTGGAATTTCGATATAGGATGAGCTCTCCTTCAGGCTAGCTAATTTAAAAAGTATAGGCATTTTTCTCATAATACAAAATTGCTTTTAAAACTCGGTAGAGTGACATTCCTTCTTCTATATTCTGCATATACCGGTGTGTTGGCTCAGTCAGTAGAGCATCCGCCTCACAACCGGAAGGTTGTGGGTTCGAACCCCGGCCGCGTCATACCAAAAGACGTTAAAAATTGCTTCTACCTTGTTTGGCGTTCAACAATAAGGGATAGAGCAACGTTGATCTGGCGCTGCTCAGTGGCTGCCGGGCTCAGGATCAATTGGGCAAAAAGAATTTCCATTTTCGGTTTAACTTAATAAAATTGGAGTGGACTTTAAAACATTATTATTATTATTATTATTATTATTATTATTATTATTATTATTATTATTTAAACAAAAAATTATATATCCAGTGCTTAAAAAGGGATCCCAGTAATATTCTGCTCACAGTGAAGTGCATGCGTTGAAAGCAAACCTTGAATGTGGCCTCCAGATTTCCAATTAAAGTCATCACAATTAGGAGTAGAGAGCAGGAGTAGAAGCAGAAGCACTGCAGACACCTCCAAGGATTGAAACAAGCCAGCACCAAGTAATAATAAATCACCCTGTTTGTCTAGATATGAAGCAAGGAGATGATAGTATACTATATAGGCGTGTCTTCACTATCTCGAGATGGGATATTTTGCAAACTAGACCGAGATATCTTGGGATATTATCCTGACCAAATATCCAGCTATTTGAACTATCCCGATCGAAACTATCCAGCTAATTTGCGTCTTCATTAGACCGAAGTAGCAAATTAGCTGGATAGTTGGTCGGGATAATATCCCAAGATATCTCGGTCTAGTTTGCAAAATATCCCACTATTTCCCAACTAGCGGGTTAGTTTGCGACCGTCTTCATTAGACAGAAGTACAGAGTCAAATATCCCGATTCCATCATGCACAACGATTTCCGGTTTTCCGTGTTTACTAGTTGTACTAGCGCGCTGAGCGGTATAGATCGCATGTGCGCCGGAAATCGTTGTGCATGATGGGATCGGGATATTTGACTCCGTACTTCGGTCTAATGAAGACGGTCGCAAACTATCCCGCTAGTTGGGAAATAGTGGGATATTTTGCAAACTAGACCGAGATATCTTGGGATATTATCCTGACCAACTATCCAGCTAATTTGCTACTTCGGTCTAAATTAAGACGCAAATTAGCTGGATAGTTTCGATCGGGATAGTTCAAATAGCTGGATATTTGGCAATCTCGAGATAGTGAAGACGGGCCTTATGAGAAAGTAGAAAAGAGGATACTTGGTTGAGAGGGAAATGGATGCATGATTGATGATTTGGAATGTAAGCAATAACGAGGCAGAAAAGGAAAGTGAAGGAGAAGATGAATAATGAATCATGCTTTGAACGAGAAAAAAAATTGAATTCATATTTCTAAGGCGAAGGTCATTTCTGAGAGGAATTTATAACAACTGCTAAAGCTAGAGAAGCAAAGGAAATGAAAGAACAGATAATCGGTGACAATAATCAGGTTCAAGGATGAAAAAGGAATGAATTAAATATGAAAATGATTAGAGAAGATAGACAAATATTGGCTGATACTACAGGTGAAAGTGGGTTGTGAACATATAAATGGAAGCAGCTAAAAAAAGAAAGTGTGAGCAGGTGTGAAATAGAACACCACCTAGTAGTTTTCATATTCTCTTTATCCACTGTTGATTTCCCAAGGGAAATTTTCTTTGGTCACACTATGAATCAAGTTCATGCGGAGAGAGTAGATTTGATGTACATGTACATGCATACAAATTTCAATCTCTCTTTACAATTACATCATGTTACATATATTATAACAGACCTTTGTTTAACCTCTTGCCTTGGAATACCAATGCTAAGAATATGAAGTATATTTTAAACCAACTATTCTTTAGAATATAATTTGAATGTGGAAATTTGACCAAACAATCCAAAAGTTAAAGCTAGAAGCACCATCCAGTATCTGCTGATTTCCAAGAGGGCCAAGAATGAATCTCACAAAATATAGATTTCAGCAATATATTTGCTTTTTTTTCCACCCTAAATGTGAATTTGCCCAAGTAAATTGATTAAAGTCATCTTATTTGGTAATGAGGTCATTTTTTAATTTTGTACAACCAAATCCAAAGCAATCCTTTGTAATTCTTTATTTTCATTTATTTGTACTCAAACTTTCTACTCAAACTTTATTTGAAATAGAAATTATTAAAATGTTTCTGAATATTACCGAAAACAGAAAGAGAGATTCTACAAGTGCAATTTAATGATAATTAGAGAATTTAACTTATTCTTTATCAACATTTCCAAGGATGATTTCTCTACTCATTTATCTAATTTACCCAGCAAAATTTTTAAAAAGTTGAACACATACTGAAATGTATCCATCAGATATATCTGATGATGCACAATTGTGTAGCTGTCATAGATGATTCATGCAGAATTGCGGATATGTATACGGTCCCATTGTTTCCTGTGTTGAAGAGCCTATTGAAGTATATTATGCACTGTTCTCTATCTGCAACCCAATACATTAACCTTTTCCAGCTAATACCTCTTCACATCGGCATCATTAATCATCGTCACACTTACATGTACATACACACGGGCATAACTTAAACATGATGAATGTTAGGATGGTTACACCACCCTACAATGAGTGAAGGATCCATCTAAGAAAGTGCCCTCTGATGTAAACAAACCTAATGAAAATGGTTATTTTTACACTCAGGGAAGACATTTTTAGAGTAGGAGAGAGAGCTTTTCAGTGGATTGGTGCTCAATCTCTTTTGATTTGAATGCCTCCAAAGGAATAATGCTGTTTCTTTTACACATGGTTATTCTTCTTTGACGCAAAACTCCATTTTGGTAATTACGTACCAAGTTTATTATCTTAATTGATTAGATTTCCAATTTTTATTATCATTTTCTATTCATTTCATGTTATGTTTGACTAGATACACCATACTCATGATAATTGAAGGAATATAGGTATATATTAGATAGCTTAGACAGATACCGAGATGTGATTGGTCCAGAGCTCGTCACGTGATATCTTTACTGGAAAAGAAATATGTAGGAAAAAAATGGCTGTCCTTATACAAAGGGCTTTACTACAAAAGAGAAATTGACATCAGCATAGGCAATGACCTTGTTTCAAAACAGTGTTATTTAATTGGCTTCCTTTCATTACACCAATAAGGTGTCTTGATAATTATTGTTTATCCATATCTCATGCTGCTGTTACCTTCTTCTGTTTTACTTCCATACTACCCCAACAAATCTTAGTATAATATGTCCTCTTTCTCTTTCCATTATGCATGAGGCCTCTTTTCTGTTTATATCTCTCACAGGAGATGTGCCTAAAGCAAACTTGCAAATTAGCATTCTCAAATGTCCTGTGGCAATTCTACCACAGATGAATAAAAACTCTAGTTTTGAAACTTACTGGTTTTGAAGGGTCTCTAAGTGGTGACACCTCTGTATTTGTAAAAATAGAAATGTTAATTCACCTTCTGTTTCTTTATGTTACTTCATTCTGGCCATTTTCCCTGTCTCTACTCATCCTGGTTCCCTCATCCTGGTTCCCTCATCCTGGTTCCCTCATCCTGGTTCCCTCATCCTATTCCTTTTTATCTATCCATCTTCCTCTCATTATTTTATCTTGACTATTCTTTGATTCCAAAATTGATATTAAACAAATATACCATGCACTGAGAGGTTCTATTTGAAATTATGGATTGAGGTGGCAGAAAATAGTGCCATTTCTGTCACCGAGGAATCCATAATTTTAACTAGTGGCGTGAAATAGTGCATGATATATTTGTTTTATATTTCTCAAACCAACCTTCATAAAAAATTAAAAAATTATGTTAACTTCCACTGAAGTAGTGTAGAGTGCAGTGAGAGCAGCGCAGACCGCGACCGATAGCACATTGATCTTGATCGATCGCATATATATGACGTCATCCATGGTATAGTGCCATGGTATAGTTTGCACTATACCATGGATGACGTCACGGTTACATCATAGCAATGTTATGTTTGGTCACACGATGCTATGTTGACCAATCACTGAACAGGATTTCCTTGATCAAAAATATAAACATATTTATTGCCCTCTTTTGTTAAGATATTGCATTTGTATATCCCTTCTAGCTATCCATGTTGTAACCTAAAACCTTTACTGTTTGTCTACCGGGTATTCAAAATGATTTTAAAGATTAGATTTAGTTCCTTTTATAAATGTGTGCTCTCCTCTTTTCCTCCTCATCTTCAACTTCTAAACATGAATATAGATTCTGACGTTCAAGATCAGATGGTTAATAGCATGTATATACATCTCTCTGTGCAGCAATTATTTAAATTGATGGCTGTTTGGAGTATTGCAAACATCCACTGGCATCCTAATTGATGAGCTTGCCTATTCAGCGCCAGAAGGGTGTTAACTCCGGGTTAAAGTATATGAGTTAACGCCCTTCTGGCTGCAAACATACAACTTTATCCCTCTCCCGTGACTCACATAAGTCCAGAGAAAGCATCATTTCAAGATCTATTCATCATAGACACATTTCAATTAACTCTACTCGAACCTCTATGGTATAGTGAGGCCCAGAATTACAACCTCCAAAACCAATTAGTGAGACACAATTGGCCGCCATTCTCCGGTAAACAGGATCCCTATCGAAATGTGATATGTGAAATGCGACAGTCTCCCTATCTCTCCATCAGATATCTATCATTTTAGGTTCCCTATCTTCATTCTACATCTGAATTGCACTCACAACCAACAATTATATGAATAATATATGTAAATGAAACACTAGTTACATGTATTTTGAAAAACAACATGGCAAGAGATGATCATTGGGTTGAATTTATATTGACTATATATTGCAATTTATATGAAAAATTCATTGTAGTCATTTGAAAAGATATGGCAATATTACAGTTATAGATGTTGAATAGCCATTTATATAGTAAAATCAAAATGCTGTATCTATTTTCAAATTCAAGATGTTTTTAGTCTATACCAGTGATATGTAATTAACATCTATCTGTCATGAAACTTCATAGCAAATATTTACTAAAAAATTATACATAGCCATATGGCACAGTGAAGAATAACACATAGCTCTTGTAATGAAAAAAAACAACTCCCAAAATACGAAAGCGGTTATACTAAATTATTAATTAGGCTTTAAATGAAAAATGGCGCACTTACTCTCAGCAAGTAATTAAAATTAGTCATAGAGATACATGTGGCCCATCTTGCTTTCTCTCGGTGATTGGATGATTTGACAATGGTTTTACACTGGTCATATGGGTGGTGGTTAACTCGCTATTAAAACCATGAAGGTCATCTGTTTACTCATAGTCTTAGTCATCCTAAACAAGTTTGGTATCCCTTTGTCATTTTCATCTTCGTTCTCATTCAATTACCCTGTTCTCATAAATTGCTTGTAATCTGTGCTCTTTTATATCCTTTCATAAAATGCTCTTGAACACTTTAGGCTAGAATACATTTGCATAATAATCATGAAATTGTGCCTCAGCAATTAAACTTCATCTGTTTTAAATATGCTAGTTAGCACTCTCTACATGTAGTTTCTCTACTTCCGTGATTGCTTATTGTGTGATCTGAAGTACCATACATGTTTTTGTACCCGTCAACTCAGTGAAATAGATCTGTACTCAGCAGGTATAAATGGAAAGAGGCAGAGAGCTTTTAGAGTAATTAACATTATATCCACTCCAGACTGTCCTAGGTTATAGGGTAGCTACATGTACATATAGCATCACAGTATATTGCTGGGATGAGGGTCGAGTGCATCTATTTTAGAACGGACATTTTAATAACAATCGGGTCTGAAACTAGAGGTACAATCTGATCCATCTTGTTTTTTCATTTTGAAGAGTGGGTACACTCGTTTATCATATTCGTTGAAGAAGAACTGTATGTAGTCATATACGTTTCTTCAATGTGTTCATAATTCCAATCCATGAATCTTAAATTCAGTGGGCAATATATATAGTATGAGCACATCTCTCTTTGAGGCGGAGCGGGGGGTTAAAAGTTTTGTACAAACGATTTTTAAATCTTCTGGATGAGTTTCTGACTGATTATGAATTCAACATTTGTGATAGAAGTCACGCTTTCACCTTTGTTCTTCCTTTCTCCTTTCCATCCTCCATGTTATTTCATCTCGCTACATGTATGGCTACATCATCGTGTCTTATGTGTATTTAATGTGCAAATCAAACACCGGGCACCAGAACATCCTATATCAAATGTTTACACGGCGAATATCCACACAGCCACCAAATATTTTCTGGTTATTACGAACATAAAGGTTATAAAAAACAAACTCAAATTTTAGGACATGTGATCGCTTCTTGTGGATTTTTATGAGATGCGAATGAAAATGATATTGCAAGAAGCATGTAAAAAAACGATATGAACTGCAAGAAGCATGAAAAAACAAAATGAAATGCCAGTTGCAATTTGCCTTCGTCGAGGGGCTCAGTTATCGTAAATGTGTGGTGTGTTTGCGAAGTGACGTTCAGGCGATTCCTGACTTATTGATTCATCTTTGGGCATAGTGTGCACAGCGGGATCATAAAAATGGTGTTGTGTTTTAGCTAAGACAACACTGCGCTGTCTCTCAAAATGTCTTGAAGTATACTAATGGATCTAAGCAGGATGCCCTTTTTGAGAATTGATAGGCAGATTGAACAATAATCACCTGGGAATGTCAGATAGCATAGTTTTCATGTCCACTTTGATTTCCTTAAAAATTAAACTTAAGAATGTGACAAAGGAAAATTAATGCTTAATTATCATGAAGAACATTTGTAGCTTGCATTCACAATAGAGTTTATGAATTGTTAATATTTCTCAAAAGTGCTTTTACTCCACAAACTATTCAATTTCTGTTGTCTTGGTAACATTATGAATTCATCCAAGGTAAGATTTCTATAACTTAACTTCTTGAAGACGCAGTATACATGTGTGCATTGGAATCCTGACTCACTGTTTGTATTAGCTTTCAACACTTGTGGGCATATCATTTTAAGTGCACACAAATGTCTTGTAAACAAACATGTCTATTAGTTTCTTCTTCAACAAACATTCTCTGTAAGACATCACTCAAAAATCTAGATAAAGATTATAATAAGGGCATATGTAACCGTGATTTTAAATGATATAATCCATCTGCTGCTGCCTTGCTAGAGCTGTGTTTTGCCATTAAAAGAGGATTTATCTGCTCTGTTTGGGGTGGATATACAATGAAATGAATCGCGGAAAGCTGATAGTCCCACGCAGGCTATGTCGTGATGTACTCAGTCATGAAGACGCTATGTGATCGATGATAGCATCCCCCTTGGTATGTAATGTCATATCCCTCCTAACTCTAGGATATACAATGGCATGGATAGGGTTGGAAATAAAGAGGATTCTTTTCCACTTTATCTCAAGAATTCCTATTATTTCCTCACTCGTAAAATGAATATCAAGAAAGAGAGGCTGGGTTAATGCCATGCTTATATATTAACCATTGTTTAGTACACTGTTGAAAATGTAGAAATGTAGATTTGTTAGAGGGGTTATTCATCTGGGTGAGATGCATTGTGAAGAAGAGCAGGACAATTTTAATTATTAATATGGGGTTAGTCTACAAATTGAAACCTTTTTGTTTTCCTTTTCTGAACAATAATGGATTACAATGTTTATATATTACAATAGTTTTTCTACTACTAGTGTAATGTGAATATTGTGTGTGTGTGTGTTTGTTTTTTGTTTTGTTTTGTTGTTGTTGTTGTTTTTTTTTTTGGGGGGGATCATTATACTATCATACACAGAGTTACATGAAGTATATTATCGAAAGGAAATATATGATGGCACTATGGTGCACTTTTGTCATAGAGTAGAAATATGAAATGTTATTGAATAGGGATTAGTTACAGAGAAGATAAATAGATTACCTCCACTGCACATGTATTGGAACGTGTATGCACAGATGAATTGCCGCACCACTGCAATGTTCCATGAATCACAATACAGGCATTAGGTATGTATACTCTTTGAAGCTGATGGCCGAATGTGGTAATCATCAGTCAAGTCATGTACCATAGTCCAAAGAAGGAAAGCGGATCGTGCGGTGATTTCCGCAGGCCCGGCCATCTCCAAGTTTGTATTCAGAAGCATGCCTGTGGGAATAACAGGATGACTGAATGAATGATGCAAGATGGATCACTGAATTCCAAACTGACTGTTGATAAGGAAAACTACTTTCTCCATTTTTTTTTTTTTTTTTTTTTTTTTTTTTGGGGGGGGGGGGGGGTAAGTTCCAGTAAATATATTCCTCTAATTTTGAGTGGTGTATGAATAGAATTTATAAACTTATTTGAATTTAGATATTCAGCTTTCATGTAGTTAGCATATTCTTTTATTTTTGTCTCGCCTGCGTAGCAAAAAGCGAGACATAGGCGCCGCTTTTCCGGTGACGGCGGCGGCGACGGCGACGGCGACGGCGACGGCGACGGCGACGGCGACGGCGACGGCGACGGCGTCAACATCAAAAACTTAACCTAAGGTTAAGTTTTTGAATTTTTGGTATAATTTTTAAAGTATAAGTTCTTAGTCAATGAAACTTTGACTATAGGGTAATCAAGTATCCCCAATCATGTGAGTAGAATTTCAGATCACAAAGTCAAGGTCAAAGGTCATTTCAGGTCAACAGACTTGGACTATGTTGTGGCATCAACATAAAGATTTTCAAAATGCTTCTTCTTCGTTATTTTTCAACCGATTTTGATTCTGATTGTTTCATATGATAGGGCTAGGAGGGGATTTAAAATTTCTACACAGAATCGTGAAATTCATTATCTATGCTAATTTATGCAAATTTATTCGAAATCACAAAAAAGGCTTCTTCTTCATTTCTCGACCGATTTTGATTTGGTTTGCTTTATATCGTAGAGCTAACTTTGGTACACTAAACTTCTACACAGAATTTTGAAATTGTTCTCCATTAATTAATTATGGTAATTTATGCAAATTTATTCCAAAAATAACAAAAATTGCTTCTTTTCCCTCATTTCTTGACCGATTTTGCCTTATCTGGTAGAGCTAAATTTGGAACAATAAACTTCTACACAGAATTGTGAGATTTTGCTCCATTGATTATTTATGGTACTTTATGCAAATGAAATGAAATTATGTCCCTTCCAGGGCATCAAATTTCTATTTTTTGACCAGTTCAAAAGTGTACCACATAGAATTTACGATATTTGTTGTTGTGAGATGCGGATGAGCGCTACGTCATTGACGTTCTGGTTTATCATATTGAATTGCGTTATGCAGGCGAGACCGCCGAGAGCGTTTCCCTTGTTTTTCCTGGTACCGTGTTTATGAATCTGAAATTGTAGCAACCACAATCTGTCTGTCACATAAACAATTTTTTGTTTACATTTACCGAGTCCCATGATGATTGATTTTTAAAATAATTTATGACCTTGATTACATGTACCTCATCACTGCTGTCAAGGGTACTTTCCATTTGTAAAATATGGTAGCAGGGCACCATTCTGTACACCTTCAGTAACACCCTGGTGTTCGGTGTACAATCTCGAGTAGATGTGAACGTGTATCTCCAACAACCAGAAGTATTCATAACCAAATCAGATAACCAGAAGTATTCATTACCAAATCAGATAACCAGAAGTATTCATAACCAAATCAGATAACCAGAAGTATTCATAACTAAATCAGATAACCAGAAGTATTCATAACTAAATCAGATAACCAGAAGTATTCATAACCAAATCAGATAACCAGAAGTATTCATAACCAAATCAGATAACCAGAAGTATTCATAACCAAATCAGATAACCAGAAGTATTCATAACCAAATCAGATTACCAGAAGTATTCATAACTAAATCAGATAACCAGAAGTATTCATAACCAAATCAGATAACCAGAAGTATTCATAACCAAATCAGATAACCAGAAGTATATAACCAAATCAGATAACCAGAAGTATTTATAACTAAATCAGATAACCAGAAGTATTCATAACCAAACCAGATAACCAGAAGTATTCATAACCAAATCAGATAACCAGAAGTATTCATAACCAAATCAGATAACCAGAAGTATTCATAACCAAATCAGATAACCAGAAGTATTCATAACCAAATCAGATAACCAGAAGTATTCATAACCAAATCAGATAACCAGAAGTATTTATAACCAAATCAGATAACCAGAAGTATTCATAACCAAATCAGATAACCAGTCATGCTCAAAAAACAAGTTCACTTGATATTGCGGGAGCAGTGAACTAGCAATATTGAACTAAAATTCATATTTCAGGATTAATATTCAAGTAGATCTATACAAAATTATCCTCTATTTCCATGTGGCTTGTTTTTTAAGGCTGAGATCATGTCACTGAAGAGTACACTCTAAGCTTAGGTCATGCCATTGAAAAATGTACTTAACTTTTGAGGAAGTAACTCTTTCATCATATACACATGTATGTTAGTTTCATTCAAGACATTTTAAAGCAATGTCATGGCCTTGTACATTTCCCTGGCAGCAGCTATTGTTGAATTCATGTCAAGTATCACTTTACACAAAGAAGTGTCAGACTGCCTTTGTTTCTTCCAACCATGTAATTCAACTCCACCCAGCCAAGTGTGTAATGCCCTGTTCCATGCTATCAACCTTTATCAGCTCATATTCCATACTTCTAATTATGCCAAACTCCAAAATAGATTGGTGTAATGATGAGACGGTGGGTCTTTGTCTAAACCAAGTAAAGACTTCTCATCTCACACATGATCTTCATTGTGTCACTTCAAGGCGGATCATATTGCAATTAGTGAGGTGCTTTGCCTTTTTTATTTCTCATCTTCTCATCTTCTTTCTGGGGACAGAGAGTAGAACATGTCATGGTATCTGATGGTTTCTTGTTGACTTGACCATACTATGCTGACAGATTGACGGTACGAAGGGATTTGTTGGTTAGAGGCTAGTAGTGTTGATGACTATGATGAATATTTGTTACTCATATTATTCGTTTTCAGAGAGTTACAATGTGTATTTGTACATTGATTGATTAATGTCATTAATTCATTAGTATCTTGGTTTTACATAAATTCAATTAATATACTTATTAGGGAAAAAATATCAGAACACTATATTAGCACTGACTTCTCTCCTCGGAAGAGGCACAACATTTCCAATATTGGGTCTTTTGATTTCAACATTCAAATTATGAATATTCACAATGTATGAACCAAATTACATGAAATTGAAAAAGGAAAATAAGATCAATTTTCTGGCTCTCTGCAGATGATATATTCCTGAATGTTAATTTATGTATTAAGCCAGTGATACAATTGGAAACAGACCATTAATAGTTAAGAGTTAGAATGACCATACATACATGTATATAACTGCTTCTATAGAGCATACTGCACCTATTCGATCGCTCATATTCTCTGCAGATGAGTGGCGTAATAGCAATCATTCGCGGTTCTGATCTACCAGGCTCCTCTTTTGATCCCTATAATGCTTCTCGTCTTGGATGGCTAAACAGTGACCTGAAAACCCTAGAATTTTCCATACAGCACTCTCTCCTAGCATCTTTTATACAGCACTCTCTCCATTTAACAAGCAGCTCTATTTTTCATTTAGGCTGAGATAGGATTTTGAACTGCTGTGTAAATTATATGTTTGGAAATGTTTGTCGCTCTTTATTGATGTGAGGAGTTTAATACATGTATTTTGATAAGGTTTTCAAAATAACTCAGCAGTAATACATTAATGATCTAGTGCAACGTCAAACTGAATTATCATTTGATAATGTTTTGTTATAAAAAAATTAAAAAGCACCTCAATAAGAAGAATTAGATCTGTAGATTTGATAAGCTGTATATTAATTGGTTAATTTCATCAATTAAAATTCCACATTCGTCCTGAAACAAATGAATTTGCCATTCCCATTAAAGTACATATTGCAAGATACATGTAAGTGGATTTCTCAGTAGTTGATGAAATGAGGCAGCAAGGGCATATTTTCATTTTGGGGCATGAAATTTCCAATACACTGCATTGAGGAATGGAATGGAATTCATCATTTCTAAAATCCTTACTTTATATATTATTTAAAAAAATATCTTTCTCTGCTTTTTATTCGTGTGTAGAATCTTATTTGCCTAATGGTCTCTAGTTTAGCCCTGCTTTCAACAATTCTACTGTGCATTAAAAACCTTCATGCAGGTCTAAACATTTCTATTGTTTAAAATAAAGATTGTATGTACCATGTTATTCCATGATAATGTTCCATGCACTCGGAGTATCATTATTTCTGAGAAACATTGCACAGAAGCAGGGAGTTTAGATCAGAAAATCTTTGTCCTTGATATTATTGCAGTAGCCTTTGCTTTCTCTACATTACATAATGCTGTTCTATCAATTTTTAGGGGACAGAGTATATAATTTTTGTAGTGGATAATATATATTTGAAGTGATCAGTTGGCTAAAAGGGTTTTGATCTGAGTGAAGATTGAACAGAATATGGCCAAGAAAAGTTATTCAGTAATAATTTATGTATATAGATTACTCATGATAAAACCCATCCAATGCCTGTCTTCTAAACCTGTAGAATTTTTCTTGGAATTGTTCTTTGCAGAAGTATTGACATTTTGGATCTGTATGTGTACAGTGTATGCTTGTTGATTTTTGTAATCTGACTACCTGTTTTCAGATTTAATATAATATTAACTAGATTTCTGTTTTCTCTCTTTTCAGAGTGAAATCATCACAATATTCATCAAATATACAGCTTAGGAGGTGAAGATGTTTTACAAGATCATTTTGAGTTGTGTCGCCCTCTTTGGTGCTGCTGTACACGCAGGTGAGTAATAATCTAATTCTCCAGCGATCTAATTATCCTTGAAACTCTCAACCAAATGGTATTACTGAGAGAGCATATAACTATCAACTAAAATCGGTGATGATTTTAAGAGGATGTTTAGCTAGTCGTATTAAAGAACATGATACTATCCAGACTTGCTTTATGAAAGTTAGACAAGTAATGGATTGAATGTATGTATACTTTCATTTTCTTTAACCAATAAATGTGTACTTTGTCTTAAAGGGATCCGGTAACTTTGTCTCAGATTCTGAAACAAAATCCTGGATTATAAACCTTTTATTGTCAGTAAGGAACCCCATGACTTTTACAAGCCGATCGCCTGTCTGATTATCAAGATGTTTGTGATTGGAATTACAAATTTAAAAAACCGTTTGGCAAACGGTTTTCATAAAACTACAGTATATTGGGGAAAACGAGTATGGTAAAACCGGTCACTCAAAGATTTTTACTTTTTTGAGGCACTTCTTGATACTTTTGAAGCGCAATTTTTTTAGGGCTTCAATATAACACCATATCACAGACACCGATAACAAGTAGGGCCGTGCATCTCAGATTTAACATTGCTAAATGATGCCTTTAATGAAGGACAGTTTTAACATTCTACTAATTGAGGTTGAACAACAACTACAAATAATTTGTGAATTTCTATTTTCCTCTAGAAACTGGACCAATCCTAATGCAGCAGCCAGAGGAAACCATCTTTGATACGGCAACCAATGTTGATTCAGTCTCCCTCCATTGTCGTGCTACTGGTGATGAACCAATCACCTACACGTGGGAGAAGGATGGTGCTCCACTCTCTCAGGCAACTAACGCTCGGCTGGTCATCACACCTGGGCAACTGACCATCACTAGCCCAGAGAGAACAGTAGACGGCGGGGAGTATGTGTGCATGGCCTCCAATCAGGTGGGGTCAGTGAGAAGTCTGCCAGCAGAGCTCGTCTTTGCCTGTAAGTGGTCTTGAAGTAGGAGTTAAAGACTTGGAACTTGTTTTTGTAGAATGAATACTGCCATGCGTAGTCTGCTTTTAGCCAGAAAGACAGTGACTCTTAACATATTACCATGAGTTAGTTGCTTTTTTTTGTTGTTGTGCTCAACAGACGATTTGTATATGATTGCCTCTTAATGTTATAAAGATTTAGCAAAGTATTAAGAATTCTGATTATTGACTGTTAGATATGATCTATTTACTACCAGGTACTTCTCTCTCTCTCTTTCTCTCTCCTTTTCTCTCTCTTTTTCTCTCTCTCTTTCTCTCTCTCTTTCTCTGATTGGGTTTGGCATATGTTTTAGGTTTGATCCATGACCACCAGAGCTTCAATTTATTAATTTGTGTGTACACATACAATGATATGGTTAAATTTTGCTTCCGTTTTAAGAGTCTGCTGCCTCAATAGATATGTGATTATATAACATAAGATATGTGTTTATCATTTGTTGTTGTTTTTGTTGTTGTTGCAGATGTTGATTCATTTGACCCAAGTGCTACATCAACTCAGTCACTGACTGCAGGTCAGGGGGGCTGTGTAACCTGTAACCCGCCTCCACATTTTCCAGGTCAGTCTTAACACACCACCATGTCCAGAATCTCTCTTCTATCTCCCCTCTCACTCTCTCTCTCTCTCTCTTTCAATATCCTCTCCAACTCTCTCTCGTCCCCTCTTCAACCAACTCTCTCTCTCTCTCTTCCCTTCTCCAACTCTCTGTCTCTCTGTCTCTCTTTCTCTCTCTTTCCCTCTTCAACTCTATCTCTCTCTCTCTCTCCCTCTCTCTCTCTCTCTCTCTCTCTTCCCCTCTCCAACTCTCTTTCTCTTGTCCCCTCTCCAACTCTCTCTTTTCTCTCTCTCTCTCTCTCTCTCTCTCTCACTACCTTTCTTTCTCTGCTCCATTCTATATCCTTCTCTTTTATCTTTTCTTTCCCTCCCCTCTTCTTTTCTCTTCCAATTACCTTTATGTTCTCCTTCCATCCCTTCCCTACACTCTCTTTTTCTCTCTTTTTCTCTTTAAAGACTTCTTTTTCACCCTCTTTTGACCGATTGCTTTGCAGTGTCATCTTAAAATTAAAATCGTAATAATAATTGTTGATTTATGTAAGAAAATACAAATGCTTTTTATGAATTCATGAGGGTATCATAAAATGTCTGATGATACATAAAGCTTTACTTTTTATTTTTATCCTACGCAAACCACAATATTTCATTTTATTTTACAAAGCTATATAATATGGAATCATTTCAGTCATGTCTTTTCAAAATCTACAGGGCAATGAGTGTAAAAATATGAAGCTTTTTGTTGTGGCTAGGCAGTGTTAAATGAAGCATTTTAATCCAAACTCAACAGCAAATGTGTGATAATTTGCAAATGGCATTGAAGTGTAATAACTTGAATATACATGTAGAAAATACAATTTGTAAAGTTTTGAAAACCTAAAAGGTTACCGGTATTTATCCGTATTTGAGAAAAAAACTTCTTGAATGTTGCTGTGCCAAAGGACTTCATTTCATGCAATTCATCAAGTAGAAAATAATTAGGACACACCAATAAATTTTCAATGAATTGAGTGAATGTTAAGGTGCATATAAATATTATGTACCTTAGCTTTGCAAGAGTTGATATGAAGGTTTACCTTTGAGAAACATAGTATATTGTACTTCATAGGAACAATGTTCTTGATAATATTGCAGCATCAGAATATTCCCTCAATTATCTAATATTATTTTATCTTGGCAAATGCTATGCTCTGGCATTATATATCCAGAGTTGCCTCTTATCAAACTTGTTTACCCTCAGAAAATCTTATTCTTAGCTTTATTTATTTATGAATTATTTTGTTTTATTTCATTTTGTAATCACCGTTTGCTGCGCTTGTATTTTCTTGGATCTCCACCGAAATGTTGATTGATCAAACGTTGCCGTGAGCAGACGGTTTGTACCCATCCTGACCATTGTCTATAGTGTATCCCATGATGCAATGTGTATCACATGACTAGTCAACTAACCATACAGTTTGATAGTTAGTGTTAGAGTTTGTTTGTTGCGTTGCTACTTTGTCTCTTTAACACTCCACTTCTATTTACTCGCAGAGGACAGACCAGCTGATAAATGTGTTCAGAGATACTAGGATGTCAACGTTATTTTGTCATACAACTGATATAAAGTTGAAAATTGATGTATCAGTTTTCTGTTCTAAAAGAAAATACATTTGAAATGGCTGAAATAATGACTGATACAAGAACTCAATTTTTTCAATCTTTGGAAAGGAGTTGGTCCATAATTTGGTACAGCAATCAGATTTATATCAAGAGCTAGTTAACTTCAAGGATTTTATATGGTTATGTGATATCAATCAAGCAACCAAGCAGATCTGAAGCTTTTTTTTAATTCCAAAGTCACATTAAAAATGGTACAAATTCAATCAATTTGTGACCTCAAGGGAAAATATTTCAGCTTATATATTACAAAAATGTCCTTGTAGAATATATTACTTGCCGACCACACAATATACCCTGCAGTTTGTGCCGGTATCAATTTTGAGTGATAGAAAAATGATGTCCTTATTTCTGAACACATTTATCAGTGTGTGATGCAAGTGACACTATCAGTAAGTCCTTCTTCATGTTATACCATGTGAGAATCAGGAAGGCGTTAGATCTCTTCGGACCTCGTGTGCAATCCTGTTTGATCATGGAAATCCATCTCATCTAATCCTCATCCAATCCAACATTTCTAGGAGTTCACCATTCACCTGACAAGCATTTTCAATAAGTAGGAAACGGATTGTATGGAATCCAAGTATTTGGAAACATGAGGGTGAAAAAATAGGGTTTGCAATGAAACAGAGCATGTTTTCTCCTTGTGACCCCCCCCCCCCCCCCCCCCCCTTTCCTCATGCACCACTTACTAGAGGAGATGGCCTTGTTTTATTAGGCCCATATTAATATACTATTTTAAAATACCAAATTTCTTACAATCTATCCTACATAGTGAAGATGCGAGTCTAATGGACTGACAAATTATGAATCGGTACTCTTTTAGTGCATACCACTTTCCTACGCCGATCATGAATATTCATATAGTCAAAGCTTGTTAGGATTATCCCAAAATAATGTTCTGTGCATAAATCATCTTAGCATCATGCCAGAAACATGGCTTGTTGTATCTTGTATACATAATATGCAAGAGAAGGCATGCATTACATAGTAAAACCATCATCTTGCATAGTTATGTAATCGTGCAATACTCTTTCAAGGGCATGATTGCGATGACACAAGTTTCATGACATATGCATCTTCCTGTATATACTTCATACTGTATTTATATCGATATGAATGCTCCATTATCAATTAAAATCATATTCATTATTGGACATCAAAGTTATCAGGTTGCCTATATAGATTCCCGTAACTCGGTGATCAAATTGTGGAACCGGTTGTGTCATGTCATCATCAATGTACAAGTATTTTCCATGTAACAAAGTCATTTCATAGCATATCTGTTTTGTAGTCATTTCATCTTATAAGAATAAATATTGTCATTTGAAATCATGAAAACTATACCCATTTTTAATCATCTTCATATTTGTGCTGAAGTCATACATCAAACTGGAGCTATTTTTCTCTTAGTACTTTAGTAAGTCCATTGTCCATTCAAGCTAGCAGTCAAATGTATGAAGTTGAAGAAACGAGTGTCGTTTGTGTAGAGCCCTAAGGGGATCAAGTTATGTACGGGTTACTAGTACCAAAGTAGTCTGAAAATAGAAGTTGTATAGTATACAAATATATACTGCCTTGAGAGGTTCTGGTTAAAACTATGGGCCCAATGTGACTGCAATAGTGCTATTGCAGTCACTGAGGGACCATAGTTTTAATCAAGAGACTCAAATAAAGGCAGTATATATTTGTTTTATATACTTCATTCATATATATTCATTGTTCATTGATTGGTTTAAAGATTTTGCTGTAAAAATCAAAGAATTCAAACTTACCCATTAGCTGTAGCCATTCCTATTACCTTGCCATTTCCTGCTTGCACAGTCCAAAATTAATACTAGTTCCATAAAGTTTGCAGCGATCACTCATAGGATTTCAACAGCATGTCGTATTCTCATACTCAATGTTAAATTTTAATATACCAGTACTTTAAAACTTTACGCACTGCGACATGAGTACTGTTTTAATTTTTGCTAGCCGTAAATAGTACTTTTAGTTTCAAGAAGTTTCAAGAAGAAGTACTATTTACGGCTTGGGAGCCGTATATAGTACTTTTTGCAAAATAGCGTGTTTATTTATGATAATGTGACACACTTTTAACCAATCAATGAACAAGAATATATGAATGAAGTATGTAATGACCCATAACATTGAATTGCTGACAGCAGCAACAAGCTTACCCTGACATTGCGCTGTAGACTTCTTACCATGCTTGTGGTAGCATCAGAAATTTCCCTTATGTTTACATCCATCCAGTCTGTACATATGGCTTTTGATTATAATTGTAAAATTAGATTTGCTTTGAGGTGCTCAAGTTGAATAAATTACTTATTGCTTTTAATGCTGTATGATCTAGGTATAAATATCAGAAAGGATGTGGTTGCTGTTTAGATGAACTGCAAATATCCAGATATATGTTTAAAAACTTGTGCTTTTAAGGAAAAAGAAATGTTGCCCAGTCTTAGATGTGTTGTAGATTTTTTTTTTCAAAGAGAGAAATTAGTCTCATGTCTGTCAAAGTATATAAATTCACAACAAATCCTTTTGTTCATTCCTTATAGTCAAAATAGACATTTTAGTATTCATACTGTTACAAAAAATACCAGTCAAACCTGAAAGCTTCCTTTTTGTGTACAAAAGAGTACAATTTAAGTATGTTTATTTGTGTGGTGTAGTTCATCGGTTAAGACCTGATTAATGTACTATTGATCCTGTTAAAGAAATTTATGATCAATATAATCTATAGGATAGATAACACATGTAAGATTTTGTTCATTGCTCTGCGATTCCTTTTTTTTTGGGGGGGGGGGGGTATAGACAGATTTTATCTTGCATTCGTCTTTTCTTTTTTCTCTTTTCTTTTTAACTTCAGCTTCAATTTTAATGTTTTGTTCACATTTCTGTTTAGTTATGTTATTATTTTGTGTTACATTTATTTTCATCTTATATGTATTTCATTCTGTTCTTTCGGGTAGGGGGGGGGGGGGAGGAGAGAGGGGAAATGAAGGACTGTTGTGTTTATGAGCCTTTGGGTTTTACATTTGATTCATTGGTTTTAAATTCATATTCCTGTCTGAACCATTTGTTGTAAATAATTGTGGATTGTTTTTGTTTATCTTCTTATCTCCTGTTTGTTCACTGGGGGAGGGGGGGGTGTAATTTTCAAAAGCCATTATTTCACCAGATTTTACTTTGATGTATGTTCACAAATTTCTTAAAACTTTCAAGCATCCAGATTTTGCATTAGTATTATGTTCTTCTCATATAACTGCATTTTGTGTTTCTTGTTTTCTTCTATCTCTACCAATATTAAAACATTTATTTGATTGTTTCTTTTTTAAATTTTGTTGGTGTTTATTATAATTTCAAACTCATGTTTGAACTATTATAAGGTATGTGAACTCTCATCTCTCATCTCTCAGAAATATATTGGAATCAAAATATCTCATGAAGAAGGATTTAGTCACTAACTTACATAGGCTTGGCGTTGGAAGTAATCTTTCCCTTTTCCCCCTTGTTTATACTTTTTCCTATCATCTAAAATCTAGTTGTTATTGATTTTAAGATTTCTTGTCAAGATGAACAGTAATGATGGCTATGAAAGGAATAAACCACAGTGATATTTTTTTCTCCCTCGAGTATGATTTAACACAAAGAAAGGGTGCTTGTGATGAGAAATAAACTAATTCGCTTGATATATAAATAGAGCTAAAAAGATAATAAAATTATGCCTGCAACAAAATTGCTTGGATACATAGGAAATCTTAGTTTCGCTGAATGCTGATGACATAAAACTAATTTTGGTGTGCTTTTCTCCACTTTACTTATCTATGCACTTGCATGGACTAATGAATTCACTGAATTGAATGCAACACACGAGGAACTGTAGCCCTCAAGCATTTTCCTCCCTTAATTTGATTCAGGAATATGAAAACAGAAATGTTGATTGCATTAAGATTGGTGTAGAATTGTACAATAGTTGTTTTGAATGAACAAAACTTGAAATGGGTTTCAATTATTATTGGTTGAATTATCTGCTAGATAGGCATGTATGTATTAATGGTGAATTGAGTGCTGTCATTATTGAAAGTCAGATGTAATATGTAATTCGATGGCTCATAGTTAAATTAGACTAAATTATTAGAGTGATATAACCTGGAGCGGGAAGTGCATGTGTTGAATAACTTCTATAGAAATGTACTTTTATGCAAAAATTATTGAGAGTTTTTGGGCTGCATTTTGTGAGATATTTCACTGGGAAGTCAGTGTGAAACTTGTCAATCTAGTTATTTGATATGTTAGTTAAAAATTTAAAAAAAACAAAAAAACAACAGAATTGTTCTTATCTCTTTTTAGGCAAATTGGAAGATGTTGTAGAAAGAAAATATGTAATAATCATGGTAACAGTGGATAAGTAGTTGCTCTAAACTGTTAGGTGACAGTCTGTTTTATGTTGGTGTGTACATGGATGTATACATCTAAAGGGATGTTATGTGTAGTGATATTTTGCATATCTAATCCTAGATTTACGCTACGATGGTGCTAATTGTGCGTGCCACTCTCTCTCATCTTTCATGCAGGTATCTTGGTCAATTGGTTCCATGAGAATATGTTGGTGGACTCCAGCGATAGCCGCATCCGGGTTATGGATGACGGTCGACTCTGCTTCTTCTACGCTTTGGCAAGTGATGCAGGAGCATACAGGTGTCAGGTCAAGAGCAATGTTATCTCTGACGGAGGTGTCGAAATGAGAGTCAGTCCATTGGTCACTGTTACAGTCAATGCCGGTAATTAATTATGATAATAATAATAAGTTTGTTTACCCAGGGAAACTTCATCAGCTTCAATGCTGTTCTTCCTGAGAGACCTGCAATTATCAGTACCCCTGCGAATGCCCCACCTGGGTGGAGAGTGATAAATGTGGATCAATGTTGTGCCGGAATGAGATTCGAACCCTCAACCTTTAGATTGAGAGTCGAGCGAATGAATCACTATTCTTTACATTACTGTTCCAATGAATATGGCAATTTTGGGGTCATATTTCTTTTTTTTCTCCATTATTCTGTTGGCTCCTATTGGGATTCTATTACATATATCTTATATCTTATATCATATATATCTTATTACACAGCGCTCAGTGAATACTTGTTGGACCTTTGCTGTGTGCAGTTGCAATCCATTTACACATCAATAAAAAAAACTGTTGTGGTTTACTGCTTCATGTCTGAACGAGCCTTTAGTCACGTTTAAAACCTGGACTATTGAAAGTAAAAACAAACTTATGATCGAATACTGGCTTGTTCTTCAAGTGATGCCCTATGTCCAGTCTCAATCAATCAATACACTTAACTCTTTGACCTTTCTTCTTGTTACAGGTTCTTCAAGTTCAGCTATCAGGATTGTTCAAGAGAACAGACCTACCGATGTGACGACCATTGCTGGAGAAGACGTCAAATTTGAATGTTTCTTCTATGGCCCGTAAGTATTCCATCCACATGGAGGAAAAATAATTACTCTTCCTTTTTGTATGTATTTTTATAAACCATTATGGAGGCAACCATACCTAGAGAAAAAAAGCAAACTGTAAGTATGCTAAATATATTATTCATTGCGGATGTAGTATCGAAAATAGTATCGCTAGTGATATTTGTTTGTCTCGCAATGCCGGCCAGCACCAGTCGATTCTAATCAGCAGACGGGCCGAGCCAGCGGCCCGTTGATTGGATGAGCTCGCTACTGCTTCCGCCCAGCAGGCGAGCCGAACCAGCGGCCTGCTGATTGGTTGTGCACCGTGTGCATCGGCCAATAGGCCTTGTGCGTTATTGTTCCAATTATCGATCAAATTATTGACCACTGCGCCGGTCCTCCCATAGAGTATAAAACACGCTTGCTTACATTAGTTTTCATCACCTGACCAAGTGTTGCAGCGGCGCACGAAACGTCGTGATCTTTTAGATCCCTTATTGACCACGTTGCGAGACAAACGAATATCACTAGCGATATTATTTTCGATATAAGTATGCTTATATAAGATTGCCTTGTATGCAGCTGGTAATGAGAAGGGTTATTATACTGCCAGCAAAATCAAGGCTATCAAAATGATCAGCTCAAATCTGCTAGCTAGCTTTCAAAGATCTAAGACACAACACCAATAAATACCAGTGTACCAAAATGTTGCTTAGCATTTCATCTGAGCCCAACACTGAGTTAAAATGCCAGTATTTCTGACTTAAAATTGAATTGAATACTCCCTCCCCATCATTCTTTCTTGATCTGTGACTTTGCCAGGCAACCAACAGGTCAGATTCCCAGGGTCCAGTGGGTACGTACATCACCTCCTGGTGCTGGGTTGCCCACCGGTAGAGCCGTGCTGGAGGAAGGGGGTGAGATCTTAAGCATTGTGGGCGTGCAGCTGGAGGATGCAGGTTCCTACCTCTGTTACATCGATGACGTCAACAGTGGAGCTTCGGCAGGACTCAATGTCGCGGGTAGGTTGACGATTGATTTGATCTACTTTATATAACCGCTATGAAAGCAAGTACAGTGAAACCTGTGTATAAAGACTGCACAAGATATACAAGAAAATGGTTTTCAGAAACAGCTGGTCTTATGCCTAGTCTCTGTAGAATGTGTTTCAGCGAGAAAATGTTTTATAAACAGGTGACCTATGTTTTTTAAATAGGTCCCAAAGCAGGTTTCACTGTATATGTCTGTAAGCAACCAGAGGAATTAACCTATGACTTTAAGTCCTGTCCATAGACTTGGTTATTACAATTAATGCCTTACGAAAGGGAACTATAGCACATCATGCCTTTCTTAAGAGAACTAGCGACCTTCTGGTTATAAGACCACTACTCTACCACTGAGTCATCAAGATATGATGGACATGGCAGTAATGCAGAGGCTGAGTTTCAGAGATGCATCAAATGCTAGTCAAATTTTTATTGCAAAAATCTAAGAAACTATTGACTGAGATTGTTAGAAGATATTTTTAAAACAAAACTATTAGCAATCCTGTAATATGAAGATATGAATGTGATATGTTATACAACATCAAGCTGTTTTAAAACAGACTTGTTATGTTATACAATGTCAAGCTGTTGAAGAGGCTGTTCACACCGCAATGAGATAGCGCGGTCTATCGTAGCACCCCCTTTTTTCTAGCGCGCGCTAGACCGCGCTATCTCTTGTGGACCACCCCAAGAGGTGCTCCAGTGGCACGCCGTTTTGGCTCGCCGTGGCTCGCTGTTGGGCGGACCGAAACGACATTGTACCTTCCAAACCGCAGAGATAGCGCGGTCTAGCGCGCACTATCTATGCCTGTGTAAACAGCCTCTTAGACAAACTGTCAACACTTCCTAATACTGCCTTTGGTTATTCCATGATTTTTTTTCTCACCAAATAGGAGTATGATTACATACAGTTTCTTTAATTTGTTTATGTTTAATAAGCATTTTTATCATGCATTATTTTGCTTTTTTTGACCATGTAGAAGCCCCAGCGTGGGTCAGCGAACCAATGGATGCCATGAAAGACATCAACACCATGCAGGAATGGAACGTAGAGGCTGAGGAGGCTGACCAGTACACCTGGTATCGCAATGGAGAAATATTGACCGCTCGAGACAGACATCAGTTCCGCAACAACCTCGAGACACTCATAATAAGCGACCTTATGACGACGGATACAGCCATGTATCAGTGCTTTGCAAGCAACGATCATGGCATGATTTATTCCGCTGCACAGCTGTCCGTAAGAGGTAAGAACAACTGTAAATATTACTTGTTAGTACTTGAAGACAAAGTTTAACGGTTGTGTTTAAGTCTGTTGAAAAGGTTACAAGAGAAAGGGGGAAAGAGAGAAAGGCGCATACTTTAAATTAGAAATCAGTTTAAGCTGTACTTTTCAAATTCATCCAACATATTCTCCAGCAATCATTTTTATTTTCTTTGCTGTGTACAAAATATTGATGTGGAAATGGACAAATAGACAGAATAGAAGTAGATAGAATAAAAGTAGACAAATTTTTCCATTTCTCCTCAGAGGCTGTGATTTTTTTATGCCAAATAAATGAGAATGATCGATACATTCGCTCTTCTCATCATGCTTGTTTTTTTTTTTTGTCATTGGCTCTGACAGCCTTCCCACCCGAGTTCCTGAGCCCAATGGAAACAGACAAGCCTGCCCCACTCACAGCTACAGTCACTGTGGTATGCGATGTGGATGCTGCCCCCGCTCCGACGGTCACATGGCAGCACGATGGTCAACCCATCACAGACGGCGCTCGCTACAACTTGACCGCTGACCCTCCTAACCTGGTCATCATAGATGTACAGATGTCCGATGGTGGAACTTACCAGTGCACTGCCACCAATTCAAATGGAACAGTGACCGGCGAGGGTAGTCTGGATATAAAAGGTCAGCTAGTGCATTGTTTGTGTATTGATATCAGGACTGTCATGTAGAAAGGTTGAGTGGACACTCATTATATGGAGTTGATGAATCAAATCAAATCAAATTTGGGAATAACTGCAGAATACCCAACAACACGGTTACCCTAACATGACCATTCAGAAGATATCTGTATTTAGAAGTACCACTTCCTCCCAGCAATCTTGCATACCGTATTTGCCGGCGATAAGGCTGCAGCGCCGTATAGGCCGCACCCCCGATTTTGACATTTTAAAAAAACAACAAAAAAAAAACAAAAAAAAACAACTTTTTGTCGAAGTCAGGATTTGATCTCTTGTGTATAAATGTTAATTTGACAAAAATCACTGCCTTAGACCACTCGGCCATCCCGCACTGATACTAGC
Source organism: Strongylocentrotus purpuratus (assembly GCF_000002235.5). Taxonomy (NCBI): domain Eukaryota; kingdom Metazoa; phylum Echinodermata; class Echinoidea; order Camarodonta; family Strongylocentrotidae; genus Strongylocentrotus; species Strongylocentrotus purpuratus. Next base: position 22,589,458 of record NW_022145612.1, read on the forward strand.
TTATGTAGTTTTTTGTGATGTATACACAAGCCTCTCTCTTGTGTATTGAAAAGGATTCAAAATAGCAACTTTGCATGATGGATGCTTCGCGGCAGCTCCGTTAAACAGGCCCTTCTTTTACTTTTGCAATGCATTGGCATGAACTTAGATTAAGATCTATCGGCAGATGTTGTTTTTGGAAGTTTATTTTCGTCTTCATGTCAACAATGCAAGATAAAATTGTCATGAAGATGTGTGGAAATGTATAGTTATTGTACCGTTCGTAGATCTAGTCCCATATGTGCAAATTCGTGCTGTTTTTAACTTACTTTTTAAAAAAAAATTTTACTCTTTCGTCGCATAGGCCGCACCCCCGACTTTTTGATATTTTATCTTCCAAAAATACTGCGGCCTTTACGCCGGCAAATACGGTACTATTCTTTGGATAACAATATGTGAGACGATATAAATAATTTTATGCAAATCCAAATGTATACAGCTAAAAATTCAAATCCAATCTAACCCAATCTAATCTGTCTTCCACTTGATTTCTTTGATAGATGCGACAGTGATCACGGGGCATCCTGATAACACCTTGGTAGAGGTTGGGCAGTCTACCACCCTGAAATGTAAAGCTGCTCATGATGAATACTTGGAGTTGACCTACCTATGGGAGCACAATGGAGTAGAAATCGACCTCAGTGAAATCGAGAGATACAGAATGGTAAGACCGCGAAAATGTAAACTAATTTCTTGCCAAATGGCATTAGTTTCGCAGCGGCACTCGCACCGCGAACCATGTAATCCACAGTCTTGTGACGTATCCACTAATGTGATATAATGAAATTACATTGAACAGCTTGTTATTTGCCGACGGAATAAGAGAATTATTGTGATGTGTAATGTTTCATTATCAGAGTTCTTAAAGGTAATACAAAGTTTTTGGATGGGGTCATGAATTTGGTTCAAATGAACATATTGGAAGCATATGCGATCCTACAATATTCAGGGATCGTTGTTGCGGTTGAAATCGAGTCTAAAGTTATGAAATTGTAAATAATAAACTCTTTATGTTATATAGCTCCCTCTCAAGGTCAATATATTAATTAAGCTATAAAACAATGTTTCTTGACTAAAACCGACCTATTAGCTATTCCCGTTTGGAAATATATATCACAACTACATATTCTGAGATTTTCATGGTCACAGCTATCATTGTACAACCGTAGACGCTATTTGAAATTTATCAAAATTTACCGGGAGCGCCAGCACATTTTTCTTGTGTTTATAATACATCTACAGGGGCATCCAAATGTATCAAAATTGTAAAGAATCACTTTCCACCCAATTTTCAAATTTCCCAAAACTTTGTATTACCTTTAATGAACAAGATCGATTTGTTGAATTTATGGGGACTTTTGTCAGACTTAGGGCATACAAGATAGATCAGTGGGTTAGTATCCAATACGGCGATGCTTATTTTCAGTGTTTGTATGAAATGCCTTCCTGCAAGGTTTAGCATTACATCTGACAGAGTCATGCAAATTAAACTCACCACTCTCTCTCTCTCTCTCTCTCTCTCTCTCTCTCTATATATATATATATATATATATATACATATATATATATACTCTTGTTCTTTTCTTACACCCATGGGGTCATTAATTAATATATCTCCAATTACATTTTGAATGGTATTGAATACAAGATTTGGATCTACAAATTTTTTTCTTTACCTCTTTCTACTTCTGAAATATATTTTATTTCTCTGTTACCTATTTTCTTCTTCAAATTTTTATGTGGCCCGATAATTTTCCTCCTTCTCTTCCTTAATAATCCGAGAGAGACAATGGCAACTTGGAGATCGTCTCAGCTCAGTTACGGGACGGTGGTGAATACACCTGCGTAGCTCTGACTGTGGCTGATTCAGACCGCTCTAGTGCTACGTTAGACATTGCAGGTCAGTATATATGTACCCCAGATTTCATTCTTTCTCTTCACCACCGTTCATCAAAGTATCCAGTAAACTTGTGTCAGGGCCCTGTGTCATGAACATTAATCGCAATAACAAGTTACAATAGCTGAAGTCATGGTATTTGATTGGCTGAGAACTAATTTTTTATGGAAATTTAGCATTTGTTTTTTATTACAAGTTTTATGAAACAGGGCCAAGAATTGAATACATTAAAGGAAGGAGGGCAGAACTCCAACCAAACAATGATAACGAGATTTAGCAAGTGTAAATACGCTCTCAATTGTACATGTTAGGGACTTGTGAGTCAACTAGTCACACACGCGTACGCCCTCTTATCGAGTATCGCCTGCAAGTAACCAAGTCCAATTTGGTTTCTCTGCGCATGATCTAATGTTGTCCCTCATTTTCTTCAGACCTAACTGTTAACTATTCATTAAAGATAAAAGCAGATGAAACACTCTTGTCTCCTTAGACATTTGTTTTTAAAATGTCAAAAAAAATTCTGAATAACTCAAAAAATTGTTCTGTGTGTAGTAGGGCCTCTTTTTTTATGCCTTCGTTACGAAGTAGCCGGAGTACGTACGGTTCTCGTGCAGAGCTAATGAAATGATTAGACTTTGGAATCACGAGGTCAAAGGTCACAGTGCTCATTATGTAGCCAATATATTGCAAGGTACAGGGCTTTTTTTAAGGGTTGATTTTATACATTCCCAATCTCCACACATTATTTTGTAGGTGATTGGTGCACTTTCAGTTTCCTTGAAAACAAAAGCAGATGAAAACACTCTGTCTCCTTATAGACTTTTGTTTTTAAAATGTAAAGTTTTTTTCTTAACTCAAAAATTGTTCTGTTGTGGGTGGGCCTCTTTAAAAAAAAAATGTTAATGGGTCTCCGGGCTAATCACCCGTTAGATAGAGTATCTAGCTCTTGTGATCCACTGTCCTATTTAAATATATATATCAAATTATTAATAACTGCTAGAACGACAGATGACAATTGACACAACAAATAGTTTATGCAATTTGAGACAGTCTCTTTCCATGAAAATAGTCTTACTGAAAGTTGCTGGCTTTAAAGTACATATATATCATTCCATCGTAGACTTTGATAGAACTAGCTGTTGTTCATCACATTTGATCATGATACCTGTTGGTTCTCCTCCTTTGTAGGACCCCCTGGTCCCCCGTCCGGTCTCTCGGTGGAGGTTGAGAACCTGGCTGCCAACCTGCGCTGGGTCCCAGGCACAGACAACAACAGCCCCATCACATCCTTTACCATCGAAGGACAAACGGATCATAGCGACGAATGGGTCGAACTCCGCTCAGGTCAGTGTCACTGTCATTGTACTCCGTCGTGTTGTTGGCATAACTACGTACTAACTCATTTGCATATTTATGCAATATTCCAACCATCTTTTAGAAGAATAATCAATAATGTGAATAAATTGTTACCAATGGCTGAATAGAAGATATTAATGCTGTATTAATTTGCTTATTGCATTAACAACATAATGCTTTTCCTGTGAGAGGCCACTGTGATATTTCACTTTACCGCTAATTTCTTTCCTGCATACTTTAAAGAATTCTTTCATCATGCTCAAATATAATGTTCAACTGCAAATAGTAATCCATATATTGTGTGAAAGAAAAAGCTTTGTTGTAACACAAGTGCACTATAGGTAATTGTAGTACTTTCTATTCCTTTATATCTTACCCAATTATTATTAACTACTTTCCTTTTTTATATGAATATTTTTCAACATTCATATACAGGAGTTGTACTCTAACAAATTTAATCATAATATTTCATAATACATATATATTTTAACATCAACTATCATAGTATGCAAATGCTCCGACTACCAACTATACTTAATTTTTAATTAACTGTTATTTTATATGTCATTTCAAAAAAGAGGTAAAGTATAGGGATAGAAGAGAAAAAGAGACCACAGTAATGATAATATATTGATACATCATTCTTTGTATCTAATCCTTAACACATTTGCATTGTACAGGCGTTTCAGTCCTCTCAGACTTTGGTGAGAATAAATTATCTCTCGTTTCTTAAGGTCTATTTTTTGCCTCTTTTTTTTCTCCGAAAAAACATTCTTTTACATATCATAGAGCTTGGATTGCGTTTGTAGTTTGCTTCTTTTTTTTTTTTTTTTTTTACTTGACGTCCTTTTTCCCCCTTTGAAATAGTACACGCATATCTTGTATTGTAACTTTATCCTACATGACTATGTTCTGGTAGAAATTAGATAAACAACTGAGTTAATTTGTTGAAATTTATGTGAAAAGGAAACAACTGCAGTTTTTCACCAAATTTTGAAGAGCATGGTGCTAAAAAATGCATGACACAAATAAGGTACCTTTTAAAAAAAAACAATTTAGCCTTCAAGGGATGTCACTTTTTTAATGTGGTAATGGTATAGTTAGTCCACAAAAGCTCTTCATATTTTATGGAGTAACTCTGTACAGAAAAATTAACTCACAACTTTAATTTTCAGAAACTTTTCTAATATGATATGTCACATTCTTTCAATTTGTTATGTACAATTTTGTTTGATGGCATAAACATCAGTGTTAATGTATAAACTAGTTTTATAGAGAAGTTGTAAAATTTCTATCTCTTTGCTGTCTTATTTCATTTCAATGCATTATGTTTGGTAGTGATTTTGTATACTCCTATTATATCTGCTTCCCCCTCAGATGTTTTATCAGTATTATATCTCTTTTTCCCCGTACATATCGCAGCTTTAAGTCCCATTCTCTGTACCTATGATTCTGACATCCGTTATTATGTATTTCATGGTTTTGTAGCTTGATGGAAGCTCAAAAGCAATTGTTGAATTCTGGCAAAAAAATTCTTAGAGAGAAATTATCTCAAGTTTATTATGAACTTCTGATCATCCAGTACAAAAGTTTTTCACTAAGAGGAGAACACTCTGTGCTTGTATATGTAACTCAGGTCATTCTATTCATGCTCACACACAAATTTATTTAAATGCAGTATCACTTTCTGTGTTCTAGTATATTTTGTGTGTTTCTTTTTGAGAAAAGGACTACAAAATTGTTACAGTTCTGTCTACTTAAATCCTTTTCTTCTTCAATTTACTATCCTTTTTTTAATTTTTTTTAAAAACTTATATGCATTGTAACGTTTCTTTGTTTTTAATTGATTTTAGTCTGTATGCAAAATTCCCCCTCTGTTTCTTTGCTCTAAATGTTGAAAGCCTCATCCATTCACCCATTCCTATATTATATTGTATCTAAATCAGGAAGAATTTTTTTTATTTATTAGCTATTTGCTTACATTTACTACAAAGCAGCTGTTTGTGATTATTATTTCCTTGATTACTAGGTAATAGACAGAACTGTGAAATATTATTCCTGGTAGTTCTTCCCAAAAGATCTCTGTTAAACCTGATAGAGCATGGTTTTTCAATCTTTTTTTCTTGGAATTTGCAGTGATGAAATGTTTTATTGTTTTTTTCACACATGACCTCAATTAAATGCTACTCTCACATTAAGTTTAGAATTAGGTTGAGTTACAAAGAAATATTACACTAGTAAAAACCAGTCAAGCCCTGTATTCTCAGAAGAGTGCATGAGCTTACCAAAGTCAAGCACCCCTTTAATATATTCCACAGTAAACCACAAAAAAAATTTGCAATGCAAGCGGTGTCTTTTCCATTTAAATGTTTTTGTTTTTGTATTGAGAATCAAGAATAATAAAAAGAGAAGTGGCATTTAATTTGAGAGGATACATGAATGATGGGTATGACTCATTGACGTAGAGCAGCTATCAATCTTTTGCCACTATTTATTTGTAAGTCACTGTTAGCTTCATTCAATCATTCTATCATGAACATGTATTCAATATGTGAAAATGTGTCATTTGAATATCAAAATCTCTTTGTATCCTTGACATAATTGACCTTTATATATTCAAAAGTATCAGAGGGAAAGATTTTTAAGAGAATGATCCTTATATCATATCTATGTGTCATTTATTTTAAAATGTGCCCCAACTCCTCAAGTAGAGCACCCTAAAGTATCCATCTGTAAAAACCGACACTGCTTGTATTAGTTTTATTAAAGGGATACGGTAGACTGCTCGCTTAAGTGCATGTAAAAAATATCTGAATCAGTATACAATTAATTCCACTTGTCCAAGCAGATACAGAAATTTAAACTTTCCCAAACTGTTGAATGCACTTCAATGGAATTTGATAGATCAAATAATTGTTCTTGCTATAAAATGGTAATGCCATTTCTGAACTCTTGACAAATTTATATCAAATTAAGATTTATGTCCCATTTATGTACATAAGCTTAGTCTTTTGAACTATATAAGTTTCTCCTTAAATAGGGAATTGTTTGGAAAACAGCTAATCCTGCTCATATTTTTTCTATAATGTAACGTATGGCCTATCTGCCAAACACATTAAAGTTTTTTTGCTTCTCAAATGTATTTTAACGCATATTATTTCAAATTCAATTATAAAGGTGATATCATTATTATTTATTTGTGTTTTTGTTCATTTTTCAGGTGAAAGCGCTGGATCTAACTCTGTTCGTCTGGTAAACTTGGATCCGTTCAGTCTTTATTCCTTCAGAGTCATTGCTGTCAATAGGATTGGTCGGGGAACACCCAGCGAACCTGTAGAGGCCGGTGTCAAAACTGGCAAAACAGGTAAGATTCATACAGGGATACATACATTATATAAATAGTTTGCTTTAAAGAGGTATTACCAGACTCTATCAAGCCTTTGTAAGTCCAAGACGTAGTGCTTCCTCGAAAACCAGGCCGTCAAATTTTCTTTATTGGCTTAAAGCCCGTCTGCACTAGTTTGGCCAGGGAAATTAGACCTCCCTGCAAGGTCACTGACAGGTGGTTATCTCATCAAATCAGCTCTCAATTAACATAAGCAAAGGAGGATCATGGGGACCAACAGGCACCAATTATGCATTGTTTGCTATATAGAGGGCACAAGTAGCTATAAGTAGTGCAGTGGGGCTTTAAATGGAACTACCTTCCAGAATAAAACTTGATAGATAATCAGTCAATATTTTCTTCTATTAATATCATGTTTTTATTTTGATTAATGTCTCACACATAACATAGAGCACTTGAATATTTAAAGCTTATCTGCCGTAGTTTACAGGAGGGATTAGACCGCTCTGCAAGGTCACTGGACAGGTGGTTATCTCATCAACTCAGCTCTCAGTCAACATAAGAAAAAGAGGATCATGGGGGACCAATGGTCACCGATTAGGCATTGTTAGTTATATAGAGGGCGCAAGTAGCTACCAGTAGTGCAGTGGGCCTTTAAGAACTCTTTTGAAGAACAAAAAATCATTTTACTTTACACATTGGGGCTTGGCTAGGATAATGCAGCGGGTAGGTATACTAAAATGCATAATTTATGGGAACTCATTTCTTGTATCATGTCATATGGGATACTAGCAGTCAACAAGACCCTATAGAATTAGCTCCAGTCTCTGTAAGGCAGTGTTTAATTTGTATACCATTCAGTGGATAAGTTGTTTCTTATTTAAAGATCAATGAATTAAATTTTCCAATTTGTATTATGAATGTTAACTTTTTATCTTATGATCCTTGACTTTTAGCTCCTACTGCATCACCATCGAATGTTGGAGGTGGTGGCGGCAATACTGGAGATCTTAGAATCACATGGGATGTAAGTACCTGTTCATGTTATGATAATAACAATACAATCAAGTTAAATCCTCAAGATAAACAAATGCATAAGTTATGCTCATTGACATACATTTGTTATATGTTGTTAGCCAGGCATATGGGCTATTGTTTTATTTAAAAATTGACATGATTATTACCTGATTTAAATCGGTTTCCTGATTTTTCCTTATTTTCCCTATTTTTCCCCATTTTTCCCCAATTTTCTTACTCGAAAGGAGGAGAATGTTGTTAGATGCCATTTTTTTTTCCCCCAATTTTTTTTTTTTTTTTTTTTACTCAAAGGGGGCGGGGGTTAAGAAAGGTCACTATCACCCCTGCTCTAGACATAGATAATCAGATTTTGGCCCTTAAACAAAACTTAGCAATTCATTGTATCGTCATTTGATTGAACATACAGTAGCTTTCAATATGATAATAGTAATCAATGGCTGACTTTTCCTTGTGTAATGGGGCCCAGATTGGTACATAAACACGATTGGACTGGAGTACTACCGGTTGTCTCTCCTTGATCTCCTGATAAGATGAACCTTTGATGCTGTTTCAGAAATTCCTGACATCCAAGTGGAACTCGGAAACGGCGTCCTACATCCTCACAAATAAGGATTTTATGAGAAATATTGATAAAAATATAAACAATTGGCTCAAGTCTCCCACATCTCCACTACTAGTCCCTCCCTGATCTCCTGATAAGATTAATATTTGATGCTATTTCAGAAATTCCCGTCATCCAAGTGGAACTCTGAAACGGTGTCCTACAAGGTGGAATGGCAGAAGGTCGACAGTCAGGTGTCCTCTACGGGTCTTCTTGAGGAACCCAATGCAATCATCTACACAGCTACACTGGGCATTGAACTCTACACACAGTACAATGTACGGGTGCAGGCAAAGAACGACGAGGGAGAAGGTCCCTTCAGTGAATGGGCAGTCATCTATTCATACCAAGAAGGTAGGTATCTTGACTTAACTCGTAATGAAGATGATGGTAAGAATGGTGAGGGAGGGTTGATGACTAAGATGGTGAAAGGGAGGAGGAGGGGAGGAGCAGAGGAGGAGAAGAAGGGATGGAATGGGAGAGGAGGAGGGAAGGGAGGGGAAGAGATTTTAAGATTTTGGAATGTTGAAAAGAAAAGGACAAAAAGCCAAAGCTTTACTTTGACCTGTCATAGGACAATACACTTCAGGAAAACCAATACAATTACAAATGACACAGACACCTCAACACCACTTTTATGACTGCTTATTCAGAGGTGATCACTGGATTTAGGATGTCCTATTCTAATGACATCAAACAAGCCATTAATCCTCCGATGAATCAAACCCTTCCATCCTAAAGAATCCTAGAGTCTTCTAACATCATTAGTGCCCCAAGTAGACCAAGTTCTTTTGGTAGTCAAACTTTCTTTTCGGCTTGACTTCCATGAAGCTCAAAGTATTCTTGTTCACTTCATTTTGCTCTGCAGCACCCAAGACAGCTCCCACTGGAGTGAAAGCAGAGAGAGCTTCTGGGACCACCATCAATGTAAGCTGGGATGCAATTGATGAAAGCACTTTTGAGGGAGAACTCATGGGGTATAAGGTAAGTGGTGTCTTCTAGATAAAGAGAATGGAGTAAACTTCTCTCACAGGCACTTAAAGCCCATCGCACACTTTACAATCTTTCTGCGATCTGATTCGAAAAATGGCAATTTTATTAGATATGGAAATCTAAAGAAACATCCTCTTCCTGATTTAGGTTCTAGATAATGAAAAGAATTTTTACCACTGAAATTTTAGTGCATTGAACCTTCTAGTCCGAATAAAAGGGGAATCAGTTTCAAATCATAGACAATCGTACTACTAGTATGACTTCACTACTATTCTGAGCTGATTTAGATTTTCCTCCTCCAAGGGAGATTGAAATCCATAGAAATTTAGAATTTATTTAATCATATGATTATTCAGATCGTCGGTCATTAAGATTTTAGAAGTTTGAATTCCCACATCAAATGCTTTTGAGAATTCTTCCCAAATCAGATCGTAGCCAGATTGTATCTCTCTCTCTCTCTCTCTCTCTCTCTCTCTAGTTGAAGTATTGGAGTGATGACAGTAATGAAGCCAACGCTAACACCGCAGTCAGTCTGGGAGTTGGAACCTCAAATACAATCGCAGGCCTGGAACCCAGCACCAGGTACACTGTAATGGTGGCAGCATACAGCGGAGGTGGTAACGGACCTGATAGCAACACGGCTTCAGATACGACTTTCAAGAGCGGTAAGTTATGAAGACTGAAAGGCGATGGATATATTTCAAGACACCACTGACCAATGTACCTTGTTTGTTTAAACATCCATGCTTGTTTAGCATATCTGTAGTAGTGACATCCATTAAACAGATATATCACATATTACCGAGAGGATGCAAATCTTGGATCTTGTCCAGATTTTAGAAAAGTACATGATTGGAAGAATCATGATTTTTCATTCTTATTCTTTGCTAGAAATCAGTGCCGTTAATATCCGTATGATCCATACAATTCCAGAAAATGAAAATACATTAAAAGTATCACAAGTTTAACTTCTTAAATAATTTCATGAAGTCATATATAAAATCGTATGAAATCATATTTCCCATCGTTCATCTTGATGAACGCCATCCACAGTATTGTAGTTCACAATTTTGTACCCTATTCCAATTATGTCATGAAGAATAAGCTTTTTCAGTCCACAAGATATTTCTATTGACAATACAAAGTTTACACTATTTCATCGTCCATCACATGCTATCACAGCACACCCCACCCTGGCTTGGAAAAGCTGCTTCAGGAATAATCTCATCAAGGTTCGTAATTTGAAAAAAAATGGAATTTATATGGTTAGGAGCACGAATTACACAGAGATGGTTAGAGTTGGGAAGATGTATTACACATTGCATACATCTTGGGTTCAAAGTCATATCCCTTTTGTCTTTTTCCCTTTTGATTGTACAGCACCCATGCAGAAACCAACAGGAGTGAGGGCAGTCCAATCAGAAACAGGCGGTGATCTTACAGTCAATTGGAATGGTATTACTACATCAGCATCTGAAGAGCCGCTCATGGGATACAAGGCAAGTCTCCTTCAAAATCCATTAGCCTTAAGCCCACCTAACACTACACGACTGTCCTGGAATCCGATGTTCGAAGAAATAACAATTGTACTAGATAGGAAATTTAAACAAACACCATTTTTCAGATTATGCTTCTAGATAATTGTAAGAATACTAACAACCAGAATTTTAGTGCATTGAATTCAGAATAAAAGTCAGAATAAAAACAGATAACAGTTTAAAATCTTAGACAAAGCCTTAATATTAAAGAAAGAAAAAAAATCTCAAAATATAGAGTCCTAGTTGATGCATATTATTAAAGGGTCAAAGGAAATATATGTGAAAATCATCCCCGTATTTTGATCTTGAATCATATAAGCCAGAAATAGGATGGCTGTAGATAAATGATCATTATTATCGTCAATATTCAATATTTGATATCATTGGAGTAATGCAAGTTTTGTTATATTAATGGTATATACATATATATATATATATATATATATATAGACTGGATGTTGTTTGTGTATTTTATTACATTAGATTTGAAGTGAATAAGTTCTTTCCTCTTCTAGCTCTCTAAGCCTTCTAAAGTATAAACCTTGCAATTCTCTGATTTTGACCTTGCCGCAGGTTCGCTACAGGACGGAGGGCACGTTCGCTCCAGATGCCGTGACTATCATTGTCCAAGGCAATGAAAAGACGACAGCTATAATCAGAGGCTTGACTTATGAGACCACATATCTGATCACTGTAGTAGGATATAGTGACGGAGGTAATGGGGCCAGTAGTAACCCTCCTTTATCGGTTACAATAGGTGAGTGCAGTAAGATGACGACAAACAGATGAGGGGGAAACATGGTCCCTCTTTGTATTTTGTCCTCATTTTTATTGTTCAAATGTTGGGGAGGGGAGGGTTACGAACGTACTTGAATGTGCTGCTAAGAGGAAAGGTGGACAAAGTATATGCAAGATGCTATAGGAGCCTCATGCTTCAAATACAGATACAGTTTATACAGTTTATATCACCCACAAAAATGGGTCCTCTTCCTTTCCGTCTTTTATTTAATGTCTTTGGTCATATCAAAACTTATGGTTGGCTTTTTAAAATTGTGTTTAGTATCCATGCAAAGAACTTATTTGATATTCTTAATCACATATTTTCAGATTTTTAGTATTTTGTTATATCTTATTTTTCCCTTTCTCTTTCTTGTCTTTAAACAGCTAAAGGAAGAACGGGACAATCAAGTGACGATCCAAACGGAGCATCAAGAACCGCTGGAGTGTTATCGTTCTCTCTTTTCTGTGTAGTAACACTCCTTCATTCATTATCCCAACTCTTATGAGATGGTACAGACCAAATACTGTAGTCTATTAGTAGTACTTCAGCTCATACCATATTGTAAAATAGGGGTGTCTTGCCTCGTTAGGGAGTGAGGGTGTCAGGATAGTGGAACGTATTGGACATGAATGAATAGTGTGACAGTAAAATGTGTTGATGATCATCTTATAAATTCCACTCTCTTCCTATCTCTCTCTCTCTCTCTCTCTTGATCTCTCTCTCTCTTGATCTCTTGATCTGTCTCCACCTCTCTCATCTGTTGGTCATGTGTGACATGATGTGCTGAAAAGAGTTTGTATCAATTATTCTGAAGTTCGAGTATGTTTTAAGATTGTGTTCATGAAACCTTAAAATGCTATTTCCTCTGTAAGTTTGGTCACAAATCATAATGCTGTATTTATTAAAACAATTCAGTCTGATGAAATAAGTTTGTTTTCTCATTCATCTACATTGGTTGATATAACCCTTTCATACTGCTTTTTCCACACAATATTTAATGCAAGTCATCCATGTAAGCTGTTGGAAAACAGAAATTAAACTTCATGTTAAATATCTAGAAATGCATTTGAATGTGCATATGAATGACCTACTTTAATTCTTTAATTTCATCATGTTACAGTAACCCAACCCTGTGCATGAGTGAGATACACTAGTAGGAATAACTTGTAAGGAATTTTTGTTTTCTATGCAGGCCGTGCATATAGATAGAAAGTGTTAAAGGGGCATATCAATCATGCCTCTATTCTAGAAGAAACAGTTTTAGGTGTATGGCATCGATCAGTAATTTCCAAATCTGTTAATATATTGTACAGAACAATTATGTATGTAATGTCTGTTTGATGTATGATGACTGTACATGAGTGTGTGTATTTGAGTGAGAGTATGTGAAATATATATATATATGTTTTGTAATATATTTTCTGCAGGTTTGTGCGGATCATATTTTTTTCTTTACTTGAAGCTTAAGCTTTTGTTATCCGCTGAATTATCTGTACGATGTCAAATTCTTATTTTTTAAACACCTGAGTTAGGCAATATTGATGTTTAAACCATTGATGTCGATATGCAAGCAAAAGTTATTTTGCCATTTTATGTTTCTATGTTTGTGATATGTTTCCAGAGTAAATGGTAATTTAACTCTTTTGTTGTTCTTTCAATTAGTTTCTACCAAACTTTGCACAATTTTCCCACCACTGTACAGACTAACATTCATAATCAGTTTAATCTCTTGGACTTACATTGAGATATCTAATACTCTTACTTTTAATTTATAGTGCTTCTATATTCCTGTTGCTGCTTTTACAGTCAGTACTGCTTAGATATGTTCTTTAAAAAGTACTAAGATTTAGTTCTATGTTGCATAACTTTTTATGCCTCCGTTACGAAGTAGCCGGAGGCATTATGTTTTCGGGTTGTCCGTCCGTCCGTACGTCCGTACGTACGTACGTACGTACGTCTGTACGTACGTACGTCCCGTTCTCGTGATCGCGTTATCTGAAGAACTGGTTGATGGATTCCTGCCAAACTTTGGTCATGTATGTATCTTGTAGAGCCGATGAACTGATTAGATTTTGGGGTTACGAGGTCAAAGGTCAAAGGTCACAGGGCTCATTATGTATGCAAAACGAGCTCGTGATCGCGTTATCTGAAGAACTGGTTGATGGATTCCTGCCAAACTTTGGTCATGTATGTATCTTGTAGAGCCGATGAACTGATTAGATTTTGGGGTCACGAGGTCAAAGGTCAAAGGTCACAGGGCTCATTATGTATGCAAAACGAGCTCGTGATCGCATTATCTGAAGAACCGATTGATGGATTGCTGCCAAACTTAGGTCATGTATGTTACTTGCAAAGCCAAAAAACTGATTAGATTTTGAGGTCACGAGGTCAAAGGTCAAAGGCCACAGGGCTCATTATGTATGCAAAACGAGCTTGTGATCGCGTTATCTGAAGAACCGATTGATGGATTGCTGCCAAACTTAGGTCATGTATGTTACTTGCAGAGCCGATGAACTGATTAGATGTAGGGGTCACAAGGTCAAAGTTCAAAGATCACAGGGCACATTATGTATGCAAAAACAGCTCGTGATCGCGTTATCTCAAGAACCGATTGATGGATTCCTGCCAACTTAGGTCATGTATGTTTCTTGCAGAGCCAATGAACTGAGTAGATTCTTGGTTCATAAGGTCAAAGGTCATGGGCTCATTATGTATGCAAAAATAGCTTGTAATCACAATATTCTGAAAACCTGTTAATGGATTACAATTGAACTTGAATTTGAAAAATTTCTTCTGTTTTGGTTTGTAAAATTGCTCTATGACGGAGGCATCATTTTCGACTGCGCGCAGTCGAAGTTCCATCTAGTTTGAAGTAGGTTAAGTTGCGATTGCTGAATACATTTATATTAGTAGTGATATGTTAAGGTTTCAAGCAGGAACACAAAAACTTTTTTTTTTCTTTCCTGAATCAAGTTTATTGTCCTGTTATTTAAATTGTTCAGACTATTGTATTCATATTACTTGTACATTTTGAAAGCCTACGTGGAGGCATGCTTTTATTTTGTATATCTGACTTTTAAGCGTCTGTTTGAAACCTGGTGCAAGCCATGCATTGAGAAAGAGAGGAAAGCTGGCACTTTTTAATCATAGACCGTTTGTAATATATAATCGTATCTATTTCTTGGTGCCTCTGTTAATAATGACCCATAGTGTTTGAAAACATGTCTCGTGTATTTATTAGATAATGTGAAATTAGTAGTAGTAGTAGTAGTAGTAATTACACATCAGTGCAGATAATCAATATGGTTAGGGCAGTGTGGTCGTTATAACAAACACATAGTAATAGTGGATGTCATTCATAGCCAGGAGGTGTTTTCTCTCCATTCTCTCTCTGTCTCTGTCTTTCTCTCTCTCTCTCTCTCTCTCTCTCTCTATACATATATATATCTCTCTATCTCTCCCTTTCTCCCCCTGTAAATAGATGTCGTCTCTAATTGTTCATGTATCTTGTCACGTTTGACTTTTCTGTTCTATCTCTCCCTTTCTTTTCCTCTTTCTCTCATATGGTTCCAATTATTTTGTCTATACTGTCTGTTGAGACCCAGAAGGGTTTTAACTTGATATATGTTTAAGCCTTTCCTTCTCTCTGCAGAGCTTCAAAAACAATTGCCTGTAAGTTGCAACCTCCTTTTAATTCATTGGACATTTTGTTAAAGCAAATACTTTCACCTGCTTGTAAGTGATTGTTTGATCTTGATTTGCTTAATATATTCAGACACTTTCGTCATGCAAAAGATTCAAACCAATGTTCTAATCACGCATGAAGCTAACATCTATACAATTGAAATTTACTATCACTCTGCATATGTACCTTTTACCTCATTTAAAAGATCTGGAGAGAAAAAAAGTATACTTAATGCTATAAGTTTCAAATCATCACTTTTAATATTCTGATGTCTTAAAGTGCCACTTGAGTAAGACTAAGCTCAGTTTTCAGGTTACAATGCTGTGTTCTTCATAATACATTAAATCCTTTTTCAACTGAGTTAGCGCATCTAGTTATAACACTATCTATATATGTACTGTATATATTCCCTTTGATTAAGAAGTTAAGATACTAATGGAGGTGAATAATACTGAAATAGCTGAGAAGTATAGGAGAAAGGTAGAAGGAAACGCCCAAAAGAGGGCATAATCTTAATCTTGACATCATGGAAGCTACACTTACAGTTTTAGGACCAATAATCTACATCGACATGAAATTCACAGGAATTTTACAAAATGGTTATATTCATGGTGTATAGAAGCATATGATCTTAAATATTATTGCCATAGTAAGCCATCAAGGTCACAATGATTGCCAAGGGTATTTTTAATATTTTAGCTGCAACTAATTTTTGTAAGATTTCTAACTTTAATCTATTTGCATACAGTAAATGTACACTAATTTGTTTGTTTTATCACAACATTTATGTTGATTCATTTACCTCATATGTTTGCAACATGATAACTGTTGGTTTAATATTGTATTGTACTTTAAAAAGTTGGAAGAAGTACAGTTCTGAATCACCTCAGCAAATGCTGTGAAAGATACTGTGACATAACCCATTACAAAACATATATTTCATAAACATATTCAACAATGTGTATTGCGTATTTATGAATTTTTAAGAAACTGTATGCTTTATACATGATGCCGTGTGCTGTACATTTAACATACCTCATGTGGTGTGCTGTACATTATGCATATTCCTCTGTACATATCTTCTGTAGCTCTATTGGAATATCAAATTTTCTTTTCATGAAATATAATACCATACACTTCTGCATATGTACTCATCTCTTGTTGTACATTAAAACATGAAATTAGTTAAAAACCATTTGAAGAATATATTTTCGATGGTCATCATCAACACTATATTTTCCTAACAATAGTGTGTACCGATAACTACAATACGCCTTTACTCCAAAGGGTTCAATTGAACAGTAGTAGATAACCAAAAAAGGTTATAATCTGGAAACCTCTTCCTTGTTGCATTATTTATTTGATAAATGTTTCAAGTGGATATTCTACTCTTTATCAAAATTACATTGTTAAAAGTTTCAAACCCCAGATTTTAGACATTATGCTTAAATCTATTAAAAATAGAACAGAAATGAATCATAGAGTAAGAGTTTACATGACAGTGTACAATGGTTGTATTCAGACAAGAATATAAACATTTGAAATCAAATCAAGAGTTACTGTAAATCGTTTTTAGCGTTAAGAAAATTATTGTATTGCATCATCTTTTCAATCCATGGTTAACTCTATATGTAAACAATGTCTGTTTCTGAATGTCTCAGTATTTTTAGTGTCGATGTGGAATGTATTTTCTCTCAGGTTTTCTATCTCTTAGGAGCTTTTTAACCTTGTACTCATGTGCACCTATGTTATTTCTCTCATTGTCATTGTCTTTGGGAGGTGTGTATAAATAAATGTGAAATTCAGTGTTGTTTCAGTACAAATAAAAGCGTCGGATGTGTGTTTCTTTGTGTTTGGTTATCATTACTTTTGAAGTCGGGTATTAAATATATACCGGAAGTTGGATCGTACGAGTATGGACTGTTTTTATTACAGGACATACTTGTGAATTTGAGGGTCTATATCCTATACTTTGATAAACAAGAAGAATGAATAGACATATAATTATCTTCTTCATATTAAACATAGATCAGTGGAGTGATCAGATGATAATGTGCACTGTGCTGTAGTCTATAACTTTATCAACCTTACTGTATGAAAAGTTAAGTTCCTCCTCCTTGCGAGATGGCGTTTTCCCAAGCTATTCTTCCATCTAGTTTAACATGGTCAAACCAATGTAGCTGTCTAGTTGTCTTCTTTTTACAACTGTGTTGAGGTGATCATATTACCATCTATAGCTCCATTATCTCCCTCACTTTCTTGGTGGATGTATGTGAAGTGTTTACTGGTTATGCAAAAGCCTTCTCATACAATTCATCTCAAAACAGTTGATTTTCTTTTCCATCTCTGCAGTCAGTATCCATGTTTCACAGCCATATAGAACGACTAATGAAGAGCCTCTGTCTCAAGGTCCATTTCATGGTCGCCCCAATGGCCCGCAAGCTATCGGACATAGATAGATAGATAGATATGAAAAGATAAATTAGTCTGTCTTAAATATATTTCAAACTATCTTCAATGTTTTTTAGTAAATTTAAAATCCTATTCCCATTGATATTAACTATATACCAGCAACCGAAGATTGAACTAAAAAGGTAATTTTTAATATTCATAAAGAAGAAGCGAGGTGCAAGCATGTTGCATTGATATGTCTGAAGTGAAAACAAAATTACAATCTGACAATGATTTACATAGCTGCATCAAAACAAAACTTACAAACCCAAAGTATACCTGATTATGAATAGGCCTTGGTTAATTCTCCATGTGTAATATACAGAGAGACCTTTCTTTCCAACGATGCAGACTGATCTAATCCAAGTACTTCTTGCACTTATCTGTTGCGTATCGGGTATGAGGTCTAGCGCCATCTAATGTTCGCTAAAAAAAAAGAAATACGCTTACGTAATTCCCGTTCTACTACTCAAAAACATTGCGTTCATGCCTCTTCTTTCTTTTTGTGATAAAGAGCACCATTGTCATTTACAGAGATATTTGACAATACAATACAAAGCAAAAATCACAGATAAAATTGTACATCACCACTTTTTTTATTATTTCATAAACACTGATCATTCATTTTGTTAACGATTACTCAAAATTAGATGAGAACAAATAACTTTTGCTATGATTGTATATAATAATGATTCTATAACCCCATGCATTGAGTTTCCCAATGTTATTGTCTTCGTGTTTGTCTATAAATTGTTCTATACTTCTATAAGAAACATTTACATGATCTAGAAATCTAACTATTGCAAATAACGAATGTCGTATCTCGTAGTATAATTGTGCTCATTGTGTTTTCCAATTAGTTTGTGGTAATACGATGGACGCGACGTCATTTTACCAATGTCAGACGTTGGCACAAATTATTATAGCGCCAGATATTTTGTCAATATTCATTGTGGATGGAATATATTACGCATGAGGGTGTCGCTTTCAAGAATAAACGGGTACACAAATCAAATAAAAGATGTTTTAACCTTGCTTAGCTTCCAGTGAAAGAGAACATAAACCTTGGAGGGATATGCAGTGTAGAGGGTCATTACACTTGAGAATTGTCCCCGGTCTGATATTAAGAACCGGTACTAATTCAATCACGATCCAAACCTTACACTGTCAGCGCCTTCAAAGGGCGATCATAAATTAAATGAATCTTCTGGAAGACGAAAAAAATCGAAAGAGGAGTGTTTTGTTATTGAGCCTTTGTGGGGGCAGTAGAGTGAGGTTGGTCTTGGTAGAGATCACTGGACAAGTACCGATGTACTATCATAGGAACCTTTTGAGAGGAATGGTTGGGCGAAGAACAGGGTGGGGCGGTGGGTAAAACACTTTCTGAACTAAAATAAATCTAAACAAAGTCAATGGAGAGGGGGAAAACAAACTTTGCTTGTTTTGTGGTACAAGAGTGAAAACCATTGCCGAAGGTTGACTTTCAAAAGAAATTTGAGATGGTTGCATCAGGTGATTAAAAGGCTATTCATGAAAACATTAGCTAGGGATAAAGCGGGTTCGGGCGTGGTTCGGGTCTGTTTTATCTCATGGAAACATCAAATTAACCATGGTCATTTGGATGGACAGTGGCGGCGGACTTTCAAATCTTCTAGACATTCTCTGAAAAGGTGATCATGAAGAAGAGAAGAAATATTTCAGATTGTTTGCGAGTGGCTTATAACTGTAGGAAGTGGAACTGAAAGAAGATATTTGCCAACTTAGAAGAAGCATGTATATTTAATTGTTGTTCTTTCTGTCTGCTCAAACCTATAGACATATTGTATCTTAGGTTTTTTGTCGCATTTATCGCTTTTATATTGTTTTGCACAGCAACAACATATCCTTTTTCATTTTACAAATACTGTGTCACTTGGGTTAGGGTTATGGTTGGTAATGGATTTTGAATGTTTCTTTCAGACTCTGTCTCAATCTCTATAATATCGGTTTAAATTTGACTGATTGGCAGACAAACAGTATAGAAATTATCTTTTGAAGTGGCAATGAAAAGATGATGATTATTATAAACCTACTAATTAGAAAATGGAGGAATAAATTTTGATGAGAATCCAAAACGTGCAACTCTGCCTCTCTATTTCTCAAGGTTTTATGTATCAAAAAGTGATGAATTGCAATGTCAACAAAGTTCAACAGAGTTTGTACATTCTACATGATTAATATCCCTTTTCCACATCATTTCTACCGGATTTTTTAAAACCGTATAGGGCTATGGGTATCTTTTAGGAAGACTTGCACCTCATCAGGGACTCGTAAAAATGGCGCCCGAGTTCCAAACCATGATGATAATTGGGGCTAGAATCTCCCACAGAACACTGAAGTCTTCTGTATCATTTTCCATTGACGAAAACTATAAATGTAGGATTAGGAGAAGAATTTGTACAATGTCGGACATTTTAACATTTCGTAGCATATCGTCGCATACAATGAGAATTTGTATCGTAAGAAAAAAAGCATTTATAACAAGAACTTACTATTCAGTTGAAGATGTATACACTTCAACTTCAATTAATCCAACAAATAATTTTGAAAATGCAACTCTTACAGAATATTTCCCATTCAAATTGGATACACTGTCACTATATCTGAAGCTTATTTACACACTTCTTTGTTTTTATTAAATTTGTACTGCAATTAAAGCATTAGAAAATATGTGCTTACGATATTATTTTCTAGAAATTTTGAAGATGGTTAGGCAGATATTATTTTATGAAAATAATCCTGAAGAGTTATCAGGTATATGTACAGACATTTGTTCCTGTCGTATCCGTCCTACTGCACTTTTATGTAAAACAAATACCACATATATGATACAACTTACCCTACTTCAAAAGCTGTGCAACATAGAACTAAGATTTAGTACTCTTTAAGAACACATCTAAGCAGCACTGACTGTTAAAGCAGCAACAGGAATATAGAAGCACTATAAATTAAAAGCAAGATTATTATAATATCCCAATATAAGTCCAAGAGATCAAACTGATTATGATTGTTAGTCTGTACAGTGGTGGGAAAATTGTGCAAAGTTTGATAGAAACTAATTGAAAGAACAACAAAAGTAATTCCATTTACTCTGAAACATATCACAAACATAGAAACCTAAAATGGCAAAATAACTTTTTCTTGCATATCAACATCAATGGTATTAAACATCAATATTGCCTAACTCAAGTATTTAAAAAATAAGAATTTTACATCGTACAGATAATTCAGCGGATAACAAAAGCTTAAGCTTTAAGTAAAGAAAAAAAATATGATCCGCACAAACCTGCAGAAAATATATTACAAAACATAAATATATATTTCACATACACTCCCTCAAATACACACACTCATGTACAGTAATCATACATCAAACAGACATTCCATACATAATTATTCTGTTACAATATATTAGCAGATTTGGAAATAACCGATCAATGCCATACTATACACCTAAAACTGTTTCTTATAGAAACTATAGACGTGATTCACACGCCCCTTCAATATATATATATACTTCCTATTTATATGCATGGCCTACATAGAAAATAAAAATTCCTTACAAGCTATTCCTACTGGTGTATCTCACTCATGCACAGGGTTATGGGTTACTGTAACATGATGAAATTAAAGTAGGTCATTCATATGCACATTCAAATGCATATCGAGATAAAATAAAGTCTAATTTCTTTTTTCCAACAGCGTACATGGATGACTTGCATATTTTGTGGAACAAGTATTAAGAAAGGGTTATATTGACCATTATAACCTATACAAGGCATTTTAGCTGCAAAATAAAAATCCATATTCTACAGGCTACTCTGAATACGAAACCAAAGCGGGCAACGTTTACCATATTGCCCTCTTCCGGGTTTTCCTCGTGGACCACTGTACCAAATTCTGACATATTCCACTCTTAATTGTCAGTGCGCTTATATTAAAGTGCATACGCGCAGTACTGTGTAGGCGTTAAAGTGTACGCATGATGACAATATAGTCAAAATTACATTTTCATACATTTTCTTTCTGGACAAGAGTAAGAGAAATACATGCATACATGGTGAGTAAAAATCATGCTTGATACCAAAGTTGTATATCATTTGTAAAAAAATGCCTTGTATACTGTAGATTATAATAATTTATTGACAGGGCTTCTTTCAGGGAACATTAGAAATATTGACCGCGCTAAGACTATATTGCCCTCATCTTCGACTCGGGCAATATGATCTTAGCTTAGTCAATATTTCTGATGTACCCCTCAAGCCCACTCAATATAATATAAATCTAGATGAATGAGATAACAAACTTATTTCATCAGACTGAATGGTTTTGATAAATACAGCATTATGATTTGTGACTAAACTTACAGAGGAAATAGCATCTTAATTTAAATCTTAAAACATACTTGAACTTCAGAATAATTGATACAAACTCTTTTCAGCACATCATGTCACAATGTCGCACATGACCTACAGATGAGAGAGGTGGAGACAGATCAAGAGAGAGAGAGAGAGAGAGAGAAAAAGTAGAATTTATAAGATGATCATCAACACATTTACCGTCACACTATTCATTCATATACAATACTTTCCACTTTCCTGACACCCTCACTCCCTAATTAGAGGCCAGACACCCCTAATTTACAATATGGTATGAGCTGAAGTACTACTAATAGACTACAGTATTTGGTCTGTACCATCTCATAAGAGATGGGATAATGAATTGAGGAGTGTTACTACACAGAAAAGAGAGAATGATAACACTCCAGCGGTTCTTGATGCTCCGTTTGGATCATCACTCGGTTGTCTCGTTCTTCCTTTAGCTGTTTAAAATCAAGAAAGAGAAAGGAAAAAAGTATTAAGACTGGAAATCTGAAAATATATATAAAATAAATTCTTTGCATGTACATACTAAACACAATTTAAAAGTATCAGTTCATATTAGACATTTTTTTTTAAAGACAGAAAGGAAGAGGTCTCATTTTTGTGGGTGGTATAAACTTCTTTAGCTTTGGGCTTAACTTGCATCCTTCATATACTTCCTCGCCTTTCTTTAATATCACATTCAAGTACATGTGTAATCCCTTCCCCCTCCCTCCCCCTCCCTTCCTCCCCACATACACACATCATTAACCCATTAGCAACCGTAGAGATTTTGTAAAAATGGCCTATTACTCAAAGAAAGATGTTGTAATATTGCTCTCATTTTGACATTGTTCTGAACAATATGAAACATGTGCTATTTTTCTATGCAGAATCCTAGACATCGTAAGGTACCGGTAGACCCCATAGAGGGATACTACAGCGCGTTGAAAACGGACTTGAGTACTTTGTCATTACGCACAGTGAGTTGAAGGTGGTGAGGGATGGTCAGTTTCGGGCGGTTCAGTGAGTAAAAGGAGGGGCGGTTTTGTTGCTATAAAGGGTTAAGAATGAAAATGTAGGCAAACTCTATCCCTGCAACATTTCAACAAAAACAGAGGGACCATATTTCCCCTTCATCTGTTTGTCGTCATCTTACTGCACTCACCTATTGTAACCGATAAAGGAGGGTTACTACTGGCCCCATTACCCCCGTCACTATATCCTACTACAGTGATCAGATATGTGGTCTCGTAAGTCAAGCCTCTGATTATAGCTGTCGTCTTTTCATTGCCTTGGACAACGATAGTCACGGCATCTGGAGCGAACGTGCCCTCCGTCCTGTAGCGAACCTATGACAAGGTCAAAATCAGAGAATTGCAAGGTTTATACTTTAGAAGGATAACAGTGCTTGAGGAGGAAAGAATTTATTCACTTCAAATCTAATGTAATAAAATACACAAAGCACATTCAGTCCATATATATATATATATATATACCATTGATCAATCAAAGCAAGTAAAATATTCAAACAAGTAAAATATTAATGACAGTGGACATGATAGTCACATGATTCAGAAAATCTAAATTTCAAAGAAGTGCAAATGTCTAAGATTTAAGCCAAAATCTGCTTTTATTCTGACTTTTATTCTGAATTCAATGCACTAAAATTCTGGTTGTAAGTATTAATTCTTACAATTATCTAGTAGCATAATCAGAACTAGATGGAATTTTGACTGCGCGCAGTCGAAAATGATGCCTCCGCCATAGAGCAATTTAAACAAGTTTGGAGTTTAAATCTCCAGTGGTTCTTGAGATATCATGATAACAATCTCAATGTATGGAATTTCATTAGTTGACCTCTGTGACCCTTGACCTTTGACCTACGTGCTCCAAAATCTAATCAGATTGTCTTCCTATGGTGATACACACTATCATTAAAATTGAAGTTTAAATCTCCAGTGGTTCTTGAGATATTATGATATGGTGATACATACTATCATTAGTTTGAAGTGAAAATTCTCCAGTGGTTCTTGAGATATCATGATAACGATCTCAATGTATGGAATTTCATAAGTTGACCTCTGTGACCCTTGACCTTTGACCTACGTGCTCCAAAATGTAATCAGATTGTTTTCCTATAGTGATACACACTATCACTAAGTTTGAAGTTTAAATCTCCAGTGGTTCTTGAGATATCATGATAACAATCTCAATGTATGGAACTTCATAAGTTGACCTCTGTGACCCTTGACCTTTGACATACGTGCTCCAAAATCTAATCAGATCGTCTTCCTATGGTGATACATACTATCCTTAAGTTTGAAGTTTAAATCTCAAATGGTTCTTGAGATATCGCGCTAACAAACTCAATACAAGGAATTTCATAAGTTGACCTCTGTGACCTGTGACCTTTGACCTATGTACTCCAAAATCTAATCAGATCGTCTTCCTATGGTGATAAATACTATTCCCGAGTCTTAAGTTTAAATCTTAAATGGTTCTTGAGATATTGTGATAACGGTCAAACGGGACGGACGTACGGACGTACGGACGGACAACCCGAAAACATGATGCCTCCGGCACTACCTTCGATGGCGGAGGCATAAAAAAAATATTTTCCTCAAAAATGCTGGACCACCCCGGCCCTTACCATTTCGGCCTGAAAGTTGTGATAACTCAAATTTTTCAATATTTGCCCATACGCCCCTTTCAAAGGGATATGGGGGTCAGGATCTATCTAATGGCATGTATGTACATTCATTGTGGGGAAAATAGCCAAAAAAATTTTTAAATATTTTCCTCCAAAATGCTGAACCACCCCGGCCCTTACCATTTCGGCCTGAAAGTTGTGATAACTCAAATTTTTCAATATTTGCCACTACGCCCCTTTCAAAGGGATGTGGGGGTCAGGATCCATCTAATGGCATGTATGTACATTCATTGTGGGGAAACTAGCCTTATAAAAAAAAATAATATTTTCCTCCAAAATGCTGAACCACCCTGGCCCTTACAACTTCGGCCCAAAAAGTTGTGATAACTCAAATTTTTCAAAATTTGCCGCTACGCCCCTTCCAAAGGGATGTGGAGGTCAGGATCCATCTAATGGAATGTATGTACATTCATTGTGGGGAAAATAGCCTATTTAAAAAATATAATTTTTTCCTCCAAAATGCTGAACCACCCCGGCCCTTAAGTTTCGGCCCAAAAAGTTGTGATAATTCAAATTTTTACAAAATTTGCCCCTACCCCCCTGTCAAAGGGATTTTGGGGGTCAGGATCCATCTAATGGCATGTATATACATTCATTGTGGGGAAACTAGCCTAATAAAAAAAATTAATATTTTCCTCCAAAATGCTCAACCACCCCGGCCCTTACCATTTCGGCCAGAAAGTTGTGATAACTCAAATTTTTCAATATTTGCCACTACGCCCCTTTCAAAGGGATATGGGGGTCAGGATCCATCTAATGGCATGTATATACATTCATTGTGGGGAAACTAGCCATTGAAAAAAAAATATATTTTCCTCAAAAATGCTGAACCACCCCGGCCCTTACCATTTCGGCCTGAAAGTTGTGATAACTCAAATTTTTCAATATTTGCCGCTACGCCCCTTTCAAAGGGATATGGGGGTCAGGATCTATCTAATTGCATGTATGTACATTCATTATGGGGAAACTAGCCTATAAAAAAAAATATATATTTTCCTCCAAAATGCTGAACCACCCCGACCCTTACCATTTTGGCCTGAAAGTTGTGATAACTCAAATTTTTCAATATTTGCCACTACGCCCCTTTCATAGGGATATGGGGGTCAGGATCCATCTAATGGCATGTATATACATTCAATGTGGGGAAACTAGCCTATTAAAAAAATATTATATTTTCCTCCAAAATGCTGAACCACCCTGGCCCTTACCATTTCGGCCTGAAAGTTGTGATAACTCAAATTTTTCAATATTTGCCACTAGGCCCCTTTCAAAGGGATATGGGGGTCAGGATCCATCTAATGGCATGTATATACATTCAATGTGGGGAAACTAGTCTATTAAAAAAATATAATATTTTCCTCCAAAATGCTGAACCACCCTGGCCCTTACCATTTCGGCCCGAAAAGTTGTTATAACTCAAATTTTTCAATATTTGCCACTACGCCCCTTTCAAAGGGATGTGGGGTCAGGATCCATCTAATGGCATGTATGTACATTCATTATGGGGAAGCTAGCCTAATAAAAAAAATTAATATTTTCCTCCAAAATGCTGAACCACCCCGGCCCTTACAGTTTCGGCCCAAAAAGTTGTGATAATTCAAATTTTTACAAAATTTGCCCCTACCCCCCTGTCAAAGGGATTTTGGGGGTCAGTATCCATCTAATGGCATGTATATACATTCATTGTGGGGAAACTAGCCTAATAAAAAAAATAATATTTTCCTCCAAAATGCTGAACTACCCCGGCCCTTATTACAGTTTCGGCCCAAAAAGTTGTGATAATTCAAATTTTTACAAAAATTGCCACTACACCCCTTTCAAAGGGATGTGGGAGTCAGGATCCATCTAATGGCATGTATGTACATTCATTGTGGGGAAACTAGCCTATTTAAAAAATATAATTTTTTCCTCCAAAATGCTAAACTACCCCGGCCCTTACAGTTTCGGCCCAAAAAGTTGTGATAATTCAAATTTTTACAAAATTTGCCACTACGCCCCTTTCAAAGGGATGTGGGAGTCAGGATCCATCTAATGGCATGTATATACATTCATTGTGGGGAAACTAGCCATTAAAAAAAATATATATTTTCCTCAAAAATGCTGAACCACCCCGGCCCTTACCATTTCGGCCTGAAAGTTGTGATAACTCAAATTTTTCAATATTTGCCGCTACGCCCCTTTCAAAGGGATATGGGGGTCAGGATCTATCTAATTGCATGTATGTACATTCATTATGGGGAAACTAGCCTATTAAAAAAATATATATTTTCCTCCAAAATGCTGAACCACCCCGACCCTTACCATTTTGGCCTGAAAGTTGTGATAACTCAAATTTTTCAATATTTGCCACTACGCCCCTTTCATAGGGATATGGGGGTCAGGATCCATCTAATGGCATGTATATACATTCAATGTGGGGAAACTAGCCTATTAAAAAAATATTATATTTTCCTCCAAAATGCTGAACCACCCTGGCCCTTACCATTTCGGCCTGAAAGTTGTGATAACTCAAATTTTTCAATATTTGCCACTAGGCCCCTTTCAAAGGGATATGGGGGTCAGGATCCATCTAATGGCATGTATATACATTCAATGTGGGGAAACTAGTCTATTAAAAAAATATAATATTTTCCTCCAAAATGCTGAACCACCCTGGCCCTTACCATTTCGGCCCGAAAAGTTGTTATAACTCAAATTTTTCAATATTTGCCACTACGCCCCTTTCAAAGGGATGTGGGGGTCAGGATCCATCTAATGGCATGTATGTACATTCATTATGGGGAAGCTAGCCTAATAAAACAAATTAATATTTTCCTCCAAAATGCTGAACCACCCCGGCCCTTACAGTTTCGGCCCAAAAAGTTGTGATAATTCAAATTTTTACAAAATTTGCCCCTACCCCCCTGTCAAAGGGATTTTGGGGGTCAGTATCCATCTAATGGCATGTATATACATTCATTGTGGGGAAACTAGCCTATTTAAAAAATATAATATTTTCCTCCAAAATGCTGAACTACCCCGGCCCTTACAGTTTCGGCCCAAAAAGTTGTGATAATTCAAATTTTTACAAAAATTGCCACTACACCCCTTTCAAAGGGATGTGGGAGTCAGGATCCATCTAATGGCATGTATGTACATTCATTGTGGGGAAACTAGCCTATTTAAAAAATATAATTTTTTCCTCCAAAATGCTGAACTACCCCGGCCCTTACAGTTTCGGCCCAAAAAGTTGTGATAATTCAAATTTTTACAAAAATTGCCACTACGCCCCTTTCAAAGGGATGTGGGAGTCAGGATCCATCTAATGGCATGTATGTACATTCATTGTGGGGAAACTAGCCTATTTAAAAAATATAATTTTTTCCTCCAAAATGCTGAACCACCCCGGCCCTTACAGTTTCGGCCCAATAAGTTGTGATAATTTAAATTTTTACAAAATTTGCCCCTACCCCCCAGTCAAAGGGATTTTGGGGGTCAGTATCCATCGAATGGCATGTATATACATTCATTGTGGGGAAACTAGCCTAA
Source organism: Strongylocentrotus purpuratus (assembly GCF_000002235.5). Taxonomy (NCBI): domain Eukaryota; kingdom Metazoa; phylum Echinodermata; class Echinoidea; order Camarodonta; family Strongylocentrotidae; genus Strongylocentrotus; species Strongylocentrotus purpuratus. The sequence continues at coordinate 22,617,824 of NW_022145612.1, forward strand.
TAAATTTTTTTTAATATTTTCCTCCAAAATCCTGAACCACCCCGGCCCTTACCATTTTGGCCTGAAAGTTGTGATAACTCAAATTTTTCAATATTTGCCACTACGCCCCTTTCATAGGGATATGGGGGTCAGGATCCATCTAATGGCATGTATGTACATTCAATGTGGGGAAACTAGCCTCTTAAAAAAATACAATATTTTCCTCCAAAATGCTGAACCACCCTGGCCCTTACCATTTCGGCCTGCCAAGTTGTGATAACTCAAATTTTTACAAAATTTGCCACTACGCCCCTTTCAAAGGGATGTGGGGGTCAGGATCCATCTAATGGCATGTATGTACATTCATTGTGGGGAAACTAGCCTATTTAAAAAATATAATTTTTTCCTCCAAAATGCTGAACCACCCCGGCCCTTACAGTTTCGGCCCAAAAAGTTGTGATAATTCAAATTTTTACAAAATTTGCCCCTACCCCCCTGTCAAAGGGATTTGGGGGGTCAGTATCCATCTAATGGCATGTATATACATTCATTGTGGGGAAACTAGCCTAATAAAAAAAATTAATATTTTCCTCCAAAATGCTGAACCACCCCGGTCCTTACAACTTCGGCCTGAAAGTTGTGATAACTCAAATTTTTCAATATTTGCCACTACGCCCCTTTCAAAGGGATATGGGGGTCAGGATCCATCTAATGGCATGTATTTACATTCATTGTGGGGAAACTAGCCTATTTAAAAAATATAATTTTTTCCTCCAAAATGCTGAACCACCCTGGCCCTTACCATTTCGGCCTGAAAGTTGTGATAACTCAAATTTTTACAAAATTTGCCACTACGCCCCTTTCAAAGGGATGTGGGGGTCAGAATCCATCTAATGGCATGTATGTACATTCATTGTGGGGAAACTAGCCTATTTAAAAAATATAATTTTTTCCTCCAAAATGCTGAACCACCCTGGCCCTTACAATTTCGGCCCGAAAGTTGTGATAACTCAAATTTTTCAATATTTGCCACTACGCCCCTTTCAAAGGGATATGGGGGTCAGGATCCATCTAATGGCATGTATATACATTCATTGTGGGGAAACTAGCCTATTAAAAAAATATAATATTTTCCTCCAAAATGCTGAACCACCCTGGCCCTTACCATTTCGGCCTGAAAGTTGTGATAACTCAAATTTTTACAAAATTTGCCACTACGCCCCTTTCAAAGGGATGTGGGGGTCAGGATCCATCTAATGGCATGTATGTACATTCATTGTGGGGAAACTAGCCTATTTAAAAAATATAATTTTTTCCTCCAAAATGCTGAACCACCCCGGCCCTTACAGTTTCGGCCCAAAAAGTTGTGATAATTCAAATTTTTACAAAATTTGCCCCTACCCCCCTGTCAAAGGGATGTGGGGGTCAGGATCCATCTAATGGCATGTATGTACATTCATTGTGGGGAAACTAGCCTATTAAAAAAATATAATATTTTCCTCCAAAATGCTGAACCACCCCGGCCCTTACAGTTTCGGCCCAAAAAGTTGTGATAATTCAAATTTTTACAAAAATTGCCACTACGCCCCTTTCAAAGGGATGTGGGAGTCAGGATCCATCTAATGGCATGTATGTACATTCATTGTGGGGAAACTAGCCTATTTAAAAAATATAATTTTTTCCTCCAAAATGCTGAACCACCCCGGCCCTTACAGTTTCGGCCCAAAAAGTTGTGATAATTCAAATTTTTACAAATTCTGCCACTACGCCCCTTTCAAAGGGATATGGGGGTCAGGATTCATCTAATGGCATGTATTTACATTCATTGTGGGGAAACTAGCCTATTTAAAAAATATAATTTTTTCCTCCAAAATGCTGAACCACCCCGGCCCTTACAGTTTCGGCCCAAAAAGTTGTGATAATTCAAATTTTTACAAAATTTGTCCCTACCCCCCAGTCAAAGGGATTTTGGGGGTCAGTATCCATCGAATGGCATGTATATACATTCATTGTGGGGAAACTAGCCTAATAAAATTTTTTAATATTTTCCTCCAAAATCCTGAACCACCCCGGCCCTTACCATTTTGGCCTGAAAGTTGTGATAACTCAAATTTTTCAATATTTGCCACTACGCCCCTTTCATAGGGATATGGGGGTCAGGATCCATCTAATGGCATGTATGTACATTCAATGTGGGGAAACTAGCCTCTTAAAAAAATATAATATTTTCCTCCAAAATGCTGAACCACCCTGGCCCTTACCATTTCGGCCTGCCAAGTTGTGATAACTCAAATTTTTACAAAATTTGCCACTACGCCCCTTTCAAAGGGATGTGGGGGTCAGGATCCATCTAAAGGCATGTATGTACATTCATTGTGGGGAAACTAGCCTATTTAAAAAATATAATTTTTTCCTCCAAAATGCTGAACCACCCCGGCCCTTACAGTTTCGGCCCAAAAAGTTGTGATAATTCAAATTTTTACAAAATCTGCCACTACGCCCCTTTCAAAGGGATATGGGGGTCAGGATCCATCTAATGGCATGTATTTACATTCATTGTGGGGAAACTAGCCTATTTAAAAAATATAATTTTTTCCTCCAAAATGCTGAACCACCCCGGCCCTTACAGTTTCGGCCCAAAAAGTTGTGATAATTCAAATTTTTACAAAATTTGCCCCTACCCCCCTGTCAAAGGGATTTTGGGGGTCAGGATCCATCTAATGGCATGTATATACATTCATTGTGGGGAAACTAGCCTAATAAAAAAAATTAATATTTTCCTCCAAAATGCTCAACCACCCCAGCCCTTACCATTTCGGCCAGAAAGTTGTGATAACTCAAATTTTTCAATATTTGCCACTACGCCCCTTTCAAAGGGATATGGGGGTCAGGATCCATCTAATGGCATGTATATACATTCATTGTGGGGAAACTAGCCATTAAAAAAAATATATATTTTCCTCCAAAATGCTGAACCACCCCGGCCCTTACCATTTCGGCCTGAAAGTTGTGATAACTCAAATTTTTCAATATTTGCCGCTACGCCCCTTTCAAAGGGATATGGGGGTCAGGATCTATCTAATTGCATGTATGTACATTCATTATGGGGAAACTAGCCTATTAAAAAAAATATATATTTTCCTCCAAAATGCTGAACCACCCCGACCCTTACCATTTTGGCCTGAAAGTTGTGATAACTCAAATTTTTCAATATTTGCCACTACGCCCCTTTCATAGGGATATGGGGGTCAGGATCCATCTAATGGCATGTATATACATTCAATGTGGGGAAACTAGCCTATTAAAAAAATATTATATTTTCCTCCAAAATGCTGAACCACCCTGGCCCTTACCATTTCGGCCTGAAAGTTGTGATAACTCAAATTTTTCAATATTTGCCACTAGGCCCCTTTCAAAGGGATATGGGGGTCAGGATCCATCTAATGGCATGTATATACATTCAATGTGGGGAAACTAGTCTATTAAAAAAATATAATATTTTCCTCCAAAATGCTGAACCACCCTGGCCCTTACCATTTCGGCCCAAAAAGTTGTTATAACTCAAATTTTTCAATATTTGCCACTACGCCCCTTTCAAAGGGATGTGGGGGTCAGGATCCATCTAATGGCATGTATGTACATTCATTATGGGGAAGCTAGCCTAATAAAAAAAAATAATATTTTCCTCCAAAATGCTGAACCACCCCGGCCCTTACAGTTTCGGCCCAAAAAGTTGTGATAATTCAAATTTTTACAAAATTTGCCCCTACCCCCCTGTCAAAGGGATTTTGGGGGTCAGTATCCATCTAATGGCATGTATATACATTCATTGTGGGGAAACTAGCCTAATAAAAAAAAATAATATTTTCCTCCAAAATGCTGAACTACCCCGGCCCTTACAGTTTCGGCCCAAAAAGTTGTGATAATTCAAATTTTTACAAAAATTGCCACTACACCCCTTTCAAGGGGATGTGGGAGTCAGGATCCATCTAATGGCATGTATGTACATTCATTGTGGGGAAACTAGCCTATTTAAAAAATATAATTTTTTCCTCCAAAATGCTGAACTACCCCGGCCCTTACAGTTTCGGCCCAAAAAGTTGTGATAATTCAAATTTTTACAAAATTTGCCACTACGCCCCTTTCAAAGGGATGTGGGAGTCAGGATCCATCTAATGGCATGTATGTACATTCATTGTGGGGAAACTAGCCTATTTAAAAAATATAATTTTTTCCTCCAAAATGCTGAACCACCCCGGCCCTTACAGTTTCGGCCCAAAAAGTTGTGATAATTCAAATTTTTACAAAATTTGCCCCTACCCCCCTGTCAAAGGGATTTTGGGGGTCAGGATCCATCTAATGGCATGTATATACATTCATTGTGGGGAAACTAGCCATTGAAAAAAATATATATTTTCCTCAAAAATGCTGAACCACCCCGGCCCTTACCATTTCGGCCTGAAAGTTGTGATAACTCAAATTTTTCAATATTTGCCGCTACGCCCCTTTCAAAGGGATATGGGGGTCAGGATCTATCTAATTGCATGTATGTACATTCATTATGGGGAAACTAGCCTATTAAAAAAAATATATATTTTCCTCCAAAATGCTGAACCACCCTGACCCTTACCATTTTGGCCTGAAAGTTGTGATAACTCAAATTTTTCAATATTTGCCACTACGCCCCTTTCATAGGGATATGGGGGTCAGGATCCATCTAATGGCATGTATATACATTCAATGTGGGGAAACTAGCCTATTAAAAAAATATTATATTTTCCTCCAAAATGCTGAACCACCCTGGCCCTTACCATTTCGGCCTGAAAGTTGTGATAACTCAAATTTTTCAATATTTGCCACTAGGCCCCTTTCAAAGGGATATGGGGGTCAGGATCCATCTAATGGCATGTATATACATTCAATGTGGGGAAACTAGTCTATTAAAAAAATATAATATTTTCCTCCAAAATGCTGAACCACCCTGGCCCTTACCATTTCGGCCCGAAAAGTTGTTATAACTCAAATTTTTCAATATTTGCCACTACGCCCCTTTCAAAGGGATGTGGGGGTCAGGATCCATCTAATGGCATGTATGTACATTCATTATGGGGAAGCTAGCCTAATAAAAAAAATTAATATTTTCCTCCAAAATGCTGAACCACCCCGGCCCTTACAGTTTCGGCCCAAAAAGTTGTGATAATTCAAATTTTTACAAAATTTGCCCCTACCCCCCTGTCAAAGGGATTTTGGGGGTCAGTATCCATCTAATGGCATGTATATACATTCATTGTGGGGAAACTAACCTAATAAAAAAAAATAATATTTTCCTCCAAAATGCTGAACTACCCCGGCCCTTACAGTTTCGGCCCAAAAAGTTGTGATAATTCAAATTTTTACAAAAATTGCCACTACACCCCTTTCAAAGGGATGTGGGAGTCAGGATCCATCTAATGGCATGTATGTACATTCATTGTGGGGAAACTAGCCTATTTAAAAAATATAATTTTTTCCTCCAAAATGCTGAACTACCCCGGCCCTTACAGTTTCGGCCCAAAAAGTTGTGATAATTCAAATTTTTACAAAAATTGCCACTACGCCCCTTTCAAAGGGATGTGGGAGTCAGGATCCATCTAATGGCATGTATGTACATTCATTGTGGGGAAACTAGCCTATTTAAAAAATATAATTTTTTCCTCCAAAATGCTGAACCACCCCGGCCCTTACAGTTTCGGCCCAATAAGTTGTGATAATTTAAATTTTTACAAAATTTGCCCCTACCCCCCAGTCAAAGGGATTTTGGGGGTCAGTATCCATCGAATGGCATGTATATACATTCATTGTGGGGAAACTAGCCTAATAAATTTTTTTTAATATTTTCCTCCAAAATCCTGAACCACCCCGGCCCTTACCATTTTGGCCTGAAAGTTGTGATAACTCAAATTTTTCAATATTTGCCACTACGCCCCTTTCATAGGGATATGGGGGTCAGGATCCATCTAATGGCATGTATGTACATTCAATGTGGGGAAACTAGCCTCTTAAAAAAATACAATATTTTCCTCCAAAATGCTGAACCACCCTGGCCCTTACCATTTCGGCCTGCCAAGTTGTGATAACTCAAATTTTTACAAAATTTGCCACTACGCCCCTTTCAAAGGGATGTGGGGGTCAGGATCCATCTAATGGCATGTATGTACATTCATTGTGGGGAAACTAGCCTATTTAAAAAATATAATTTTTTCCTCCAAAATGCTGAACCACCCCGGCCCTTACAGTTTCGGCCCAAAAAGTTGTGATAATTCAAATTTTTACAAAATCTGCCACTACCCTAGTAGTTTTGTGTGTTGCGAAAATATATTTTTTCCCTATTTTTTTCCTATTTTTTCCCTATTTTCTGGAAATGCAGACTATTTTTTCCCTATTTCCTTCAAGAAAATAGGAAAAAAATAGGGCTATTTTTTTCCTATTTTCAAGCACAAACTATTTTTTCCCTATTTTTTTCACCTATATTTTTTTTCAGACTATTTTTTTCCTATTTCCTATAAAAAAACAGGAAAAAAATAGTCCTATTTTTTTCCTATTTTCAAGTACAAACTATTTTTTCCCTATTTTTTTCACCTATAATTTTTTTCAGACTATTTTTTTCCTATTTCCTATAAGAACACAGGAAAAAAATAGTCCTATTTTCAAGCACAAACTATTTTTCGCCCATTTTTTTTACCTTCAACTTTTATGGACTATTTTATTCCTATTTTTTTTAAAGAAAATAGGAAAAAAATAGTTCCATTTTTTCCTATTCTCGAGTACCAAACTATTTTTTCCCTATTTTTTCACCTTCATCTTTTTCAGACTATTTTTTGCCTATTTTCTCAAAAAAAATAGGACTATTTTTTCCCTATTTTTTCATCTTAATCTTTTTCAGACTATTTTTTCCCTATTTTTTCACCTTATTCTTTTTCAGACTTCTTTTTACCTATTTGCGAGTACTATTTTCTTCCTATTTTTTGCACTTAAATTTTTTATGACATGATACAAATTTGTAAACTATTTTTTGTCTATTTTCTAAACTTGCATATTTTCATTGTTTATGACTGGCATCCTATTCAAAAAGCCCGCTTCTCCTGCCATTATCTCTGTTGTTCATTTTGCGACTTATTGGTTGTTTTTAGCTGTGGGGTCACATATTGAATAGTGAGCTCAAAGATGACCATAAATAAACAATGTGTAAAAAGAAAATGTACGAAATTTCAATTTTGTTCCTTTATTAATATTCTTGATTTTATTTACAAACTATAGTAGTGACTAGTGCACTCAAAGATAACCATACATAAACCATGTGTAAAAAGAAAATGTACACATAGAAATTTCAACCAAAAAAAAATCTCCTTTATTAATAGAAAAAAAAGCATTCGATCGAGATATTCCCGTTCTATGTGTGCGCAAAGTTTCAACGTAGAGGACAGTACGCAAGTACGTAATTTGAAAATTACCCGTTATTTTTTTTCCCCACTGACACTGCTGTGCGCATCGGACTTTTGCTGATTTTCGTTCATCAAACGTCTCCAAATCACACCAAAATGTCTTCCAGCAATTATTCTAGCGATGAAATTTCATCAAGAGATAGTGACTCCTCATACTCCGATGCCTCCTTATCCCATTTTAGTGATTCTTCCCAAGAAAATGAGCCCGACTAATGTTCAAAATATTACTAGTCCCACTCGTAGAGAAACGAGTTTGTTGTCGAATTACGGACCATCGACGAGCGGAACTGGCCCCAGAAAACAGCTAAAAAGGTACGTTTATTTCTGAAACTTAATTATATTATGATATATATATTTTTATTGTGTCTGTTGTTGAATATAATGCTACTTCATAGACATAGTAGGCCTATAGAATGTTATTTTACGTATCAATTTTCCCATGTAGCTAGTGTTGAGGTTGTAGACTACACAACTTCTTAGTGAAGTGTAGTGAATCTCCAAGTGCAGTGTAGTGTCTGTTAGTGAATGAGTGAATGTAAACAAACGTGATTACAATAAATCCACGTAAAAAATTTCAGATTTTGTACCATTACTACGTCTGTCAATTATTTTGCCTTGCATGATATAATGTTTTGATGTGGTTTTAGGCTAAATTGTATCTCAAATTATTTTTCTAGGAATCAGAAAACACAACGCAAGAAGAAGAGCAAGTCTTCCAAGTCCGAGAGTGTGTCTGCGAGGTATGTCCTTACTAAGTAGAAATCTAAATAAAATATTAGAGTAGTTTACCTCATCATTATGCTAGAACAATAATTTGCAGGTGGCACAAGTTCTACCTAGATCTACATTATTTTTCTCTTTCCTTTTTATTTTTTTCTTCAACAAATTGTTCCTTTACTATTTTCTTTTCTGTGTTTTATGTTTTATTTTATGTATGTTCACCCAATATATCTAAGAATAAAATAACTCTAATTAATTGCCTACCTGAGTGGTTTACATTTTATGCACCTTGACAGCTCTTTGATGACTCCGTTCGTCGTCAGCCTGGCATCTTTTTTGCTATCATACTTTTGTACACACATGTTCTGTGCCTTTGAATTTTTCATTATGAAATACATAAATACTTGTACTAAGTATTAATTGCATGTTCATAAATGTACCAATGCATGATTATTCTAACCCCTAACTCACATTTCATTTATATCTTTACAGATCAATTGAAACTAATCAAGCTACAATGTACATGTAACGTACAACCACCATTCGATGCCTGTGAACAGCATGACCAACATCCGTATCCTTTACATTAGTATTTGTTTCCATTTTATTATGTAATTCTTATGTCTAATCATTGAGATTCATAGGCAAGTACAACATGTATGTTTACACAATGAGTGCCTGCATATTGTGAAGATAAAGGACCATAAGACCATTACTTATGATACATGGTAATGATGGTATACTTTGTAAAACTATTTGAAAATAGTAGCATGTAAGTCTGTCATTTTCTTGTTTATATATATCTCAATGACATGACATGTCATTGATTTTGTAGTAAGTGTTTCTAGATTATGATGATTGTATTAAGATTTTGACAGTTCAATTGAGATTGAGAAAATTATGTAACATGTCAACTGTACAATAGAGCATGCATGCATTGTTGAAAAATCTGTTTTATGATTTATTTTATTTTGTTATCTTTGTAAATAACGAGAATTTTTTTTTTACTTGTCATGATTTTCTTGAGGTTTGAAAATGTTATTACATTATTAAGAGCACTTTGCAATTAAATTGTAATAAAAGAGACAGAAAACAACACTCTCATGTCAAGAATACTGCTTTATTTGGTTACTAGTGAGGGAGAGAGCTTGTGATCGCCTGGCATATCCACATCGGCTCAGTAATAGTCCTGAAACTCACCTGAATACTTTATTTGAACAAAAATAGAAAGCTACATTCTAGGTGGATGATATTTTTTTAAGGCGGAGGCATATAGGAGACGCAGTCGCATTTGTCTTGTTTTTTTTTTTTAGAGTATAATCATAGCAAACCATGAACAACTCTATTACTACAACATGTACACTACAGTACTTAACCAAAGATTGTAAATATCAGTTAAGTTCTTTTATTTATTTGCTTATATGAACACACATACTATACTAAACTCATGTCATTGTGTTTACCTCTCGAAAATAAAGTACATGTATTTTATTTGACACATTCCCTTTTATTATTTTTTTTTGTTACAGTCCACTGCCATTATAACGAGGTGCTCGGGACCAAGCTAATTTCCTTGTTAAAATGAAATCAAAATTTTGGTCTGCGTTACATAGTAATACTGATGATTCAACATTTTGGCGCTTGAGGACACTTGCACTTGCACACACACGCACCACTTGACATGACATGTCATTGATTTTGTAGTAAGTGTTTCTAGATTATGATGATTGTATTAAGATTTTGACAGTTCAATTGAGATTGAGAAAATTATGTAACATGTCAACTGTACAATAGAGCATGCATGCATTGTTGAAAAATCTGTTTTATGATTTATTTTATTTTGTTATCTTTGTAAATAACGAGAATTTTTTTTTTACTTGTCATGATTTTCTTGAGGTTTGAAAATGTTATTACATTATTAAGAGCACTTTGCAATTAAATTGTAATAAAAGAGACAGAAAACAACACTCTCATGTCAAGAATACTGCTTTATTTGGTTACTAGTGAGGGAGAGAGCTTGTGATCGCCTGGCATATCCACATCGGCTCAGTAATAGTCCTGAAACTCACCTGAATACTTTATTTGAACAAAAATAGAAAGCTACATTCTAGGTGGATGATATTTTTTTAAGGCGGAGGCATATAGGAGACGCAGTCGCATTTGTCTTGTTTTTTTTTTTTAGAGTATAATCATAGCAAACCATGAACAACTCTATTACTACAACATGTACACTACAGTACTTAACCAAAGATTGTAAATATCAGTTAAGTTCTTTTATTTATTTGCTTATATGAACACACATACTATACTAAACTCATGTCATTGTGTTTACCTCTCGAAAATAAAGTACATGTATTTTATTTGACACATTCCCTTTTATTATTTTTTTTTGTTACAGTCCACTGCCATTATAACGAGGTGCTCGGGACCAAGCTAATTTCCTTGTTAAAATGAAATCAAAATTTTGGTCTGCGTTACATAGTAATACTGATGATTCAACATTTTGGCGCTTGAGGACACTTGCACTTGCACACACACGCACCACTTGCACCCTTGTTTTTGTTTAGTTTCTCTCTTATCTCTGTCATTAACGTATAATATTAGTAGCCATATAAATATGAGATTCATATGCTAATTCTATAATTATTTATATTGAATACAACTGTCTATATTCACATTTAATTGTAATATATATCATTTGAGTATCATGGCCCCCTCTTCTTGTTAATTTGCCAATATTTCACATCTCATTTTTATTTTAGCTCGGTTGACCGTCTACTCAAGCTTTTGCTTATAACGGCGACCTTCTGCTTTCTTTCTTTATACACGCAATGGCCCAACGTATAAGTTTACTCTTACTCATGTATTATACATTTGTTTCTATATTTTGTATATTGTTTGCATACCTTATGTTTTATATAATTATCCATATTTGTTGTATAACTGATTTGTTTGATTGCAGAAAATAAAGTCTTTGAAATGAAATGAAATGTTATACTCCAGTTACTGAACACATTGGTTTGTTTAAAATTGGGACTGATGAGAATTGCCTGATAATAAAATCTTGGTGTATCCATGTTCGTTATAATAGGAGTGGACTGTATAACATTTTCCATATACCCATTGACTATTTTAAATGTTCTACTGAATGGATTGGACTGAAAGGATGAAGTGAATTTGGCAAACTGAGTAGGTGCATCGATGCAGAGAAAAGAGCTGTAGGAGTAGGGTGACTATTCTACAGTGGAAACTTTTGACAATGAGGTCATGTGCAACCAAGAAATCTTAACCCCCAAAAGCTGTTAAATTACCTTGTCATTTCAGGTATAACTGATCTCTTTATATCAAGTTTGCACTGTATGATTTAATTGAATGTACAGAGTCGTTGACTGGATGTGTGAGATGGTAGTGCTTGAGAAATCCATGAAAGTAAAGGATGAGTGACCCCCCCCCCTATTTCCTGACTATTTTTTACTGATTTCCTCACTTATTTTCTATTTTTTTCCTATTTCCTTACTATTTTTTTCCTATTTTCTTACTATTTTTCCCTATTTTCTTACTATTTTTTTCCTATTTTCTTCCTATTTCCTTACTATTTTTTTCCTATTTTCTTACTATTTTCCCCTATTTTATTACTATTTTTTAAATATTTTCTTACTATTTTTTTCCTATTTTCTTAGTATTTTTTTCCTATTTCCTTACTATTTTCTTACTAATTTCCCCTATTTTCTTACTATTTTTTTCCTATTTTCTTACTATTTTTTTCCTATTTCCTCACTATTTTTTTTCCTATTTCCTCACTATTTTTCACTGTCCACTAGCACCTAGTTATCACTATTTTTTTACTATTTTCTTCACCATTTTCTACACTATTTTTTCCCTATTTTTTTCCTATTTTTAGGTCTGAAAAATAGGAAAAAAATAGGAAAAAAATAGAAAAAATTGTTTCAAACCTATTTTTTTCCTATTTCCAAAACTATTTTTTCCCTATTTTTTCCTTTAAAAAAAATAGGGAAAAAATAGAAAAAAAATATATTTTCGGGACTATTTTTTCCTTATTTTTCCCCTATTTTTTTCCTATTTTTTTACGACTGGGGTACGCCCCTTTCAAAGGGATATGGGGGTCAGGATCCATCTAATGGCATGTATTTACATTCATTGTGGGGAAACTAGCCTATTTAAAAAATATAATTTTTTCCTCCAAAATGCTGAACCACCCCGGCCCTTACAGTTTCGGCCCAAAAAGTTGTGATAATTCAAATTTTTACAAAATTTGCCCCTACCCCCCTGTCAAAGGGATTTTGGGGGTCAGTATCCATCTAATGGCATGTATATACATTCATTGTGGGGAAACTAGCCTAATAAAAAAAATTAATATTTTCCTCCAAAATGCTGAACCACCCCGGTCCTTACAACTTCGGCCTGAAAGTTGTGATAACTCAAATTTTTCAATATTTGCCACTACGCCCCTTTCAAAGGGATGTGGGAGTCAGGATCCATCTAATGGCATGTATGTACATTCATTGTGGGGAAACTAGCCTATTTAAAAAATATAATTTTTTCCTCCAAAATGCTGAACCACCCCGGCCCTTACAGTTTCGGCCCAAAAAGTTGTGATAATTCAAATTTTTACAAACTTTGCCCCTACCCCCCTGTCAAAGGGATTTTGGGGGTCAGGATCCATCTAATGGCATGTATATACATTCATTGTGGGGAAACTAGCCTAATAAAAAAAATTAATATTTTCCTCCAAAATGCTCAACCACCCCGGCCCTTACCATTTCGGCCAGAAAGTTGTGATAACTCAAATTTTTCAATATTGGCCACTACGCCCCTTTCAACGGGATATGGGGGTCAGGATCCATCTAATGGCATGTATATACATTCATTGTGGGGAAACTAGCCATTAAAAAAAAAAATATTTTCCTCAAAAATGCTGAACCACCCCGGCCCTTACCATTTCGGCCTGAAAGTTGTGATAACTCAAATTTTTCAATATTTGCCGTTACGCCCCTTTCAAAGGGATATGGGGGTCAGGATCTATCTAATTGCATGTATGTACATTCATTATGGGGAAACTAGCCTATTAAAAAAAATATATATTTTCCTCCAAAATGCTGAACCACCCCGACCCTTACCATTTTGGCCTGAAAGTTGTAATAACTCAAATTTTTCAATATTTGCCACTACGCCCCTTTCATAGGGATATGGGGGTCAGGATCCATCTAATGGCATGTATATACATTCAATGTGGGGAAACTAGCCTATTAAAAAAATATTATATTTTCCTCCAAAATGCTGAACCACCCTGGCCCTTACCATTTCGGCCTGAAAGTTGTGATAACTCAAATTTTTCAATATTTGCCACTAGGCCCCTTTCAAAGGGATATGGGGGTCAGGATCCATCTAATGGCATGTATATAGATTCAATGTGGGGAAACTAGTCTATTAAAAAAATATAATATTTTCCTCCAAAATGCTGAACCACCCTGGCCCTTACCATTTCGGCCCGAAAAGTTGTTATAACTCAAATTTTTCAATATTTGCCACTACGCCCCTTTCAAAGGGATGTGGGGGTCAGGATCCATCTAATGGCATGTATGTACATTCATTATGGGGAAGCTAGCCTAATAAAAAAAATTAATATTTTCCTCCAAAATGCTGAACCACCCCGGCCCTTACAGTTTCGGCCCAAAAAGTTGTGATAATTCAAATTTTTACAAAATTTGCCCCTACCCCCCTGTCAAAGGGATTTTGGGGGTCAGTATCCATCTAATGGCATGTATATACATTCATTGTGGGGAAACTAGCCTAATAAAAAAAATAATATTTTCCTCCAAAATGCTGAACTACCCCGGCCCTTACAGTTTCGGCCCAAAAAGTTGTGATAATTCAAATTTTTACAAAAATTGCCACTACACCCCTTTCAAAGGGATGTGGGAGTCAGGATCCATCTAATGGCATGTATGTACATTCATTGTGGGGAAACTAGCCTATTGAAAAAATATAATTTTTTCCTCCAAAATGCTGAACTACCCCGGCCCTTACAGTTTCGGCCCAAAAAGTTGTGATAATTCAAATTTTTACAAAATTTGCCACTACGCCCCTTTCAAAGGGATGTGGGAGTCAGGATCCATCTAATGGCATGTATGTACATTCATTGTGGGGAAACTAGCCTATTTAAAAAATATAATTTTTTCCTCCAAAATGCTGAACCACCCCGGCCCTTACAGTTTCGGCCCAAAAAGTTGTGATAATTCAAATTTTTACAAAATTTGCCCCTACCCCCCTGTCAAAGGGATTTTGGGGGTCAGGATCCATCTAATGGCATGTATATACATTCATTGTGGGGAAACTAGCCATTAAAAAAAAAATATATTTTCCTCAAAAATGCTGAACCACCCCGACCCTTACCATTTCGGCCTGAAAGTTGTGATAACTCAAATTTTTCAATATTTGCCGCTACGCCCCTTTCAAAGGGATATGGGGGTCAGGATCTATTTAATTGCATGTATGTACATTCATTATGGGGAAACTAGCCTATTAAAAAAAATATATATTTTCCTCCAAAATGCTGAACCACCCTGACCCTTACCATTTTGGCCTGAAAGTTGTGATAACTCAAATTTTTCAATATTTGCCACTACGCCCCTTTCAAAGGGATGTGGGGGTCAGGATCCATCTAATGGCATGTATATACATTCATTGTGGGGAAACTAGCCTAATAAAAAAAAATAATATTTTCCTCCAAAATGCTGAACTACCCCGGCCCTTACAGTTTCGGCCCAAAAAGTTGTGATAATTCAAATTTTTACAAAAATTGCCACTACACCCCTTTCAAAGGGATGTGGGAGTCAGGATCCATCTAATGGCATGTATGTACATTCATTGTGGGGAAACTAGCCTATTGAAAAAATATAATTTTTTCCTCCAAAATGCTGAACTACCCCGGCCCTTACAGTTTCGGCCCAAAAAGTTGTGATAATTCAAATTTTTACAAAATTTGCCACTACGCCCCTTTCAAAGGGATGTGGGAGTCAGGATCCATCTAATGGCATGTATGTACATTCATTGTGGGGAAACTAGCCTATTTAAAAAATATAATTTTTTCCTCCAAAATGCTGAACCACCCCGGCCCTTACAGTTTCGGCCCAAAAAGTTGTGATAATTCAAATTTTTACAAAATTTGCCCCTACCCCCCTGTCAAAGGGATTTTGGGGGTCAGGATCCATCTAATGGCATGTATATACATTCATTGTGGGGAAACTAGCCATTAAAAAAAAAATATATTTTCCTCAAAAATGCTGAACCACCCCGACCCTTACCATTTCGGCCTGAAAGTTGTGATAACTCAAATTTTTCAATATTTGCCGCTACGCCCCTTTCAAAGGGATATGGGGGTCAGGATCTATTTAATTGCATGTATGTACATTCATTATGGGGAAACTAGCCTATTAAAAAAAATATATATTTTCCTCCAAAATGCTGAACCACCCTGACCCTTACCATTTTGGCCTGAAAGTTGTGATAACTCAAATTTTTCAATATTTGCCACTATGCCCCTTTCATAGGGATATGGGGGTCAGGATCCATCTAATGGCATGTATATACATTCAATGTGGGGAAACTAGCCTATTAAAAAATATTATATTTTCCTCCAAAATGCTGAACCACCCTGGCCCTTACCATTTCGGCCTGAAAGTTGTGATAACTCAAATTTTTCAATATTTGCCACTAGGCCCCTTTCAAAGGGATATGGGGGTCAGGATCCATCTAATGGCATGTATATACATTCAATGTGGGGAAACTAGTCTATTAAAAAAATATAATATTTTCCTCCAAAATGCTGAACCACCCTGGCCCTTACCATTTCGGCCCGAAAAGTTGTTATAACTCAAATTTTTCAATATTTGCCACTACGCCCCTTTCAAAGGGATGTGGGGGTCAGGATCCATCTAATGGCATGTATGTACATTCATTATGGGGAAGCTAGCCTAATAAAAAAAAATAATATTTTCCTCCAAAATGCTGAACCACCCCGGCCCTTACAGTTTCGGCCCAAAAAGTTGTGATAATTCAAATTTTTACAAAATTTGCCCCTACCCCCCTGTCAAAGGGATTTTGGGGGTCAGTATCTATCTAATGGCATGTATATACATTCATTGTGGGGAAACTAGCCTAATAAAAAAAAATAATATTTTCCTCCAAAATGCTGAACTACCCCGGCCCTTACAGTTTCGGCCCAAAAAGTTGTGATAATTCAAATTTTTACAAAAATTGCCACTACACCCCTTTCAAAGGGATGTGGGAGTCAGGATCCATCTAATGGCATGTATGTACATTCATTGTGGGGAAACTAGCCTATTTAAAAAATATAATTTTTTCCTCCAAAATGCTGAACTACCCCGGCCCTTACAGTTTCGGCCCAAAAAGTTGTGATAATTCAAATTTTTACAAAAATTGCCACTACGCCCCTTTCAAAGGGATGTGGGAGTCAGGATCCATCTAATGGCATGTATGTACATTCATTGTGGGGAAACTAGCCTATTTAAAAAATATAATTTTTTCCTCCAAAATGCTGAACCACCCCGGCCCTTACAGTTTCGGCCCAATAAGTTGTGATAATTTAAATTTTTACAAAATTTGCCCCTACCCCCCAGTCAAAGGGATTTTGGGGGTCAGTATCCATCGAATGGCATGTATATACATTCATTGTGGGGAAACTAGCCTAATAAATTTTTTTAATATTTTCCTCCAAAATCCTGAACCACCCCGGCCCTTACCATTTTGGCCTGAAAGTTGTGATAACTCAAATTTTTCAATATTTGCCACTACGCCCCTTTCATAGGGATATGGGGGTCAGGATCCATCTAATGGCATGTATGTACATTCAATGTGGGGAAACTAGCCTCTTAAAAAAATACAATATTTTCCTCCAAAATGCTGAACCACCCTGGCCCTTACCATTTCGGCCTGCCAAGTTGTGATAACTCAAATTTTTACAAAATTTGCCACTACGCCCCTTTCAAAGGGATGTGGGGGTCAGGATCCATCTAATGGCATGTATGTACATTCATTGTGGGGAAACTAGCCTATTTAAAAAATATAATTTTTTCCTCCAAAATGCTGAACCACCCCGGCCCTTACAGTTTCGGCCCAAAAAGTTGTGATAATTCAAATTTTTACAAAATCTGCCACTACGCCCCTTTCAAAGGGATATGGGGGTCAGGATCCATCTAATGGCATGTATTTACATTCATTGTGGGGAAACTAGCCTATTTAAAAAATATAATTTTTTCCTCCAAAATGCTGAACCACCCCGGCCCTTACAGTTTCGGCCCAAAAAGTTGTGATAATTCAAATTTTTACAAAATTTGCCCCTACCCCCCTGTCAAAGGGATTTGGGGGGTCAGTATCCATCTAATGGCATGTATATACATTCATTGTGGGGAAACTAGCCTAATAAAAAAAATTAATATTTTCCTCCAAAATGCTGAACCACCCCGGTCCTTACAACTTCGGCCTGAAAGTTGTGATAACTCAAATTTTTCAATATTTGCCACTACGCCCCTTTCAAAGGGATATGGGGGTCAGGATCCATCTAATGGCATGTATATACATTCATTGTGGGGAAACTAGCCATTAAAAAAAATATATATTTTCCTCAAAAATGCTGAACCACCCCGGCCCTTACCATTTCGGCCTGAAAGTTGTGATAACTCAAATTTTTCAATATTTGCCGCTACGCCCCTTTCAAAGGGATATGGGGGTCAGGATCTATCTAATTGCATGTATGTACATTCATTATGGGGAAACTAGCCTATTAAAAAAAATATATATTTTCCTCCAAAATGCTGAACCACCCCGACCCTTACCATTTTGGCCTGAAAGTTGTGATAACTCAAATTTTTCAATATTTGCCACTACGCCCCTTTCATAGGGATATGGGGGTCAGGATCCATCTAATGGCATGTATATACATTCAATGTGGGGAAACTAGCCTATTAAAAAAATATTATATTTTCCTCCAAAATGCTGAACCACCCTGGCCCTTACCATTTCGGCCTGAAAGTTGTGATAACTCAAATTTTTCAATATTTGCCACTAGGCCCCTTTCAAAGGGATATGGGGGTCAGGATCCATCTAATGGCATGTATATACATTCAATGTGGGGAAACTAGTCTATTAAAAAAATATAATATTTTCCTCCAAAATGCTGAACCACCCTGGCCCTTACCATTTCGGCCCGAAAAGTTGTTATAACTCAAATTTTTCAATATTTGCCACTACGCCCCTTTCAAAGGGATGTGGGGGTCAGGATCCATCTAATGGCATGTATGTACATTCATTATGGGGAAGCTAGCCTAATAAAAAAAATAATATTTTCCTCCAAAATGCTGAACCACCCCGGCCCTTACAGTTTCGGCCCAAAAAGTTGTGATAATTCAAATTTTTACAAAATTTGCCCCTACCCCCCTGTCAAAGGGATTTTGGGGGTCAGTATCCATCTAATGGCATGTATATACATTCATTGTGGGGAAACTAGCCTAATAAAAAAAAATAATATTTTCCTCCAAAATGCTGAACTACCCCGGCCCTTACAGTTTCGGCCCAAAAAGTTGTGATAATTCAAATTTTTACAAAAATTGCCACTACACCCCTTTCAAGGGGATGTGGGAGTCAGGATCCATCTAATGGCATGTATGTACATTCATTGTGGGGAAACTAGCCTATTTAAAAAATATAATTTTTTCCTCCAAAATACTGAACTACCCCGGCCCTTACAGTTTCGGCCCAAAAAGTTGTGATAATTCAAATTTTTACAAAATTTGCCACTACGCCCCTTTCAAAGGGATGTGGGAGTCAGGATCCATCTAATGGCATGTATGTACATTCATTGTGGGGAAACTAGCCTATTTAAAAAATAATTTTTTCCTCCAAAATGCTGAACCACCCCGGCCCTTACAGTTTCGGCCCAAAAAGTTGTGATAATTCAAATTTTTACAAAATTTGCCCCTACCCCCCTGTCAAAGGGATTTTGGGGGTCAGGATCCATCTAATGGCATGTATATACATTCATTGTGGGGAAACTAGCCATTAAAAAAATATATATTTTCCTCAAAAATGCTGAACCACCCCGGCCCTTACCATTTCGGCCTGAAAGTTGTGATAACTCAAATTTTTCAATATTTGCCGCTACGCCCCTTTCAAAGGGATATGGGGGTCAGGATCTATCTAATTGCATGTATGTACATTCATTATGGGGAAACTAGCCTATTAAAAAAAATATATATTTTCCTCCAAAATGCTGAACCACCCTGACCCTTACCATTTTGGCCTGAAAGTTGTGATAACTCAAATTTTTCAATATTTGCCACTACGCCCCTTTCATAGGGATATGGGGGTCAGGATCCATCTAATGGCATGTATATACATTCAATGTGGGGAAACTAGCCTATTAAAAAAATATTATATTTTCCTCCAAAATGCTGAACCACCCTGGCCCTTACCATTTCGGCCTGAAAGTTGTGATAACTCAAATTTTTCAATATTTGCCACTAGGCCCCTTTCAAAGGGATATGGGGGTCAGGATCCATCTAATGGCATGTATATACATTCAATGTGGGGAAACTAGTCTATTAAAAAAATATAATATTTTCCTCCAAAATGCTGAACCACCCTGGCCCTTACCATTTCGGCCCGAAAAGTTGTTATAACTCAAATTTTTCAATATTTGCCACTACGCCCCTTTCAAAGGGATGTGGGGGTCAGAATCCATCTAATGGCATGTATGTACATTCATTATGGGGAAACTAGCCATTAAAAAAAATATATATTTTCCTCAAAAATGCTGAACCACCCCGGCCCTTACCATTTCGGCCTGAAAGTTGTGATAACTCAAATTTTTCAATATTTGCCGCTACGCCCCTTTCAAAGGGATATGGGGGTCAGGATCTATCTAATTGCATGTATGTACATTCATTATGGGGAAACTAGCCTATTAAAAAAAATATATATTTTCCTCCAAAATGCTGAACCACCCCGACCCTTACCATTTTGGCCTGAAAGTTGTGATAACTCAAATTTTTCAATATTTGCCACTACGCCCCTTTCATAGGGATATGGGGGTCAGGATCCATCTAATGGCATGTATATACATTCAATGTGGGGAAACTAGCCTATTAAAAAAATATTATATTTTCCTCCAAAATGCTGAACCACCCTGGCCCTTACCATTTCGGCCTGAAAGTTGTGATAACTCAAATTTTTCAATATTTGCCACTAGGCCCCTTTCAAAGGGATATGGGGGTCAGGATCCATCTAATGGCATGTATATACATTCAATGTGGGGAAACTAGTCTATTAAAAAAATATAATATTTTCCTCCAAAATGCTGAACCACCCTGGCCCTTACCATTTCGGCCCGAAAAGTTGTTATAACTCAAATTTTTCAATATTTGCCACTACGCCCCTTTCAAAGGGATGTGGGGGTCAGGATCCATCTAATGGCATGTATGTACATTCATTATGGGGAAGCTAGCCTAATAAAAAAAATTAATATTTTCCTCCAAAATGCTGAACCACCCCGGCCCTTACAGTTTCGGCCCAAAAAGTTGTGATAATTCAAATTTTTACAAAATTTGCCCCTACCCCCCTGTCAAAGGGATTTTGGGGGTCAGTATCCATCTAATGGCATGTATATACATTCATTGTGGGGAAACTAGCCTAATAAAAAAAAATAATATTTTCCTCCAAAATGCTGAACTACCCCGGCCCTTACAGTTTCGGCCCAAAAAGTTGTGATAATTCAAATTTTTACAAAAATTGCCACTACACCCCTTTCAAGGGATGTGGGAGTCAGGATCCATCTAATGGCATGTATGTACATTCATTGTGGGGAAACTAGCCTATTTAAAAAATATAATTTTTTCCTCCAAAATGCTGAACTACCCCGGCCCTTACAGTTTCGGCCCAAAAAGTTGTGATAATTCAAATTTTTACAAAATTTGCCACTACGCCCCTTTCAAAGGGATGTGGGAGTCAGGATCCATCTAATGGCATGTATGTACATTCATTGTGGGGAAACTAGCCTATTTAAAAAATATAATTTTTTCCTCCAAAATGCTGAACCACCCCGGCCCTTACAGTTTCGGCCCAAAAAGTTGTGATAATTCAAATTTTTACAAAATTTGCCCCTACCCCCCTGTCAAAGGGATTTTGGGGGTCAGGATCCATCTAATGGCATGTATATACATTCATTGTGGGGAAACTAGCCATTAAAAAAAATATATATTTTCCTCAAAAATGCTGAACCACCCCGGCCCTTACCATTTCGGCCTGAAAGTTGTGATAACTCAAATTTTTCAATATTTGCCGCTACGCCCCTTTCAAAGGGATATGGGGGTCAGGATCTATCTAATTGCATGTATGTACATTCATTATGGGGAAACTAGCCTATTAAAAAAAATATATATTTTCCTCCAAAATGCTGAACCACCCTGACCCTTACCATTTTGGCCTGAAAGTTGTGATAACTCAAATTTTTCAATATTTGCCACTACGCCCCTTTCATAGGGATATGGGGGTCAGGATCCATCTAATGGCATGTATATACATTCAATGTGGGGAAACTAGCCTATTAAAAAAATATTATATTTTCCTCCAAAATGCTGAACCACCCTGGCCCTTACCATTTCGGCCTGAAAGTTGTGATAACTCAAATTTTTCAATATTTGCCACTAGGCCCCTTTCAAAGGGATATGGGGGTCAGGATCCATCTAATGGCATGTATATACATTCAATGTGGGGAAACTAGTCTATTAAAAAAATATAATATTTTCCTCCAAAATGCTGAACCACCCTGGCCCTTACCATTTCGGCCCGAAAAGTTGTTATAACTCAAATTTTTCAATATTTGCCACTACGCCCCTTTCAAAGGGATGTGGGGGTCAGGATCCATCTAATGGCATGTATGTACATTCATTATGGGGAAGCTAGCCTAATAAAAAAAATTAATATTTTCCTCCAAAATGCTGAACCACCCCGGCCCTTACAGTTTCGGCCCAAAAAGTTGTGATAATTCAAATTTTTACAAAATTTGCCCCTACCCCCCTGTCAAAGGGATTTTGGGGGTCAGTATCCATCTAATGGCATGTATATACATTCATTGTGGGGAAACTAACCTAATAAAAAAAAAAAATATTTTCCTCCAAAATGCTGAACTACCCCGGCCCTTACAGTTTCGGCCCAAAAAGTTGTGATAATTCAAATTTTTACAAAAATTGCCACTACACCCCTTTCAAAGGGATGTGGGAGTCAGGATCCATCTAATGGCATGTATGTACATTCATTGTGGGGAAACTAGCCTATTTAAAAAATATAATTTTTTCCTCCAAAATGCTGAACTACCCCGGCCCTTACAGTTTCGGCCCAAAAAGTTGTGATAATTCAAATTTTTACAAAAATTGCCACTACGCCCCTTTCAAAGGGATGTGGGAGTCAGGATCCATCTAATGGCATGTATGTACATTCATTGTGGGGAAACTAGCCTATTTAAAAAATATAATTTTTTCCTCCAAAATGCTGAACCACCCCGGCCCTTACAGTTTCGGCCCAATAAGTTGTGATAATTTAAATTTTTACAAAATTTGCCCCTACACCCCAGTCAAAGGGATTTTGGGGGTCAGTATCCATCGAATGGCATGTATATACATTCATTGTGGGGAAACTAGCCTAATAATTTTTTTTTAATATTTTCCTCCAAAATCCTGAACCACCCCGGCCCTTACCATTTTGGCCTGAAAGTTGTGATAACTCAAATTTTTCAATATTTGCCACTACGCCCCTTTCATAGGGATATGGGGGTCAGGATCCATCTAATGGCATGTATGTACATTCAATGTGGGGAAACTAGCCTCTTAAAAAAATACAATATTTTCCTCCAAAATGCTGAACCACCCTGGCCCTTACCATTTCGGCCTGCCAAGTTGTGATAACTCAAATTTTTACAAAATTTGCCACTACGCCTCTTTCAAAGGGATGTGGGGGTCAGGATCCATCTAATGGCATGTATGTACATTCATTGTGGGGAAACTAGCCTATTTAAAAAATATAATTTTTTCCTCCAAAATGCTGAACCACCCCGGCCCTTACAGTTTCGGCCCAAAAAGTTGTGATAATTCAAATTTTTACAAAATCTGCCACTACGCCCCTTTCAAAGGGATATGGGGGTCAGGATCCATCTAATGGCATGTATATACATTCATTGTGGGGAAACTAGCCTAATAAAAAAAATTAATATTTTCCTCCAAAATGCTGAACCACCCCGGTCCTTACAACTTCGGCCTGAAAGTTGTGATAACTCAAATTTTTCAATATTTGCCCCTACGCCCCTTTCAAACGGATATGGGGGTCAGGATCCATCTAATGGCATGTATGTACATTCATTGTGGGGAAAATAGCTAATAAAAAAAATTTAATATTTTCCTCCAAAATGCTGAACCACCCTGGCCCTTACCATTTCGGCCTGAAAGTTGTGATAACTCAAATTTTTCAATATTTGCCACTACGCCCCTTTCATAGGGATATGGGGGTCAGGATCCATCTTATGGCATGTATGTACATTCAATGTGGGGAAACTAGCCTATTAAAAAAATATAATATTTTCCTTCAAAATGCTGAACCACCCTGGCCCTTACCATTTCGGCCTGAAAGTTGTGATAACTCAAATTTTTACAAAATTTGCCACTACGCCCCTTTCAAAGGGATGTGGGGGTCAGGATCCATCTAATGGCATGTATGTACATTCATTGTGGGGAAACTAGCCTATTTAAAAAATATAATTTTTTCCTCCAAAATGCTGAACCACCCCGGCCCATACAGTTTCGGCCCAAAAAGTTGTGATAATTCAAATTTTTACAAAATTTGCCACTACGCCCCTTTCAAAGGGATGTGGGGGTCAGGATCCATCTAATGGCATGTATGTACATTCATTGTGGGGAAACTAGCCTATTTAAAAAATATAATTTTTTCCTCCAAAATGCTGAACCACCCCGGCCCTTACAGTTTCGGCCCAAAAAGTTGTGATAATTTAAATTTTTACAAAATTTGCCCCTACCCCCCTTTCAAAGGGATATGGGGGTCAGGATCCATCTAATGGCATGTATATACATTCAATGTGGGGAAACTAGTCTATTAAAAAAATATAATATTTTCCTCCAAAATGCTGAACCACCCTGGCCCTTACCATTTCGGCCCGAAAAGTTGTTATAACTCAAATTTTTCAATATTTGCCACTACGCCCCTTTCAAAGGGATGTGGGGGTCAGGATCCATCTAATGGCATGTATGTACATTCATTATGGGGAAGCTAGCCTAATAAAAAAAATTAATATTTTCCCCCAAAATGCTGAACCACCCCGGCCCTTACAGTTTCGGCCCAAAAAGTTGTGATAATTCAAATTTTTACAAAATTTGCCCCTACCCCCCTGTCAAAGGGATTTTGGGGGTCAGGATCCATCTAATGGCATGTATATACATTCATTGTGGGGAAACTAGCCTAATAAAAAAAATTAATATTTTCCTCCAAAATGCTGAACCACCCCGGTCCTTACAACTTCGGCCTGAAAGTTGTGATAACTCAAATTTTTCAATATTTGCCCCTACGCCCCTTTCAAACGGATATGGGGGTCAGGATCCATCTAATGGCATGTATGTACATTCATTGTGGGGAAAATAGCTAATAAAAAAAATTTAATATTTTCCTCCAAAATGCTGAACCACCCTGGCCCTTACCATTTCGGCCTGAAAGTTGTGATAACTCAAATTTTTCAATATTTGCCACTACGCCCCTTTCAAAGGGATATGGGGGTCAGGATCCATCTAATGGCATGTATGTACATTCAATGTGGGGAAACTAGCCTATTAAAAAAATATAATATTTTCCTTCAAAATGCTGAACCACCCTGGCCCTTACCATTTCGGCCTGAAAGTTGTGATAACTCAAATTTTTACAAAATTTGCCACTACGCCCCTTTCAAAGGGATGTGGGGGTCAGGATCCATCTAATGGCATGTATGTACATTCATTGTGGGGAAACTAGCCTATTTAAAAAATATAATTTTTTCCTCCAAAATGCTGAACCACCCCGGCCCTTACAGTTTCGGCCCAAAAAGTTGTGATAATTCAAATTTTTACAAAATTTGCCACTACGCCCCTTTCAAA
Organism: Strongylocentrotus purpuratus; assembly: GCF_000002235.5. NCBI lineage: Eukaryota > Metazoa > Echinodermata > Echinoidea > Camarodonta > Strongylocentrotidae > Strongylocentrotus > Strongylocentrotus purpuratus. Next base: position 22,643,226 of record NW_022145612.1, read on the forward strand.
GGGATGTGGGGGTCAGGATCCATCTAATGGCATGTATGTACATTCATTGTGGGGAAACTAGCCTATTTAAAAAATATAATTTTTTCCTCCAAAATGCTGAACCACCCCGGCCCTTACAGTTTCGGCCCAAAAAGTTGTGATAATTTAAATTTTTACAAAATTTGCCCCTACCCCCCTGTCAAAGGGATTTTGGGGGTCAGTATCCATCTAATGGCATGTATATACATTCATTGTGGGGAAACTTGCCTAATAAAAAAATTAATATTTTCCTCCAAAATGCTGAACCACCCTGGCCCTTACAATTTCGGCCCGAAAGTTGTGATAACTCAAATTTTTCAATATTTGCCACTACGCCCCTTTCAAAGGGATATGGGGGTCAGGATCCATCTAATGGCATGTATATACATTCATTGTGGGGAAACTAGCCTATTAAAAAAATATAATATTTTCCTCAAAAATGCTGAACCACCCTGGCCCTTACCATTTCGGCCTGAAAGTTGTGATAACTCAAATTTTTACAAAATTTGCCACTACGCCCCTTTCAAAGGGATGTGGGGGTCAGGATCCATCTAATGGCATGTATGTACATTCATTGTGGGGAAACTAGCCTATTTAAAAAATATAATTTTTTCCTCCAAAATGCTGAACCACCCCGGCCCTTACAGTTTCGGCCCAAAAAGTTGTGATAATTCAAATTTTTACAAAATTTGCCCCTACCCCCCTGTCAAAGGGATGTGGGGGTCAGGATCCATCTAATGGCATGTATATACATTCATTGTGGGGAAACTAGCCTAATAAAAAAATATAATATTTTCCTCCAAAATGCTGAACCACCCCGGCCCTTACAGTTTCGGCCCAAAAAGTTGTGATAATTCAAATTTTTACAAAAATTGCCACTACGCCCCTTTCAAAGGGATGTGGGAGTCAGGATCCATCTAATGGCATGTATGTACATTCATTGTGGGGAAACTAGCCTATTTAAAAAATATAATTTTTTCCTCCAAAATGCTGAACTACCCCGGCCCTTACAGTTTCGGCCCAAAAAGTTGTGATAATTCAAATTTTTACAAAAATTGCCACTACGCCCCTTTCAAAGGGATGTGGGAGTCAGGATCCATCTAATGGCATGTATGTACATTCATTGTGGGGAAACTAGCCTATTTAAAAAATATAATTTTTTCCTCCAAAATGCTGAACCACCCCGGCCCTTACAGTTTCGGCCCAAAAAGTTGTGATAATTCAAATTTTTACAAAATTTGCCCCTACCCCCTGTCAAAGGGATTTTGGGGGTCAGTATCCATCTAATGGCATGTATATACATTCATTGTGGGGAAACTAGCCTAATAAAAAAAATTAATATTTTCCTCCAAAATGCTGAACCACCCCGGTCCTTACAACTTCGGCCTGAAAGTTGTGATAACTCAAATTTTTCAATATTTGCCCCTACGCCCCTTTCAAACGGATATGGGGGTCAGGATCCATCTAATGGCATGTATGTACATTCATTGTGGGGAAAATAGCTAATAAAAAAAATTTAATATTTTCCTCCAAAATGCTGAACCACCCTGGCCCTTACCATTTCGGCCTGAAAGTTGTGATAACTCAAATTTTTCAATATTTGCCACTACGCCCCTTTCAAAGGGATATGGGGGTCAGGATCCATCTTATGGCATGTATGTACATTCAATGTGGGGAAACTAGCCTATTAAAAAAATATAATATTTTCCTTCAAAATGCTGAACCACCCTGGCCCTTACCATTTCGGCCTGAAAGTTGTGATAACTCAAATTTTTACAAAATTTGCCACTACGCCCCTTTCAAAGGGATGTGGGGGTCAGGATCCATCTAATGGCATGTATGTACATTCATTGTGGGGAAACTAGCCTATTTAAAAAATATAATTTTTTCCTCCAAAATGCTGAACCACCCCGGCCCATACAGTTTCGGCCCAAAAAGTTGTGATAATTTAAATTTTTACAAAATTTGCCACTACCCCCCTTTCAAAGGGATGTGGGGGTCAGGATCCATCTAATGGCATGTATGTACATTCATTGTGGGGAAACTAGCCTATTTAAAAAATATAATTTTTTCCTCCAAAATGCTGAACCACCCCGGCCCTTACAGTTTCGGCCCAAAAAGTTGTGATAATTTAAATTTTTACAAAATTTGCCCCTACCCCCCTGTCAAAGGGATTTTGGGGGTCAGTATCCATCTAATGGCATGTATATACATTCATTGTGGGGAAACTTGCCTAATAAAAAAAATTAATATTTTCCTCCAAAATGCTGAACCACCCTGGCCCTTACAATTTCGGCCCGAAAGTTGTGATAACTCAAATTTTTCAATATTTGCCACTACGCCCCTTTCAAAGGGATATGGGGGTCAGGATCCATCTAATGGCATGTATATACATTCATTGTGGGGAAACTAGCCTATTAAAAAAATATAATATTTTCCTCCAAAATGCTGAACCACCCTGGCCCTTACCATTTCGGCCTGAAAGTTGTGATAACTCAAATTTTTACAAAATTTGCCACTACGCCCCTTTCAAAGGGATGTGGGGGTCAGGATCCATCTAATGGCATGTATGTACATTCATTGTGGGGAAACTAGCCTATTTAAAAAATATAATTTTTTCCTCCAAAATGCTGAACCACCCCGGCCCTTACAGTTTCGGCCCAAAAAGTTGTGATAATTCAAATTTTTACAAAATTTGCCCCTACCCCCCTGTCAAAGGGATGTGGGGGTCAGGATCCATCTAATGGCATGTATGTACATTCATTGTGGGGAAACTAGCCTATTAAAAAAATATAATATTTTCCTCCAAAATGCTGAACCACCCCGGCCCTTACAGTTTCGGCCCAAAAAGTTGTGATAATTCAAATTTTTACAAAAATTGCCACTACGCCCCTTTCAAAGGGATGTGGGGGTCAGGATCCATCTAATGGCATGTATGTACATTCATTGTGGGGAAACTAGCCTATTTAAAAAATATAATTTTTTCCTCCAAAATGCTGAACCACCCCGGCCCTTACAGTTTCGGCCCAAAAAGTTGTGATAATTCAAATTTTTACAAATTTGCCACTACGCCCCTTTCAAAGGGATATGGGGGTCAGGATCCATCTAATGGCATGTATTTACATTCATTGTGGGGAAACTAGCCTATTTAAAAAATATAATTTTTTCCTCCAAAATGCTGAACCACCCCGGCCCTTACAGTTTCGGCCCAAAAAGTTGTGATAATTCAAATTTTTACAAAATTTGCCCCTACCCCCCTGTCAAAGGGATTTGGGGGTCAGTATCCATCTAATGGCATGTATATACATTCATTGTGGGGAAACTAGCCTAATAAAAAAATTAATATTTTCCTCCAAAATGCTGAACCACCCCGGTCCTTACAACTTCGGCCTGAAAGTTGTGATAACTCAAATTTTTCAATATTTGCCACTACGCCCCTTTCAAAGGGATATGGGGGTCAGGATCCATCTAATGGCATGTATATACATTCATTGTGGGGAAACTAGCCTGTTAAAAAAATATAATATTTTCCTCCAAAATGCTGAACCACCCTGGCCCTTACCATTTCGGCCTGAAAGTTGTGATAACTCAAATTTTTACAAAATTTGCCACTACGCCCCTTTCAAAGGGATGTGGGGGTCAGAATCCATCTAATGGCATGTATGTACATTCATTGTGGGGAAACTAGCCTATTTAAAAAATATAATTTTTTCCTCCAAAATGCTGAACCACCCCGGCCCTTACAGTTTCGGCCCAAAAAGTTGTGATAATTCAAATTTTTACAAAATTTGCCACTACGCCCCTTTCAAAGGGATGTGGGGGTCAGGATCCATCTAATGGCATGTATGTACATTCATTGTGGGGAAACTAGCCTATTTAAAAAATATAATTTTTTCCTCCAAAATGCTGAACCACCCCGGCCCTTACAGTTTCGGCCCAAAAAGTTGTGATAATTCAAATTTTTACAAATTCTGCCACTACGCCCCTTTCAAAGGGATATGGGGGTCAGGATCCATCTAATGGCATGTATTTACATTCATTGTGGGGAAACTAGCCTATTTAAAAAATATAATTTTTTCCTCCAAAATGCTGAACCACCCCGGCCCTTACAGTTTCGGCCCAAAAAGTTGGATAATTCAAATTTTTACAAAATTTGCCCCTACCCCCCTGTCAAAGGGATTTGGGGGGTCAGTATCCATCTAATGGCATGTATATACATTCATTGTGGGGAAACTAGCCTAATAAAAAAAATTAATATTTTCCTCCAAAATGCTGAACCACCCCGGCCCTTACAACTTCGGCCTGAAAGTTGTGATAACTCAAATTTTTCAATATTTGCCACTACGCCCCTTTCAAAGGGATATGGGGGTCAGGATCCATCTAATGGCATGTATATACATTCATTGTGGGGAAACTAGCCTATTAAAAAAATATTATATTTTCCTCCAAAATGCTGAACCACCCTGGCCCTTACCATTTCGGCCTGAAAGTTGTGATAACTCAAATTTTTACAAAATTTGCCACTACGCCCCTTTCAAAGGGATGTGGGGGTCAGATCCATCTAATGGCATGTATGTACATTCATTGTGGGGAAACTAGCCTATTTAAAAAATATATTTTTTCCTCCAAAATGCTGAACCACCCCGGCCCTTACAGTTTCGGCCCAAAAAGTTGTGATAATTCAAATTTTTACAAAATTTGCCACTACGCCCCTTTCAAAGGGATATGGGGGTCAGGATCCATCTAATGGCATGTATTTACATTCATTGTGGGGAAACTAGCCTATTTAAAAAATATAATTTTTTCCTCCAAAATGCTGAACCACCCCGGCCCTTACAGTTTCGGCCCAAAAAGTTGTGATAATTCAAATTTTTACAAAATTTGCCCCTACCCCCCTGTCAAAGGGATTTTGGGGGTCAGTATCCATCTAATGGCATGTATATACATTCATTGTGGGGAAACTAGCCTAATAAAAAAAATTAATATTTTCCTCCAAAATGCTGAACCACCCCGGCCCTTACAACTTCGGCCTGAAAGTTGTGATAACTCAAATTTTTCAATATTTGCCACTACGCCCCTTTCAAAGGGATATGGGGGTCAGGATCCATCTAATGGCATGTATATACATTCATTGTGGGGAAACTAGCCTATTAAAAAAATATAATATTTTCCTCCAAAATGCTGAACCACCCTGGCCCTTACCATTTCGGCCTGAAAGTTGTGATAACTCAAATTTTTACAAAATTTGCCACTACGCCCCTTTCAAAGGGATATGGGGGTCAGGATCCATCTAATGGCATGTATGTACATTCATTGTGGGGAAACTAGCCAATAAAAATTTTTAATATTTTCCTCCAAAATGCTGAACCACCCCGGCCCTTACCATTTCGGCCCGAAAGGCGTGATAATTCAAATTTTTACAATATTTGCCACTACGCCCCATTCAAAGGGATATGGGGGTCAGGATCCATCTAATGGCATGTATGTACATTCATTGTGGGGAAACTAGCCTAATAAAAAAATTAATATTTTCCTCCAAAATGCTGAACCACCCCGGCCCTTACAACTTCGGCGCGAAAATTTGTGATAACTCAAATTTTTCAATATTTGCCACTACGCCCCTTTCAAAGGGATATGGGGGTCAGGATCCATCTAATGGCATGTATGTACATTCAATGTGGGGAAACTAGCCTATTAAAAAAATATTATATTTTCCTCCAAAATGCTGAACCACCCTGGCCCTTACCATTTCGGCCTGAAAGTTGTGATAACTCAAATTTTTCAATATTTGCCACTAGGCCCCTTTCAAAGGGATATGGGGGTCAGGATCCATCTAATGGCATGTATATACATTCAATGTGGGGAAACTAGTCTATTAAAAAAATATAATATTTTCCTCCAAAATGCTGAACCACCCTGGCCCTTACCATTTCGGCCCGAAAAGTTGTTATAACTCAAATTTTTCAATATTTGCCACTACGCCCCTTTCAAAGGGATGTGGGGGTCAGGATCCATCTAATGGCATGTATGTACATTCATTATGGGGAAGCTAGCCTAATAAAAAAATTAATATTTTCCTCCAAAATGCTGAACCACCCCGGCCCTTACAGTTTCGGCCCAAAAAGTTGTGATAATTCAAATTTTTACAAAATTTGCCCCTACCCCCCTGTCAAAGGGATTTTGGGGGTCAGTATCCATCTAATGGCATGTATATACATTCATTGTGGGGAAACTAACCTAATAAAAAAAAATAATATTTTCCTCCAAAATGCTGAACTACCCCGGCCCTTACAGTTTCGGCCCAAAAAGTTGTGATAATTCAAATTTTTACAAAAATTGCCACTACACCCCTTTCAAAGGGATGTGGGAGTCAGGATCCATCTAATGGCATGTATGTACATTCATTGTGGGGAAACTAGCCTATTTAAAAAATATAATTTTTTCCTCCAAAATGCTGAACTACCCCGGCCCTTACAGTTTCGGCCCAAAAAGTTGTGATAATTCAAATTTTTACAAAAATTGCCACTACGCCCCTTTCAAAGGGATGTGGGAGTCAGGATCCATCTAATGGCATGTATGTACATTCATTGTGGGGAAACTAGCCTATTTAAAAAATATAATTTTTTCCTCCAAAATGCTGAACCACCCCGGCCCTTACAGTTTCGGCCCAATAAGTTGTGATAATTTAAATTTTTACAAAATTTGCCCCTACCCCCCAGTCAAAGGGATTTTGGGGGTCAGTATCCATCGAATGGCATGTATATACATTCATTGTGGGGAAACTAGCCTAATAAATTTTTTTTAATATTTTCCTCCAAAATCCTGAACCACCCCGGCCCTTACCATTTTGGCCTGAAAGTTGTGATAACTCAAATTTTTCAATATTTGCCACTACGCCCCTTTCATAGGGATATGGGGGTCAGGATCCATCTAATGGCATGTATGTACATTCAATGTGGGGAAACTAGCCTCTTAAAAAAATACAATATTTTCCTCCAAAATGCTGAACCACCCTGGCCCTTACCATTTCGGCCTGCCAAGTTGTGATAACTCAAATTTTTACAAAATTTGCCACTACGCCCCTTTCAAAGGGATGTGGGGGTCAGGATCCATCTAATGGCATGTATGTACATTCATTGTGGGGAAACTAGCCTATTTAAAAAATATAATTTTTTCCTCCAAAATGCTGAACCACCCCGGCCCTTACAGTTTCGGCCCAAAAAGTTGTGATAATTCAAATTTTTACAAAATCTGCCACTACGCCCCTTTCAAAGGGATATGGGGGTCAGGATCCATCTAATGGCATGTATATACATTCATTGTGGGGAAACTAGCCTAATAAAAAATTAATATTTTCCTCCAAAATGCTGAACCACCCCGGTCCTTACAACTTCGGCCTGAAAGTTGTGATAACTCAAATTTTTCAATATTTGCCCCTACGCCCCTTTCAAACGGATATGGGGGTCAGGATCCATCTAATGGCATGTATGTACATTCATTGTGGGGAAAATAGCTAATAAAAAAATTTAATATTTTCCTCCAAAATGCTGAACCACCCTGGCCCTTACCATTTCGGCCTGAAAGTTGTGATAACTCAAATTTTTCAATATTTGCCACTACGCCCCTTTCATAGGGATATGGGGGTCAGGATCCATCTTATGGCATGTATGTACATTCAATGTGGGGAAACTAGCCTATTAAAAAAATATAATATTTTCCTTCAAAATGCTGAACCACCCTGGCCCTTACCATTTCGGCCTGAAAGTTGTGATAACTCAAATTTTTACAAAATTTGCCACTACGCCCCTTTCAAAGGGATGTGGGGGTCAGGATCCATCTAATGGCATGTATGTACATTCATTGTGGGGAAACTAGCCTATTTAAAAAATATAATTTTTTCCTCCAAAATGCTGAACCACCCCGGCCCATACAGTTTCGGCCCAAAAAGTTGTGATAATTCAAATTTTTACAAAATTTGCCACTACGCCCCTTTCAAAGGGATGTGGGGGTCAGGATCCATCTAATGGCATGTATGTACATTCATTGTGGGGAAACTAGCCTATTTAAAAAATATAATTTTTTCCTCCAAAATGCTGAACCACCCCGGCCCTTACAGTTTCGGCCCAAAAAGTTGTGATAATTTAAATTTTTACAAAATTTGCCCCTACCCCCCTGTCAAAGGGATTTTGGGGTCAGTATCCATCTAATGGCATGTATATACATTCATTGTGGGGAAACTTGCCTAATAAAAAAAATTAATATTTTCCTCCAAAATGCTGAACCACCCTGGCCCTTACAATTTCGGCCCGAAAGTTGTGATAACTCAAATTTTTCAATATTTGCCACTACGCCCCTTTCAAAGGGATATGGGGGTCAGGATCCATCTAATGGCATGTATATACATTCAATGTGGGGAAACTAGCCTATTAAAAAAATATTATATTTTCCTCCAAAATGCTGAACCACCCTGGCCCTTACCATTTCGGCCTGAAAGTTGTGATAACTCAAATTTTTCAATATTTGCCACTAGGCCCCTTTCAAAGGGATATGGGGGTCAGGATCCATCTAATGGCATGTATATACATTCAATGTGGGGAAACTAGTCTATTAAAAAAATATAATATTTTCCTCCAAAATGCTGAACCACCCTGGCCCTTACCATTTCGGCCCGAAAAGTTGTTATAACTCAAATTTTTCAATATTTGCCACTACGCCCCTTTCAAAGGGATGTGGGGGTCAGGATCCATCTAATGGCATGTATGTACATTCATTATGGGGAAGCTAGCCTAATAAAAAAAATTAATATTTTCCTCCAAAATGCTGAACCATCCCGGCCCTTACAGTTTCGGCCCAAAAAGTTGTGATAATTCAAATTTTTACAAAATTTGCCCCTACCCCCCTGTCAAAGGGATTTTGGGGGTCAGTATCCATCCAATGGCATGTATATACATTCATTGTGGGGAAACTAACCTAATAAAAAAAAAAAAATATTTTCCTCCAAAATGCTGAACTACCCCGGCCCTTACAGTTTCGGCCCAAAAAGTTGTGATAATTCAAATTTTTACAAAAATTGCCACTACACCCCTTTCAAAGGGATGTGGGAGTCAGGATCCATCTAATGGCATGTATGTACATTCATTGTGGGGAAACTAGCCTATTTAAAAAATATAATTTTTTCCTCCAAAATGCTGACTACCCCGGCCCTTACAGTTTCGGCCCAAAAAGTTGTGATAATTCAAATTTTTACAAAAATTGCCACTACGCCCCTTTCAAAGGGATGTGGGAGTCAGGATCCATCTAATGGCATGTATGTACATTCATTGTGGGGAAACTAGCCTATTTAAAAAATATAATTTTTTCCTCCAAAATGCTGAACCACCCCGGCCCTTACAGTTTCGGCCCAATAAGTTGTGATAATTTAAATTTTTACAAAATTTGCCCCTACCCCCCAGTCAAAGGGATTTTGGGGGTCAGTATCCATCGAATGGCATGTATATACATTCATTGTGGGGAAACTAGCCTAATAATTTTTTTTTAATATTTTCCTCCAAAATCCTGAACCACCCCGGCCCTTACCATTTTGGCCTGAAAGTTGTGATAACTCAAATTTTTCAATATTTGCCACTACGCCCCTTTCATAGGGATATGGGGGTCAGGATCCATCTAATGGCATGTATGTACATTCAATGTGGGGAAACTAGCCTCTTAAAAAAATACAATATTTTCCTCCAAAATGCTGAACCACCCTGGCCCTTACCATTTCGGCCTGCCAAGTTGTGATAACTCAAATTTTTACAAAATTTGCCACTACGCCCCTTTCAAAGGGATGTGGGGGTCAGGATCCATCTAATGGCATGTATGTACATTCATTGTGGGGAAACTAGCCTATTTAAAAAATATAATTTTTTCCTCCAAAATGCTGAACCACCCCGGCCCTTACAGTTTCGGCCCAAAAAGTTGTGATAATTCAAATTTTTACAAAATCTGCCACTACGCCCCTTTCAAAGGGATATGGGGGTCAGGATCCATCTAATGGCATGTATATACATTCATTGTGGGGAAACTAGCCTAATAAAAAAAATTAATATTTTCCTCCAAAATGCTGAACCACCCCGGTCCTTACAACTTCGGCCTGAAAGTTGTGATAACTCAAATTTTTCAATATTTGCCCCTACGCCCCTTTCAAACGGATGTGGGGGTCAGGATCCATCTAATGGCATGTATGTACATTCATTGTGGGGAAACTAGCCTATTTAAAAAATATAATTTTTTCCTCCAAAATGCTGAACCACCCCGGCCCTTACAGTTTCGGCCCAAAAAGTTGTGATAATTTAAATTTTTACAAAATTTGCCCCTACCCCCCTGTCAAAGGGATTTTGGGGGTCAGTATCCATCTAATGGCATGTATATACATTCATTGTGGGGAAACTTGCCTAATAAAAAAAATTAATATTTTCCTCCAAAATGCTGAACCACCCTGGCCCTTACAATTTCGGCCCGAAAGTTGTGATAACTCAAATTTTTCAATATTTGCCACTACGCCCCTTTCAAAGGGATATGGGGGTCAGGATCCATCTAATGGCATGTATATACATTCAATGTGGGGAAACTAGCCTATTAAAAAAATATTATATTTTCCTCCAAAATGCTGAACCACCCTGGCCCTTACCATTTCGGCCTGAAAGTTGTGATAACTCAAATTTTTCAATATTTGCCACTAGGCCCCTTTCAAAGGGATATGGGGGTCAGGATCCATCTAATGGCATGTATATACATTCAATGTAGGGAAACTAGTCTATTAAAAAAATATAATATTTTCCTCCAAAATGCTGAACCACCCTGGCCCTTACCATTTCGGCCCGAAAAGTTGTTATAACTCAAATTTTTCAATATTTGCCACTACGCCCCTTTCAAAGGGATGTGGGGGTCAGGATCCATCTAATGGCATGTATGTACATTCATTATGGGGAAGCTAGCCTAATAAAAAAAATTAATATTTTCCTCCAAAATGCTGAACCATCCCGGCCCTTACAGTTTCGGCCCAAAAAGTTGTGATAATTCAAATTTTTACAAAATTTGCCCCTACCCCCCTGTCAAAGGGATTTTGGGGGTCAGTATCCATCTAATGGCATGTATATACATTCATTGTGGGGAAACTAACCTAATAAAAAAAAAAAAATATTTTCCTCCAAAATGCTGAACTACCCCGGCCCTTACAGTTTCGGCCCAAAAAGTTGTGTTAATTCAAATTTTTACAAAAATTGCCACTACACCCCTTTCAAAGGGATGTGGGAGTCAGGATCCATCTAATGGCATGTATGTACATTCATTGTGGGGAAACTAGCCTATTTAAAAAATATAATTTTTTCCTCCAAAATGCTGAACTACCCCGGCCCTTACAGTTTCGGCCCAAAAAGTTGTGATAATTCAAATTTTTACAAAAATTGCCACTACGCCCCTTTCAAAGGGATGTGGGAGTCAGGATCCATCTAATGGCATGTATGTACATTCATTGTGGGGAAACTAGCCTATTTAAAAAATATAATTTTTTCCTCCAAAATGCTGAACCACCCCGGCCCTTACAGTTTCGGCCCAATAAGTTGTGATAATTTAAATTTTTACAAAATTTGCCCCTACCCCCCAGTCAAAGGGATTTTGGGGGTCAGTATCCATCGAATGGCATGTATATACATTCATTGTGGGGAAACTAGCCTAATAATTTTTTTTTAATATTTTCCTCCAAAATCCTGAACCACCCTGGCCCTTACCATTTTGGCCTGAAAGTTGTGATAACTCAAATTTTTCAATATTTGCCACTACGCCCCTTTCATAGGGATATGGGGGTCAGGATCCATCTAATGGCATGTATGTACATTCAATGTGGGGAAACTAGCCTCTTAAAAAAATACAATATTTTCCTCCAAAATGCTGAACCACCCTGGCCCTTACCATTTCGGCCTGCCAAGTTGTGATAACTCAAATTTTTACAAAATTTGCCACTACGCCCCTTTCAAAGGGATGTGGGGGTCAGGATCCATCTAATGGCATGTATGTACATTCATTGTGGGGAAACTAGCCTATTTAAAAAATATAATTTTTTCCTCCAAAATGCTGAACCACCCCGGCCCTTACAGTTTCGGCCCAAAAAGTTGTGATAATTCAAATTTTTACAAAATCTGCCACTACGCCCCTTTCAAAGGGATATGGGGGTCAGGATCCATCTAATGGCATGTATATACATTCATTGTGGGGAAACTAGCCTAATAAAAAAAATTAATATTTTCCTCCAAAATGCTGAACCACCCCGGTCCTTACAACTTCGGCCTGAAAGTTGTGATAACTCAAATTTTTCAATATTTGCCCCTACGCCCCTTTCAAACGGATATGGGGGTCAGGATCCATCTAATGGCATGTATGTACATTCATTGTGGGGAAAATAGCTAATAAAAAAAATTTAATATTTTCCTCCAAAATGCTGAACCACCCTGGCCCTTACCATTTCGGCCTGAAAGTTGTGATAACTCAAATTTTTCAATATTTGCCACTACGCCCCTTTCATAGGGATATGGGGGTCAGGATCCATCTTATGGCATGTATGTACATTCAATGTGGGGAAACTAGCCTATTAAAAAAATATAATATTTTCCTTCAAAATGCTGAACCACCCTGGCCCTTACCATTTCGGCCTGAAAGTTGTAATAACTCAAATTTTTACAAAATTTGCCACTACGCCCCTTTCAAAGGGATGTGGGGGTCAGGATCCATCTAATGGCATGTATGTACATTCATTGTGGGGAAACTAGCCTATTTAAAAAATATAATTTTTTCCTCCAAAATGCTGAACCACCCCGGCCCATACAGTTTCGGCCCAAAAAGTTGTGATAATTCAAATTTTTACAAAATTTGCCACTACGCCCCTTTCAAAGGGATGTGGGGGTCAGGATCCATCTAATGGCATGTATGTACATTCATTGTGGGGAAACTAGCCTATTTGAAAAATATAATTTTTTCCTCCAAAATGCTGAACCACCCCGGCCCTTACAGTTTCGGCCCAAAAAGTTGTGATAATTTAAATTTTTACAAAATTTGCCCCTACCCCCCTGTCAAAGGGATTTTGGGGGTCAGTATCCATCTAATGGCATGTATATACATTCATTGTGGGGAAACTTGCCTAATAAAAAAAAATTAATATTTTCCTCCAAAATGCTGAACCACCCTGGCCCTTACAATTTCGGCCCGAAAGTTGTGATAACTCAAATTTTTCAATATTTGCCACTACGCCCCTTTCAAAGGGATATGGGGGTCAGGATCCATCTAATGGCATGTATATACATTCATTGTGGGGAAACTAGCCTATTAAAAAAATATAATATTTTCCTCAAAAATGCTGAACCACCCTGGCCCTTACCATTTTGGCCTGAAAGTTGTGATAACTCAAATTTTTACAAAATTTGCCACTACGCCCCTTTCAAAGGGATGTGGGGGTCAGGATCCATCTAATGGCATGTATGTACATTCATTGTGGGGAAACTAGCCTATTTAAAAAATATAATTTTTTCCTCCAAAATGCTGAACCACCCCGGCCCTTACAGTTTCGGCCCAAAAAGTTGTGATAACTCAAATTTTTACAAAATTTGCCCCTACCCCCCTGTCAAAGGGATGTGGGGGTCAGGATCCATCTAATGGCATGTATGTACATTCATTGTGGGGAAACTAGCCTATTTAAAAAATATAATTTTTTCCTCCAAAATGCTGAACCACCCCGGCCCTTACAGTTTCGGCCCAATAAGTTGTGATAATTTAAATTTTTACAAAATTTGCCCCTACCCCCCAGTCAAAGGGATTTGGGGGTCAGTATCCATCTAATGGCATGTATATACATTCATTGTGGGGAAACTAGCCTAATAAAAAAAATTAATATTTTCCTCCAAAATGCTGAACCACCCCGGTCCTTACAACTTCGGCCTGAAAGTTGTGATAACTCAAATTTTTCAATATTTGCCACTACGCCCCTTTCAAAGGGATATGGGGGTCAGGATCCATCTAATGGCATGTATATACATTCATTGTGGGGAAACTAGCCTATTAAAAAAATATAATATTTTCCTCCAAAATGCTGAACCACCCTGGCCCTTACCATTTCGGCCTGAAAGTTGTGATAACTCAAATTTTTACAAAATTTGCCACTACGCCCCTTTCAAAGGGATGTGGGGGTCAGAATCCATCTAATGGCATGTATGTACATTCATTGTGGGGAAACTAGCCTATTTAAAAAATATAATTTTTTCCTCCAAAATGCTGAACCACCCCGGCCCTTACAGTTTCGGCCCAAAAAGTTGTGATAATTCAAATTTTTACAAAATTTGCCCCTACCCCCCTGTCAAAGGGATGTGGGGGTCAGGATCCATCTAATGGCATGTATGTACATTCATTGTGGGGAAACTAGCCTATTTAAAAAATATAATTTTTTCCTCCAAAATGCTGAACCACCCCGGCCCTTACAGTTTCGGCCCAAAAAGTTGTGATAATTCAAATTTTTACAAAATCTGCCACTACGCCCCTTTCAAAGGGATATGGGGGTCAGGATCCATCTAATGGCATGTATATACATTCATTGTGGGGAAACTAGCCTAATAAAAAAAATTAATATTTTCCTCCAAAATGCTGAACCACCCCGGTCCTTACAACTTCGGCCTGAAAGTTGTGATAACTCAAATTTTTCAATATTTGCCCCTACGCCCCTTTCAAACGGATATGGGGGTCAGGATCCATCTAATGGCATGTATGTACATTCATTGTGGGGAAAATAGCTAATAAAAAAAATTTAATATTTTCCTCCAAAATGCTGAACCACCCTGGCCCTTACCATTTCGGCCTGAAAGTTGTGATAACTCAAATTTTTCAATATTTGCCACTACGCCCCTTTCATAGGGATATGGGGGTCAGGATCCATCTTATGGCATGTATGTACATTCAATGTGGGGAAACTAGCCTATTAAAAAAATATAATATTTTCCTTCAAAATGCTGAACCACCCTGGCCCTTACCATTTCGGCCTGAAAGTTGTAATAACTCAAATTTTTACAAAATTTGCCACTACGCCCCTTTCAAAGGGATGTGGGGGTCAGGATCCATCTAATGGCATGTATGTACATTCATTATGGGGAAACTAGCCTATTTAAAAAATATAATTTTTTCCTCCAAAATGCTGAACCACCCCGGCCCATACAGTTTCGGCCCAAAAAGTTGTGATAATTCAAATTTTTACAAAATTTGCCACTACGCCCCTTTCAAAGGGATGTGGGGGTCAGGATCCATCTAATGGCATGTATGTACATTCATTGTGGGGAAACTAGCCTATTTAAAAAATATAATTTTTTCCTCCAAAATGCTGAACCACCCCGGCCCTTACAGTTTCGGCCCAAAAAGTTGTGATAATTTAAATTTTTACAAAATTTGCCCCTACCCCCCTGTCAAAGGGATTTTGGGGGTCAGTATCCATCTAATGGCATGTATATACATTCATTGTGGGGAAACTTGCCTAATAAAAAAAATTAATATTTTCCTCCAAAATGCTGAACCACCCTGGCCCTTACAATTTCGGCCCGAAAGTTGTGATAACTCAAATTTTTCAATATTTGCCACTACGCCCCTTTCAAAGGGATATGGGGGTCAGGATCCATCTAATGGCATGTATATACATTCATTGTGGGGAAACTAGCCTATTAAAAAAATATAATATTTTCCTCAAAATGCTGAACCACCCTGGCCCTTACCATTTTGGCCTGAAAGTTGTGATAACTCAAATTTTTACAAAATTTGCCACTACGCCCCTTTCAAAGGGATGTGGGGGTCAGGATCCATCTAATGGCATGTATGTACATTCATTGTGGGGAAACTAGCCTATTTAAAAAATATAATTTTTTCCTCCAAAATGCTGAACCACCCCGGCCCTTACAGTTTCGGCCCAAAAAGTTGTGATAACTCAAATTTTTACAAAATTTGCCCCTACCCCCCTGTCAAAGGGATGTGGGGGTCAGGATCCATCTAATGGCATGTATGTACATTCATTGTGGGGAAACTAGCCTATTTAAAAAATATAATTTTTTCCTCCAAAATGCTGAACCACCCCGGCCCTTACAGTTTCGGCCCAATAAGTTGTGATAATTTAAATTTTTACAAAATTTGCCCCTACCCCCCAGTCAAAGGGATTTGGGGGTCAGTATCCATCTAATGGCATGTATATACATTCATTGTGGGGAAACTAGCCTAATAAAAAAAATTAATATTTTCCTCCAAAATGCTGAACCACCCCGGTCCTTACAACTTCGGCCTGAAAGTTGTGATAACTCAAATTTTTCAATATTTGCCACTACGCCCCTTTCAAAGGGATATGGGGGTCAGGATCCATCTAATGGCATGTATATACATTCATTGTGGGGAAACTAGCCTATTAAAAAAATATAATATTTTCCTCCAAAATGCTGAACCACCCTGGCCCTTACCATTTCGGCCTGAAAGTTGTGATAACTCAAATTTTTACAAAATTTGCCACTACGCCCCTTTCAAAGGGATGTGGGGGTCAGAATCCATCTAATGGCATGTATGTACATTCATTGTGGGGAAACTAGCCTATTTAAAAAATATAATTTTTTCCTCCAAAATGCTGAACCACCCCGGCCCTTACAGTTTCGGCCCAAAAAGTTGTGATAATTCAAATTTTTACAAAATTTGCCCCTACCCCCCTGTCAAAGGGATGTGGGGGTCAGGATCCATCTAATGGCATGTATGTACATTCATTGTGGGGAAACTAGCCTATTTAAAAAATATAATTTTTTCCTCCAAAATGCTGAACCACCCCGGCCCTTACAGTTTCGGCCCAATAAGTTGTGATAATTTAAATTTTTACAAAATTTCTCCCTACCCCCCAGTCAAAGGGATTTTGGGGGTCAGTATCCATCGAATGGCATGTATATACATTCATTGTGGGGAAACTAGCCTAATAAATTTTTTTTAATATTTTCCTCCAAAATCCTGAACCACCCCGGCCCTTACCATTTTGGCCTGAAAGTTGTGATAACTCAAATTTTTCAATATTTGCCACTACGCCCCTTTCATAGGGATATGGGGTTCAGGATCCATCTAATGGCATGTATGTACATTCAATGTGGGGAAACTAGCCTCTTAAAAAAATATAATATTTTCCTCCAAAATGCTGAACCACCCTGGCCCTTACCATTTCGGCCTGCCAAGTTGTGATAACTCAAATTTTTACAAAATTTGCCACTACGCCCCTTTCAAAGGGATGTGGGGGTCAGGATCCATCTAATGGCATGTATGTACATTCATTGTGGGGAAACTAGCCTATTTAAAAAATATAATTTTTTCCTCCAAAATGCTGAACCACCCCGGCCCTTACAGTTTCGGCCCAAAAAGTTCTGATAATTCAAATTTTTACAAAATCTGCCACTACGCCCCTTTCAAAGGGATGTGGGGGTCAGGATCCATCTAATGGCATGTATGTACATTCATTGTGGGGAAACTAGCCTATTTAAAAAATATAATTTTTTCCTCCAAAATGCTGAACTACCCCGGCCCTTACAGTTTCGGCCCAAAAAGTTGTGATAATTCAAATTTTTACAAAAATTGCCACTACGCCCCTTTCAAAGGGATGTGGGAGTCAGGATCCATCTAATGGCATGTATGTACATTCATTGTGGGGAAACTAGCCTATTTAAAAAATATAATTTTTTCCTCCAAAATGCTGAACCACCCCGGCCCTTACAGTTTCGGCCCAAAAAGTTGTGATAATTCAAATTTTTACAAAATTTGCCCCTACCCCCCTGTCAAAGGGATTTTGGGGGTCAGGATCCATCTAATGGCATGTATATACATTCATTGTGGGGAAACTAGCCTAATAAAAAAAATTAATATTTTCCTCCAAAATGCTGAACCACCCCGGTCCTTACAACTTCGGCCTGAAAGTTGTGATAACTCAAATTTTTCAATATTTGCCCCTACGCCCCTTTCAAACGGATATGGGGGTCAGGATCCATCTAATGGCATGTATGTACATTCATTGTGGGGAAAATAGCTAATAAAAAAAATTTAATATTTTCCTCCAAAATGCTGAACCACCCTGGCCCTTACCATTTCGGCCTGAAAGTTGTGATAACTCAAATTTTTCAATATTTGCCACTACGCCCCTTTCATAGGGATATGGGGGTCAGGATCCATCTTATGGCATGTATGTACATTCAATGTGGGGAAACTAGCCTATTAAAAAAATATAATATTTTCCTTCAAAATGCTGAACCACCCTGGCCCTTACCATTTCGGCCTGAAAGTTGTGATAACTCAAATTTTTACAAAATTTGCCACTACGCCCCTTTCAAAGGGATGTGGGGGTCAGGATCCATCTAATGGCATGTATGTACATTCATTGTGGGGAAACTAGCCTATTTAAAAAATATAATTTTTTCCTCCAAAATGCTGAACCACCCCGGCCCATACAGTTTCGGCCCAAAAAGTTGTGATAATTCAAATTTTTACAAAATTTGCCACTACCCCCCTTTCAAAGGGATGTGGGGGTCAGGATCCATCTAATGGCATGTATGTACATTCATTGTGGGGAAACTAGCCTATTTAAAAAATATAATTTTTTCCTCCAAAATGCTGAACCACCCCGGCCCTTACAGTTTCGGCCCAAAAAGTTGTGATAATTTAAATTTTTACAAAATTTGCCCCTACCCCCCTGTCAAAGGGATTTTGGGGGTCAGTATCCATCTAATGGCATGTATATACATTCATTGTGGGGAAACTTGCCTAATAAAAAAAATTAATATTTTCCTCCAAAATGCTGAACCACCCTGGCCCTTACAATTTCGGCCCGAAAGTTGTGATAACTCAAATTTTTCAATATTTGCCACTACGCCCCTTTCAAAGGGATATGGGGGTCAGGATCCATCTAATGGCATGTATATACATTCATTGTGGGGAAACTAGCCTATTAAAAAAATATAGTATTTTCCTCCAAAATGCTGAACCACCCTGGCCCTTACCATTTCGGCCTGAAAGTTGTGATAACTCAAATTTTTACAAAATTTGCCACTACGCCCCTTTCAAAGGGATGTGGGGGTCAGGATCCATCTAATGGCATGTAAATACATTCATTGTGGGGAAACTAGCCTAATAAATTTTTTTTAATATTTTCCTCCAAAATCCTGAACCACCCCGGCCCTTACCATTTTGGCCTGAAAGTTGTGATAACTCAAATTTTTCAATATTTGCCACTACGCCCCTTTCATAGGGATATGGGGTTCAGGATCCATCTAATGGCATGTATGTACATTCAATGTGGGGAAACTAGCCTCTTAAAAAAATATAATATTTTCCTCCAAAATGCTGAACCACCCTGGCCCTTACCATTTCGGCCTGCCAAGTTGTGATAACTCAAATTTTTACAAAATTTGCCACTACGCCCCTTTCAAAGGGATGTGGGGGTCAGGATCCATCTAATGGCATGTATGTACATTCATTGTGGGGAAACTAGCCTATTTAAAAAATATAATTTTTTCCTCCAAAATGCTGAACCACCCCGGCCCTTACAGTTTCGGCCCAAAAAGTTCTGATAATTCAAATTTTTACAAAATCTGCCACTACGCCCCTTTCAAAGGGATATGGGGGTCAGGATCCATCTAATGGCATGTATTTACATTCATTGTGGGGAAACTAGCCTATTTAAAAAATATAATTTTTTCCTCCAAAATGCTGAACCACCCCGGCCCTTACAGTTTCGGCCCAAAAAGTTGTGATAATTCAAATTTTTACAAAATTTGCCCCTACCCCCCTGTCAAAGGGATTTGGGGGTCAGGATCCATCTAATGGCATGTATATACATTCATTGTGGGGAAACTAGCCTAATAAAAAAAATTAATATTTTCCTCCAAAATGCTCAACCACCCCAGCCCTTACCATTTCGGCCAGAAAGTTGTGATAACTCAAATTTTTCAATATTTGCCACTACGCCCCTTTCAAAGGGATATGGGGGTCAGGATCCATCTAATGGCATGTATATACATTCATTGTGGGGAAACTAGCCATTAAAAAAAATATATATTTTCCTCAAAAATGCTGAACCACCCCGGCCCTTACCATTTCGGCCTGAAAGTTGTGATAACTCAAATTTTTCAATATTTGCCGCTACGCCCCTTTCAAAGGGATATGGGGGTCAGGATCTATCTAATTGCATGTATGTACATTCATTATGGGGAAACTAGCCTATTAAAAAAATATATATTTTCCTCCAAAATGCTGAACCACCCCGACCCTTACCATTTTGGCCTGAAAGTTGTGATAACTCAAATTTTTCAATATTTGCCACTACGCCCCTTTCATAGGGATATGGGGGTCAGGATCCATCTAATGGCATGTATATACATTCAATGTGGGGAAACTAGCCTATTAAAAAAATATTATATTTTCCTCCAAAATGCTGAACCACCCTGGCCCTTACCATTTCGGCCTGAAAGTTGTGATAACTCAAATTTTTCAATATTTGCCACTAGGCCCCTTTCAAAGGGATATGGGGGTCAGGATCCATCTAATGGCATGTATATACATTCAATGTGGGGAAACTAGTCTATTAAAAAAATATAATATTTTCCTCCAAAATGCTGAACCACCCTGGCCCTTACCATTTCGGCCCGAAAAGTTGTTATAACTCAAATTTTTCAATATTTGCCACTACGCCCCTTTCAAAGGGATGTGGGGGTCAGGATCCATCTAATGGCATGTATGTACATTCATTATGGGGAAGCTAGCCTAATAAAAAAAATTAATATTTTCCTCCAAAATGCTGAACCACCCCGGCCCTTACAGTTTCGGCCCAAAAAGTTGTGATAATTCAAATTTTTACAAAATTTGCCCCTACCCCCCTGTCAAAGGGATTTTGGGGGTCAGTATCCATCTAATGGCATGTATATACATTCATTGTGGGGAAACTAGCCTAATAAAAAAAAATAATATTTTCCTCCAAAATGCTGAACTACCCCGGCCCTTACAGTTTCGGCCCAAAAAGTTGTGATAATTCAAATTTTTACAAAAATTGCCACTACACCCCTTTCAAAGGGATGTGGGAGTCAGGATCCATCTAATGGCATGTATGTACATTCATTGTGGGGAAACTAGCCTATTTAAAAAATATAATTTTTTCCTCCAAAATGCTGAACTACCCCGGCCCTTACAGTTTCGGCCCAAAAAGTTGTGATAATTCAAATTTTTACAAAAATTGCCACTACGCCCCTTTCAAAGGGATGTGGGAGTCAGGATCCATCTAATGGCATGTATGTACATTCATTGTGGGGAAACTAGCCTATTTAAAAAATATAATTTTTTCCTCCAAAATGCTGAACCACCCCGGCCCTTACAGTTTCGGCCCAAAAAGTTGTGATAATTCAAATTTTTACAAAATTTGCCCCTACCCCCCTGTCAAAGGGATTTTGGGGGTCAGTATCCATCTAATGGCATGTATATACATTCATTGTGGGGAAACTAGCCTAATAAAAAAAATTAATATTTTCCTCCAAAATGCTGAACCACCCCGGTCCTTACAACTTCGGCCTGAAAGTTGTGATAACTCAAATTTTTCAATATTTGCCCCTACGCCCCTTTCAAACGGATATGGGGGTCAGGATCCATCTAATGGCATGTATGTACATTCATTGTGGGGAAATAGCTAATAAAAAAAATTTAATATTTTCCTCCAAAATGCTGAACCACCCTGGCCCTTACCATTTCGGCCTGAAAGTTGTGATAACTCAAATTTTTCAATATTTGCCACTACGCCCCTTTCATAGGGATATGGGGGTCAGGATCCATCTTATGGCATGTATGTACATTCAATGTGGGGAAACTAGCCTATTAAAAAAATATAATATTTTCCTTCAAAATGCTGAACCACCCTGGCCCTTACCATTTCGGCCTGAAAGTTGTGATAACTCAAATTTTTACAAAATTTGCCACTACGCCCCTTTCAAAGGGATGTGGGGGTCAGGATCCATCTAATGGCATGTATGTACATTCATTGTGGGGAAACTAGCCTATTTAAAAAATATAATTTTTTCCTCCAAAATGCTGAACCACCCCGGCCCATACAGTTTCGGCCCAAAAAGTTGTGATAATTCAAATTTTTACAAAATTTGCCACTACCCCCCTTTCAAAGGGATGTGGGGGTCAGGATCCATCTAATGGCATGTATGTACATTCATTGTGGGGAAACTAGCCTATTTAAAAAATATAATTTTTTCCTCCAAAATGCTGAACCACCCCGGCCCTTACAGTTTCGGCCCAAAAAGTTGTGATAATTTAAATTTTTACAAAATTTGCCCCTACCCCCCTGTCAAAGGGATTTTGGGGGTCAGTATCCATCTAATGGCATGTATATACATTCATTGTGGGGAAACTTGCCTAATAAAAAAAATTAATATTTTCCTCCAAAATGCTGAACCACCCTGGCCCTTACAATTTCGGCCCGAAAGTTGTGATAACTCAAATTTTTCAATATTTGCCACTACGCCCCTTTCAAAGGGATATGGGGGTCAGGATCCATCTAATGGCATGTATATACATTCATTGTGGGGAAACTAGCCTATTAAAAAAATATAATATTTTCCTCCAAAATGCTGAACCACCCTGGCCCTTACCATTTCGGCCTGAAAGTTGTGATAACTCAAATTTTTACAAAATTTGCCACTACGCCCCTTTCAAAGGGATGTGGGGGTCAGGATCCATCTAATGGCATGTATGTACATTCATTGTGGGGAAACTAGCCTATTTAAAAAATATAATTTTTTCCTCCAAAATGCTGAACCACCCCGGCCCTTACAGTTTCGGCCCAAAAAGTTGTGATAATTCAAATTTTTACAAAATTTGCCCCTACCCCCCTGTCAAAGGGATGTGGGGGTCAGGATCCATCTAATGGCATGTATGTACATTCATTGTGGGGAAACTAGCCTATTAAAAAAATATAATATTTTCCTCCAAAATGCTGAACCACCCCGGCCCTTACAGTTTCGGCCCAAAAAGTTGTGATAATTCAAATTTTTACAAAAATTGCCACTACGCCCCTTTCAAAGGGATGTGGGAGTCAGGATCCATCTAATGGCATGTATGTACATTCATTGTGGGGAAACTAGCCTATTTAAAAAATATAATTTTTTCCTCCAAAATGCTGAACCACCCCGGCCCTTACAGTTTCGGCCCAAAAAGTTGTGATAATTCAAATTTTTACAAATTCTGCCACTACGCCCCTTTCAAAGGGATATGGGGGTCAGGATTCATCTAATGGCATGTATTTACATTCATTGTGGGGAAACTAGCCTATTTAAAAAATATAATTTTTTCCTCCAAAATGCTGAACCACCCCGGCCCTTACAGTTTCGGCCCAAAAAGTTGTGATAATTCAAATTTTTACAAAATTTGCCCCTACCCCCCTGTCAAAGGGATTTGGGGGGTCAGTATCCATCTAATGGCATGTATATACATTCATTGTGGGGAAACTAGCCTAATAAAAAAAAATAATATTTTCCTCCAAAATGCTGAACCACCCCGGTCCTTACAACTTCGGCCTGAAAGTTGTGATAACTCAAATTTTTCAATATTTGCCACTACGCCCCTTTCAAAGGGATATGGGGGTCAGGATCCATCTAATGGCATGTATATACATTCATTATGGGGAAACTAGCCTATTAAAAAAATATAATATTTTCCTCCAAAATGCTGAACCACCCTGGCCCTTACCATTTCGGCCTGAAAGTTGTGATAACTCAAATTTTTACAAAATTTGCCACTACGCCCCTTTCAAAGGGATGTGGGGGTCAGAATCCGACTAATGGCATGTATGTACATTCATTGTGGGGAAACTAGCCTATTTAAAAAATATAATTTTTTCCTCCAAAATGCTGAACCACCCCGGCCCTTACAGTTTCGGCCCAAAAAGTTGTGATAATTCAAATTTTTACAAAATCTGCCACTACGCCCCTTTCAAAGGGATATGGGGGTCAGGATCCATCTAATGGCATGTATTTACATTCATTGTGGGGAAACTAGCCTATTTAAAAAATATAATTTTTTCCTCCAAAATGCTGAACCACCCCGGCCCTTACAGTTTCGGCCCAAAAAGTTGTGATAATTCAAATTTTTACAAAATTTGCCCCTGCCCCCCTGTCAAAGGGATTTTGGGGGTCAGTATCCATCTAATGGCATGTATATACATTCATTGTGGGGAAACTAGCCTAATAAAAAAAATTAATATTTTCCTCCAAAATGCTGAACCACCCCGGTCCTTACAACTTCGGCCTGAAAGTTGTGATAACTCAAATTTTTCAATATTTGCCACTACGCCCCTTTCAAAGGGATATGGGGGTCAGGATCCATCTAATGGCATGTATATACATTCATTGTGGGGAAACTAGCCTATTAAAAAAATATAATATTTTCCTCCAAAATGCTGAACCACCCTGGCCCTTACCATTTCGGCCTGAAAGTTGTGATAACTCAAATTTTTACAAAATTTGCCACTACGCCCCTTTCAAAGGGATGTGGGGGTCAGGATCCATCTAATGGCATGTATGTACATTCATTGTGGGGAAACTAGCCTATTTAAAAAATATAATTTTTTCCTCCAAAATGCTGAACCACCCCGGCCCTTACAGTTTCGGCCCAAAAAGTTGTGATAATTCAAATTTTTACAAAATTTGCCCCTACCCCCCTGTCAAAGGGATGTGGGGGTCAGGATCCATCTAATGGCATGTATGTACATTCAATGTGGGGAAACTAGCCTATTAAAAAAATTAATATTTTCCTCCAAAATGCTGAACCACCCCGGCCCTTACAACTTCGGCCTGAAAGTTGTGATAATTCAAATTTTTCAATATTTGCCCCTACGCCCCTTTCAAACGGATATGGGGGTCAGGATCAATCTAATGGCATGTATGTACATTCATTGTGGGGAAAATAGCCAATAAATTTTTTTTAATATTTTCCTCCAAAATGCTGAACCACCCCGGCCCTTACCATTTCGGCCCGAAAGGCGTGATAATTCAAATTTTTACAATATTTACCACTACGCCCCATTCAAAGGGATATGGGGGTCAGGATCCATCTAATGGCATGTATGTACAATCATTGAGGGGAAACTAGCCTAATAAAAAAAATTAATATTTTCCTCCAAAATGCTGAACCACCCCGGCCCTTACAACTTCGGCGCGAAAATTTGTGATAACTCAAATTTTTCAATATTTGCCCCTACCCCCCTGTCAAAGGGATTTGGGGGGTCAGTATCCATCTAATGGCATGTATATACATTCATTGTGGGGAAACTAGCCTAATAAAAAAAAATAATATTTTCCTCCAAAATGCTGAACCACCCTGGTCCTTACAACTTCGGCCTGAAAGTTGTGATAACTCAAATTTTTCAATATTTGCCACTACGCCCCTTTCAAAGGGATATGGGGGTCAGGATCCATCTAATGGCATGTATATACATTCATTATGGGGAAACTAGCCTATTAAAAAAAGTATAATATTTTCCTCCAAAATGCTGAACCACCCTGGCCCTTACCATTTCGGCCTGAAAGTTGTGATAACTCAAATTTTTACAAAATTTGCCACTACGCCCCTTTCAAAGGGATGTGGGGGTCAGAATCCGACTAATGGCATGTATGTACATTCATTGTGGGGAAACTAGCCTATTTAAAAAATATAATTTTTTCCTCCAAAATGCTGAACCACCCCGGCCCTTACAGTTTCGGCCCAAAAAGTTGTGATAATTCAAATTTTTACAAAATCTGCCACTATGCCCCTTTCAAAGGGATATGGGGGTCAGGATCCATCTAATGGCATGTATTTACATTCATTGTGGGGAAACTAGCCTATTTAAAAAATATAATTTTTTCCTCCAAAATGCTGAACCACCCCGGCCCTTACAGTTTCGGCCCAAAAAGTTGTGATAATTCAAATTTTTACAAAATTTGCCCCTACCCCCCTGTCAAAGGGATTTTGGGGGTCAGTATCCATCTAATGGCATGTATATACATTCATTGTGGGGAAACTAGCCTAATAAAAAAAATTAATATTTTCCTCCAAAATGCTGAACCACCCCGGTCCTTACAACTTCGGCCTGAAAGTTGTGATAACTCAAATTTTTCAATATTTGCCACTACGCCCCTTTCAAAGGGATATGGGGGTCAGGATCCATCTAATGGCATGTATATACATTCATTGTGGGGAAACTAGCCTATTAAAAAAATATAATATTTTCCTCCAAAATGCTGAACCACCCTGGCCCTTACCATTTCGGCCTGAAAGTTGTGATAACTCAAATTTTTACAAAATTTGCCACTACGCCCCTTTCAAAGGGATGTGGGGGTCAGGATCCATCTAATGGCATGTATGTACATTCATTGTGGGGAAACTAGCCTATTTAAAAAATATAATTTTTTCCTCCAAAATGCTGAACCACCCCGGCCCTTACAGTTTCGGCCCAAAAAGTTGTGATAATTCAAATTTTTACAAAATTTGCCCCTACCCCCCTGTCAAAGGGATGTGGGGGTCAGGATCCATCTAATGGCATGTATGTACATTCAATGTGGGGAAACTAGCCTATTAAAAAAAATTAATATTTTCCTCCAAAATGCTGAACCACCCCGGCCCTTACAACTTCGGCCTGAAAGTTGTGATAATTCAAATTTTTCAATATTTGCCCCTACGCCCCTTTCAAACGGATATGGGGGTCAGGATCAATCTAATGGCATGTATGTACATTCATTGTGGGGAAAATAGCCAATAAAATTTTTTTAATATTTTCCTCCAAAATGCTGAACCACCCCGGCCCTTACCATTTCGGCCCGAAAGGCGTGATAATTCAAATTTTTACAATATTTACCACTACGCCCCATTCAAAGGGATATGGGGGTCAGGATCCATCTAATGGCATGTATGTACAATCATTGAGGGGAAACTAGCCTAATAAAAAAATTAATATTTTCCTCCAAAATGCTGAACCACCCCGGCCCTTACAACTTCGGCGCGAAAATTTGTGATAACTCAAATTTTTCAATATTTGCCGCTACGCCCCTTTCAAAGGGATATGGGGGTTAGGATCTATCTAATTGCATGTATGTACATTCATTATGGGGAAACTAGCCTATTAAAAAAAATTAATATTTTCCTCCAAAATGCTGAACCACCCCCCGGCCCTTACCATTTTGGCCTGAAAGTTGTGATAACTCAAATTTTTACAAAATTTGCCACTACGCCCCTTTTATAGGGATATGGGGGTCAGGTTCCATCTAATGGCATGTATATACATTCATTGTGGGGAAACTAGCCTATTTAAAAAATATAATTTTTTCCTCCAAAATGCTGAACCACCCCGGCTCTTACAGTTTCGGCCCAAAAAGTTGTGATAATTCAAATTTTTACAAAATTTGCCCCTACCCCCCTGTCAAAGGGATTTGGGGGGTCAGTATCCATCTAATGGCATGTATATACATTCATTGTGGGGAAACTAGCCTAATAAAAAAAATTAATATTTTCCTCCAAAATGCTGAACCACCCCGGCTCTTACAGTTTCGGCCCAAAAAGTTGTGATAATTCAAATTTTTACAAAATTTGCCCCTACCCCCCTGTCAAAGGGATTTTGGGGGTCAGTATCCATCTAATGGCATGTATATACATTCATTGTGGGGAAACTAGCCTAATAAAAAAAATTAATATTTTCCTCCAAAATGCTGAACCACCCCGGCCCTTACAGTTTTGGCCCAAAAAGTTGTGATAATTCAAATTTTTACAAAATTTGCCCCTACCCCCCTGTCAAAGGGATTTGGGGGGTCAGTATCCATCTAATGGCATGTATATACATTCATTGTGGGGAAACTAGCCTAATAAAAAAAAATTAATATTTTCCTCCAAAATGCTGAACCACCCCGGCCCTTACAACTTCGGCCCGAAAAGTTGTGATAACTCAAATTTTTCAATATTTGCCACTACGCCCCTTTCATAGGGATATGGGGGTCAGGATCCATCTAATGGCATGTATGTACATTCATTATGGGGAAACAAGCCTATTAAAAAAATATAATATTTTCCTCCAAAATGCTGAACCACCCTGGCCCTTACCATTTCGGCCTGAAAGTTGTGATAACTCAAATTTTTACAAAATTTGCCACTACGCCCCTTTCAAAGGGATGTGGGGGTCAGGATCCATCTAATGGCATGTATGTACATTCATTGTGGGGAAACTAGCCTATTTAAAAAATATAATTTTTTCCTCCAAAATGCTGAACCACCCCGGCCCTTACAGTTTCGGCCCAAAAAGTTGTGATAATTCAAATTTTTACAAAATTTGCCACTACGCCCCTTTCAAAGGGATGTGGGGGTCAGGATCCATCTAATGGCATGTATGTACATTCATTGTGGGGAAACTAGCCTATTTAAAAAATATAATTTTTTCCTCCAAAATGCTGAACCACCCCGGCCCTTACAGTTTCGGCCCAAAAAGTTGTGATAATTCAAATTTTTACAAAATTTGCCCCTACCCCCCTGTCAAAGGGATTTTGGGGTCAGTATCCATCTAATGGCATGTATATACATTCATTGTGGGGAAACTAGCCTAATAAAAACTAGATGGAAATTTGACTGCGCCCAGTCGAAAATGATGCCTCCGCCATAGAGCAATTTAAACAAGTTTGGAGTTTAAATCTCCAGTGGTTCTTGAGATATCATGATAACAATCTCAATGTATGGAATTTCATAAGTTGACCTCTGTGACCCTTGACCTTTGACCTACGTGCTCCAAAATCTAATCAGATTGTCTTCCTATGGTGATACACACTATCATTAAGTTTGAAGTTTAAATCTCCAGTGGTTCTTGAGATATTATGATATGGTGATAAATACTATCATTAAGTTTGAAGTGAAAATTCTCCAGTGGTTCTTGAGATATCGCGATAACGATCTCAATGTATGGAATTTCATAAGTTGACCTCTGTGACCCTTGACCTTTGACCTACGTGCTCCAAAATCTAATCAGATTGTCTTCCTATGGTGATACACACTATCATTAAGTTTGAAGTTTAAATCTCCAGTGGTTCTTGAGATATTATGATAACAATCTCAATGTATGGAATTTCATAAGTTGACCTCTGTGACCCTTGACCTTTGACCTACGTGCTCCAAAATCAAATCAGATCGTCTTCCTATGGTGATACATACTATCCTTAAGTTTGAAGTTTTTACATCTCCAGTGGTTCTTGAGATATGATGATAACAATCTCAATGTATGGAATTTCATAAGTTGACCTCTATGACCCTTGACCTTTGACCTACATGCTCCAAAATGTAATTAGATTGTTTTCCTATAGTGATACACACTATCACTTAGTTTGAAGTTTAAATCTCCAGTGGTTCTTGAGATATCATGATAAAAATCTCAATGTATGGAATTTCATAAGTTGACCTCTGTGACCCTTGACCTTTGACATACGTGCTCCAAAATCTAATCAGATCGTCTTCCTATGGTGATACATACTATCCTTAAGTTTGAAGTTTAAATCTCAAATGGTTCTTGAGATATCGCGCTAACAAACTCAATACAAGGAATTTCATAAGTTGACCTCTGTGACCTGTGACCTTTGACCTACGTACTCCAAAATCTAATCAGATCGTCTTCCTATGGTGATAAATACTATTCCCGAGTCTTAAGCTTAAATCTTAAATGGTTCTTGAGATATTGTGATAACGGTCAAACGGGACGGACGTACGGACGGACGTACAGACGTACGGACGTACGGACGTACGGACGGACAACCCGAAAACATGATGCCTCCGGCACCACCTTCGGTGGCGGAGGCATAAAAATGGTGTTTGTTTAAATTTCCTATCTAGTACAATTGTTATTTCTTCGAACATCGGATTCCAGGACGATCGTGTAGTGTTAGGTGGGCTTAAGGCTAATTGAGTTTGAAGGAGACTTGCCTTGTATCCCATGAGCGGCTCTTCAGATGCTGATGTAGTGATACCATTCCAATTGACTGTAAGATCACCGCCTGTTTCTGATTGGACTGCCCTCACTCCTGTTGGTTTCTGCATGGGTGCTGTACAATCAAAAGGGAAAAAGACAAAACGGATATGTGACCTTGAACCCAAGATGTATGCATGTGTGTAATACACCTTCCCAACTCTAACCCTCTCTGTGCCATAGGTGCTAATAACCATACAAATTCCATTTTTCCAATTGTGTACCTTGATGAGATAATCCTAGAGGCAGATTTTTCCAAGCTGGAGTGGGGTGTGCTGTGATATAGAATATGATGGTGTGCTGGACAATAAAACAGTGTACACTTTCTATTTACAATAGAAATAGCTTGTGGACTGAAAAAAAGAAGTTCTTCATGAAGTAATTTAAACAGGGTTAAAAATTGTGAACCAATACCATGGAAAATGAATTTATCAAGATGAACAATGGGGAAAATGATTTTGAGATTATTCCATGAAGTTATACATGTGATGTATGTACATTTTCTGGATCTGTCATGAACATACAAATATCAATGGAACTGCTAATGAAATTTCTAGAAAAGAATATGTATGATTTTACAAAAATATGAGAGAAATGGTATGATTCTTCCTATCATGTACCTTTCTTTAATCTGGACAATATCTAAGATTTGCATCCTTTCAGTAATATGTGATCTAGATATATACAAGCATGGATTCTTTAACACACAAGGTACATTGGTCAGTGGTGTCTTGAAAGACACACTTTGCATAAAATGTATCCATCTCCTTTCAGTCTTCATATCTTACCGCTCTTGAAAGTCGTATCTGAAGCTGTGTTGCTATCGGGTCCGTTACCACCTCCGCTGTATGCTGCCACCATTACAGTGTACCTGGTGCTGGGTTCCAGGCCTGCGATTGTATTTGAGGTCCCAACTCCCAGACTGACTGCGGTGTTAGCGTTGGCTTCATTACTGTCATCACTCCAATACTTCAACTAGAAAGAGAGAGAAAGAGAGAAAGAGAGAGAGAGAGAGAGGGGAGACAGATGAAAAGAGATAAAGAAAGAAAAGGAGAGAGAGAGTTGTGATAAGTTCATCATTCAAATACAAGATTAAAGGTTTCAGATTGTATTCATAGTTCAAACCCAGAGGCTGTCTTATGTGTTACCATCGGCTTCATTACTGTCATCACTAGAAAACAGGCAATGGTGATCTTTGCGTGATTGAAGGACAAGGAATTATCAAGAGATCCTCTTGTTACAGTAATTATCATGTCGTACAATTGTTGCACAAATGTTCCCGGAAGCTACTACAGAAAATATTTGTATAGAAAGACTAACTGTCTAAAATGACCATACCTTTGTTTCGATGGAAGAGTGTATCTCATGAAAACCGTATCAGGACAATTACCTCCTGGGCAATAACACCCCAGAAAATTGCCCCCGCCTGAGGACAATCATCCCCACCCCTGAAAATAATCCCCTAGGACGATTACCCTGCCGCCCCCTGGACAGCCAAGGACAATCACTATGAAGTCACAATCCAAAATAATTCCCAATTAATGCGTTGCATTAAATAATGATTGCATGTGCACAGTTTTTTAAGACTGTGCACCAAAACCATATCTCTGCTATTCAAGGACCCCGACATACCGTAATTGGCTTAAGTCTGCTAGGAAGCTGTCATAAATTTAAAGTAAAATACCTTGCCAAAAACCTCAACTGAACACTTCTTCTTCTGGATAATCTGCCTCCTTCACTGCTGAAGATTTTTGCAGATGTCGAAGTGCATGTGTTTGGCGACATAGGGATGCCCAGGTGTGCAGGTGAAAAGTGTATATTGTGCCAGTAAAATGTTGCTGAAAATTACTTCCATCCTGTCTTTATTTGTCGCTGGAAGGCTTCCACTGATGGAGCCAGGACAACCACAAGAGGGAGGGGGTTCCACTGTCGAACAGTGTGAGGAAAGAAGGAGTGAATATGTTGCTCTGTTCGTGACTGCATGACACGATAACAGTAAGGACGAGGCGATCTTGTAGTTCTTACGACTGTTGCAGGTACGTTGGATGTACATGTAGTGGTGGATGTCAAAGTCAACCAGAGAGTAGTGCATCTTGTACAGTAAGGTGATACGTTGATGCTCTCTTCTCTTCTCTTCTGGAGGTCCATCCAAGTTGACTCAGCATGTCAGAGACGCTATATGTATGATGATAGCGGTTGAGAACATATCTCACTGCTAGTCTCAGGACCATCTCCAACTGGTTTAGACATCTGACGGTGTGTGGATCCCAGACAGCACTCCCATACTCAAGAAGAGGATGAACAAGAGCCTGGTATGCATCAGTATTAAGCTAAGTGGAGTTGACACGCAGGTTCCTTCTAAGAAAGGCTAGGGTGTTGTTTGCCTTCTTGCAGGTGGCAGATACATGCTGTGTCCAGTTGAGGTCAGCAGTGAGAGAAATTAATGCCAAGGTATTTGGCAGCTGACACAGACTCAAAGATTTCTTCATTGAGGGAATATACTGATGGACATACTTGGTCTTCTTCCTAGAGAAAGTTATGACCTGGCATTTTATTTGACTTAGTGCCATCATCCACTTGTTTGACCAACCACAAACTGATCAAGATCCTACTGTAGCAATTCTGCATCCTCAGGCATCTGGATGGTATGGTACAGAATTGTGTCATGGCGAAGAGTCTGACTTTCGTTGAAAGTTGGTTTGGCAGGTCATTTATGTAAAAAAGGAAGAGGCAAATATGTGCTCCATCATTTTACAGATGATACTTGTGAAAGAGATTGGACGATAATTCTCAGGATCTGTTTTTATCTCCCTTCTTGTATATGGGGACCACGTCCGCAAGGCCCCAATCATCCGGAACTTCACTGGTCCTTTATGAGACTTCAAAGATGGCACACACAGATGGAGCTACCACTCTTGAAAGCTTGCGGAGTAACAATGCTGGTATTCCATCTGGTCCCGTGGCTTTCCGGACTTTCGACTTCTCCAACATCTTAACAATGCCTTGGGTTGAGATGTGGATGTCCGGCATGGCGTCATAAGGAGATGTTTCAGGAAAAAAATCAGTGGGAACATCAATTTCATTGATGAAAGCCATCTTGAATTTTTCGTTCAGTGCTTCAGTCTTGTCCTGGGGGCTTGTGATAGTATGCTCATCAGTTTTCAGAGTATAGGTATCCCACAGCGTTCAGTATGATGGTTCTTCACAAACTTCCAGAACCTCTTCAGTCCCTCGTACTCATTGGGTCCATCAGCAGTGTAAATTGACTCAAGATGGCTCCAATATACCTTCCTTGATTCTGCTTGGATGAGGAGTTTCAAATGCTGCAATTCTGTCTCAAGTGGGAAAGAAACCAAAATGTTTTGTTTCCTGAGCTTGATCACTTGCTTTTTAACCTATTGCTCTTATAGATGAGTTTACGGATACAGCTAGTAATCCATGGCAAGTCTTGTTTCTGTTTGAGCATCTTGTGGGGGAGGAATGTTTGAATATACCCCCTTCAATTCCTCTCTTGAAGAGTTGCCACAGGTCATGGACTGATGCACTGGATGACTTGCTACATATATAATCTGGCACATGTTATATGAGTTCTGCAAAGCCCTACCAGTCTGCTTTCTTGTACATATAAGAACTTTCCACTTTGGCTGGTATCTTTGTGGGGATAACATGTCTATATCAGCAACTGGACAGTTGTGATCCGAGATACCAGGCACTACTACTCACAGAGTTGACCAAGGTTGGATTGCTGATAAGAATCAAGTCAAGATTGTTCGCTTGTCGAATAGGCTCTTTGACAAGTTGAGTAAGACTGTGATTGTTTATAATTTCACCAAACTGATGATGAAGGGCAGGGTAAGCACAGGGACCAACATAAGGGCCATCCCACTTCCATTCAGGTAGGTTAAAATCTCCTGTGACGTGTCTTCTATCTAACCGGGATAGAGACTGTTGCAGGTCAGCGAGGCTGACTTCATCATCTTCTAATTTTGGTTTATAGTAAGCTGAAACATATTATAGTATTAATGACTGCTTTGAGAGAAATAGTTGTTTTATTACGCTCAAGGGAAGGTTAGAATTGTGCTATTCCCCGAGGCTTGCCGAGGGGAATAGCCCAATTCTAACCTTCCCGAGAGCGTATGAAAACAACTATTTCTCGAATATTAAAGCAGTCATTAATACTTTTATATGCCGAAAAAAAATAGACTAAAAAATGAAAAATTAAAAATATTTATCATTTTTGTCGAAGACGGGATTCGAACCCTTGCGTACAACAAGAGGTGTACCGAAAACCAACGCTTAGACCACTCGGCTATGGCCCGCCGCTAACATGCTTGGCAGTTTTCTCCAATATATACATTAAAATGGATTGAAACCGGCTTCGCGTGTGATGAATGCTTCGCAAAAGCTCCATATACGGACTCTTCTTTTACTTTTGCAATGCATATTGGCACGAACTTAGATCAAGATCTATCGGCAGATGTTGTTTTTAATACTAGCAGTCATTAATACTTTTATATGCCGAAAAAAATAGACTAAAAAATGAAAAATTAAAAATATTTATCATTTTTGTCGAAGACGGGATTCAAACTCTTGCGTACAACAAAAGGTGTACCGAAAACCAACGCTTAGACCACTCGGCTATGGCCCGCCGTTAACGTTCTTGGCAGTTTTCTCCAATATATACATTAAAATGGATTGAAACCGGCTTCGCGTGTGATGAATGCCTCGCAAAAGCTCCATATACGGACTCTTCTTTTACTTTTGCAATGCATATTGGCACGAACTTAGATCAAGATCTATCGGCAGATGTTGTTTTTTTGTTTTTGGAAGTTTATTTTCGTCTTCATGTCAACAATGCAAGATAAAATTGTCGGTAAGATCGATCGAGATTCAATTGTATTGAAATTACCGACCAATCCTTCGCACACATACGGCATCCTCCATCGCTCAAACCATTTTTTAACATGTAAACCTATGGGGTAACCATGGACGCTGACCAACTTTTTTTAATAACCATGGTTATTAAAAATATTGAAATGTTTTATGCATGGTTACCGAGAATTTTACATGAACAGTTGAAGTTTATGAATGCAATTCGACCAATCAGATGGCTGGATTTCTTAAGTGAGGTATATAAAGTGTTTTGCTTCCTGCCATTTCAATATGACTCCACAGTATCTCACAGTCAGTCTTCAGTTCTTCCTCTCTTGTAACGATCAAATCAGTCTTGGTGGCAATATACCCTGCCATGTGGGTCATTTGGACGATCCCTACGTAGGATGGTGTATTGCTTATCAAGGAATACTCTATTGCTGTTGATGCCATCAGACAACCAGGACTCTGTACCAATGACTATGTTAGGCCTGTGTTGATGAACCAAGATGGAAAATGGTTGCATCTTAGCACGATACTCTGGCAGTTCACATTGATAACTAAATAAAATATTCATATTTCTGACAAAAGTTTTGTATTGAACCACTTGCTCAGTTACCTTATATCCCATGAGTTCTCCCTCAAAAGTGCTTTCATCAATTGCGTCCCAGCTTACATTGATGGTCGTCCCAGAAGCTCTCTCTGCTTTCATTCCAGTGGGAGCTGTCTTGGGTGCTGCAGACCAAAATGAAGTGAACAAGAAAACTCTGAGCTTCATGGATGTTAAGCTGAAAAGAAAGTTTGCCTACCAAAAGAACTTGATCTATTCGGGGCACTGACGATGTAAGAAGACTCTAGGATATCTTTGGTATGGAATGGTTTGATTCATCGGAATTAATGGCTTGTTTGATGTCATTAGAATATAACTTCCTAAATCCAGTGATAACCTCTGAATAAGCAGTCATAAAAGCGGTGTTGATATGTCTGTGTCATTTGTAATTGTATTGGTTTTCCTGAAGTGTATTGTCCTATGCCAGTTTAAGTCAAGCTTTCGCTTTTTTTTCTTTTCTTTGCAACTTTCCAAAATCTTAAAATCTCTTCCCCCTCCCTCCCTCCCTCCTTCTCCTCCTCTGCTCCTCCTCCTCCTCTCCTCCCCTCCTCTAGCTCCTATTCCTCCTCCCTTCTACCTTCTTAGTCATCAACCCTCCCTCACCATTCTTACCATCATCTTCATTACGAGTTAAGTCTAGATACCTACCTTCTTGGTATGAATAGATGACTGCCCATTCACTGAAGGGACCTTCTCCCTCGCCGTTCCTTGCCTGTATCCGTACTCTGTATTGTGTGTAGAGATCAATGCCCAGTGTAGCTGTGTAGATGATAGCGTTAGGTTCCTCAAGGAGACCTATAGAGGACACCTGACTGTCGACCTTCTGCCATTCCACCATGTAGGACACTGTATCGGAGTTCCACTTGGATGTCGGGAATCTCTGAAAATAGCATCAAAAATTTGTCTTATCAGAAGATCAAGGAGAGACTAGTACTCTTGTGCCATCATATTTTTATGGCTATGTAGCAATCTGAGCCTGTTACACAGAAAAAGCGAAGAAAGCAATCAGGATTGAAATTTGTTGCCTTTGTATGGAGCGCGTTTCAAAAAGCAGTTGTTTTTGGACACATGAAAAATAGGTGATCAATTGTCTTGGGTGACAAAGTGCAGAACGAATCAGGAATTGAAACTATACTGAAACTATACCACACACTTATTAATGTCTAGGAAAACCGCTTTCTGAAAGACACAACTCAGAATCAACCTAGAGTCCAAAATGAAACTTTCATCGATCATTTGTATCATTAGCAGGCTTCAAAATGCCCAAATTTTCATTTTTGAAATAAAGAGTAGCCATCTGCCTGGCTAACATAACATATTAAAAATATATGACAATAGGCCAGTTTCGTAATGTATTCAGAGACCTTTAAATCGCATTACGTAATCGGAGGGTCGGACAAGCAAAGAACTCGCGGTGCGTAGCAGACTACACTTTGCGTGCATACCATACATGACTGTGTTCGCTAGGTGTGATTGTATCGTTTGTTTTCGCTATTTTGAGAAAGAGAGAGAGAGAAGAAAAAGGAGGCAGTTTCAAACTTGAATAATAAATATCTTTGAGATGTGATTTTGTTCTTCATACATTTGATCTTTAAAATCGCTGAGTCTTAGTCAAGAATAATAGAAAAGCATTGCTGGTACAGAACTAGCGATTCACATCTTGCAGCTAAACCTGTTCGGCCAAGTCCCCGGTACAGGCAGCGCACGATACCCCCTCAAAAAAAAAAGAAAAACGAGGTCGATGATACAAGCGACATTGGCTTGAAAGCCAGTGATGAAACAGAAAGCGAAGCACCAAAATATAAGTTAGCTAGCCGATATCGGTAATTTCCATTCAATTTTGCATTTACCTTAGCTTGAATCAGAGTACAAATTTGGACGTAGAAATGAAAGAAGTAATGAACTATTTTCCACTCGTTCGCACACACAGCCACCTCTGCTTGCAGAAGCATGCGTGCGTACCACGTGTTCGTGTTCGTGTAGGCGCGATTCACATTTTCAAAATGAAAACAATTTTACGGATTAAAAAATGTTTGTGAAACGCCTCGATACGGACTATTTCAAGGCGGACGAGAAACGGCTAACGAGAAGCTGACCGCAAAATCAATATTATTAACAAAAGCAACGAGAAATAATGACAATAAAGGTAATAATATAATATAATATATATAAGGTTTTTGTTAATAAAATAATATTTATAAAATAATATCGTCCGATGACAGAGAGCTAGAATAAGAATGATGAATAATGATAAACAAATAATTTTGAACGGAAAAAATGAAAAAAAACAATGAACAAGGAAAAAGAATGATAGAGCAATGAAAAAGGGAATAATAAAAGTAATCATAAAAAACCTTAAGATGGCAAGGAAGAAGAATCAGGATGATGAATAATTTTATTGTTAAGAATAAGATTAGGAATTAAGTTTGATTTTCATAAATAAAAGTTAATAGTATTAGACTACAGTTATGCCGGACCTTCGTTATTCAACTTCAAGAAGCAATTATTATTATTTTTAAAAAAAACATTTAAAAATAAAATTATTATTACATTTTCTATTAGATCTAGTCTAGACTTCTACTTTTTATTTGTTTATTATTTATATATTTTTTCTTTTTGTTCAAGTTGGTATGTTCTGTCTTTTTGCGTCAGTTTGACCTGTATAATGTAGTCACAAGTCGCTATCATGAGCTGCCGAGAGCTAACTAGAGGAGGGAATGTACTCGAGCTTCTCCAGGCCACATAATCTATGGCCATCGGGAAATATCAATCAAAAGTCTTCAAAACTCTTAAAAGCCTTCAGTTTTCGACGATCATAAATG
The DNA here is from genome assembly GCF_000002235.5 of Strongylocentrotus purpuratus. Lineage (NCBI taxonomy): Eukaryota > Metazoa > Echinodermata > Echinoidea > Camarodonta > Strongylocentrotidae > Strongylocentrotus > Strongylocentrotus purpuratus. The sequence goes on from NW_022145612.1 coordinate 22,681,627, forward strand.
CATGGTCCGCCATATTCTCTACTAGATAATTGAATACGTCATAGGTCCCAAAGTCAGGAATATCGTCAAACTTAAGGGAGGTACGTAACTAGTTCACGTCACTTAACGAAAAATCCTGCCCGTTGTAGTTTCCCCATACAGTCACGTCTACCGAGTGACACGGACCCCGTAGGTCAGGGGCTACGGGCAGGCTAGTCCCTTACTGCCAACGCTAATCTAACGAGTCTTTTCTCGGGTGTATACCGTAGTCGAAACTCCTCTTTTTCTTAGAAAATACTGCAGCTGCCTGAAACTCAGCCTGATGAATGGCAAGTTGGAAGACATTTCCGGCCAAAACAGAAATTCATATATATACACGCAGTTTTGATAGAAAGATATGAATGCAATTTGACGGCAAGAACCGACAGTCTAATACACAATGCACAGATTCAAAATGGTGATTTGACAAAGCTTGTCGGGCTTGGTTACAGTAACCGCGCATTACGTAACCGCCGAAACTGGCCTATTAGCATAACTTAATTATGCAATTATTTGTCTTGGGAATTTAACTTGATTGTATTGTTATTATTATAACATGTAGAGGTACTTACATCCCATGCGATTCTAAGATCTCCAGTATTGCCACCGCCACCTCCAACATTCGATGGTGATGCAGTAGGAGCTAAAAGAGTCAAGGATCATAAGATAAAAGTTAACGTTCATAATCAAAGTTGAAAAATAGAATTCATTGATTTTCAAATATGAAACAACTTATCCACTGAATGATATAAAAATAACACACTGCCTGAAGAGACTGGAGTTAATTCTATAGGGTCTCAGTGCCTGATAATAGCCCATATGACATTGTACAATTAAGTGATAACAATGGGTACCCATAGATTATGTATAGATACAGATTTTAGTATACATGTACCTACTTTATCCTGGTCAAGCCTCAAGATAAAGTAAAATGATTCTTTTGTTCAAAAGAGTTCTTCAACATTCAGGTGTTCTATGTAATGTGTGGGACATGACCAAAATAAAAACATAATATTGATAGAAAAAAAATTTCGACTGCATCATGATTATCTATTTAATAAGGTAGTTCCGTTTAAGCCAATAAAGAAAATTTGACGGTCTGCTTTTCGAGGAAGCACTACGTCTTGGACTTACAAAGGCTTGATAGAGTCTGGTAATACCTCTTTAAAGCAAACTATTTATATAATGTATATGCATACATTATGTATGAATCTTACCTGTTTTGCCAGTTTTGACATCTGCCTCTACAGGTTCGCTGGGTGTTCCCCGACCAATCCTATTGACAGCGATAACTCTGAAGGAATAAAGACTGAACGGATCCAAGTCTATCAGACGAACAGAGTTAGATCCAGTGCTTTCACCTAAAAAAAAAAAAATAAAGAATAAGGCTATCATCTTTTATGATTGGATTTACAAATAATATGCCTTTATATACATTTAACATGACGAAAACTCGTTTAAAATTGAAACTCCCATTTGACTTTCACTACTCCTAGAGCTAAGCCTAAAGTAAACACTAGCACTATACAATGTAATCCTCATGCCAAGAACTTGACGGGGTGATAGAGAGGGAGAGAGGAAGGAAGAAAGAGTGCTAATTTTTACAATTCTAATTGTTGTTATATATCGCCAATTCTGGGTCATTTCGCTTCGTTCGAACTTTCATTATTTTCTTCATCTAAATCATAGGTGACTTTTGGACATGGAATATCTTAAAACTAGATGGAATTTTGACTGCGCGCAGTCGAAAATGATGCCTCCGCCATAGAGCAATTTAAACAAGTTTGGAGTTTAAATCTCCAGTGGTTCTTGAGATATCATGATAACAATCTCAATGTATGGAATTTCATAAGTTGACCTCTGTGACCCTTGACCTTTGACCTACGTGCTCCAAAATCTAATCAGATTGTCTTCCTATGGTGATACACACTATCATTAAGTTTGAAGTTTAAATCTCCAGTGGTTCTTGAGATATTATGATATGGTGATACATACTATCATTACATTAAGTTTGAAGTGAAAATTCTCCAGTGGTTCTTGAGATATCGCGATAACGATCTCAATGTATGGAATTTCATAAGTTGACCTCTGTGACCCTTGACCTTTGACCTACGTGCTCCAAAATCTAATCAGATCGTCTTCCTATGGTGATACATACTATCCTTAAGTTTGAAGTTTTTACATCTCCAGTGGTTCTTGAGATATCATGATAACAATCTCAATGTATGGAATTTTATAAGTTGACCTCTATGACCCTTGACCTTTGACCTACGTGCTCCAAAATGTAATCAGATTGTTTTCCTATAGTGATACACACTATCACTAAGTTTGAAGTTTAAATCTCCAGTGGTTCTTGAGATATCATGATAACAATCTCAATGTATGGAATTTCATAAGTTGACCTCTGTGACCCTTGACCTTTGACATACGTGCTCCAAAATCTAATCAGATCGTCTTCCTATGGTGATACATACTATCCTTAAGTTTGAAGTTTAAATCTCAAATGGTTCTTGAGATATCGCGCTAACAAACTCAATACAAGGAATTTCATAAGTTGACCTCTGTGACCTGTGACCTTTGACCTACGTACTCCAAAATCTAATCAGATCGTCTTCCTATGGTGATAAATACTATTCCCGAGTCTTAAGTTTAAATCTTAAATGGTTCTTGAGATATTGTGATAACGGTCAAACGGGACGGACGTACGGACGTACGGACGGACAACCCGAAAACATGATGCCTCCGGCACCACCTTCGGTGGCGGAGGCATAACAAGTAAAGTATATATATTTCCTACTTCTCATTTCCTTTCAGGCAGAGCCCCAGTAAGAGTTTGTTTACACTAGTATTACGTAAGATGATGAAGAGTCCAGCTGCAATCCAATATCATAATCTCTCACGCAGAGCCTCAAGGTTCTGTCCAAGTTTTTAACGAGAGAAACGAAAGTGGGGTCGGGATACGTACCCCACCTTTACATTGGTGCCTGTGTTATAGTGGTGAGGTATTGGTGGCTCTCTCAAAGCAGTAACGAGAGAAAAGAAAGTGGGGTCAAGATACCCCAGGTGATTTACATTGATTCCTGTGTTATAGTGGTGGGGTATAGTTTTAACGAGAGCTTTTCGTAATGCGCCTGTACAATGCAAATGTGTTAGGGATTAGATACAAAGAATGATGTATTAATATATTATCATTACTGTGGTCTCTTTTTCTCTTCTATCCCTATACTTTCCCTCTTTCATTGAAATGACATATAAAATAACAGTTAATTAAGAATAATTATTAGTAGTAGAGCATTTGCATAATATGATAGTCAATGTTATGTTATGTGTTTATTTTAAGTTTTATTGATTAATTTTAAGTCAGACAATGGTGCGCTTAGAAACACCCATATTAATTAAGCGCCTAATACATGTTATGTATTATTATTATTATTATACTATATGTTTTATGAAATATTATGATTACATTTTTTAGAGTACAACTGCTGTATATGAATGTTGAAAAATATTCATATAAAAGAGAAAAGTAGTTGACAGATAATTGGGTAAGATATAGTACCGGTACTACAATACCCTAAAGTGCACTAGTGTTACAACAAAGATTTTTCTTTCACACAATATATGGATTACTATTTGCAGTTGAACATTATATTTGAGCATGATGAAAGAATTCTTTTTAGTTAAAGTATGCAGGAAAGAAATTAGCGGTAAAGTGAAATATCACAGTGGCCTCTCACAGGAAAAGCATTATGCAATAAGCAAATTAATACAGCATTAATATGTTCTATTCAGCCATTGATTGGTAACAATTTATACACATTATTGATTATTCTTCTAAAAGATGGTTGAAATATTGCATAAATATGCAAAGGAGTTAGTAGGTAGTTATGCCAACAACGCGAGGGAGGACAGTGACACTGACCTGAGCGGAGTTCGACCCATTCGTCGCTATGATCCGTCTGTCCTTCGATGGTAAAGGATGTGATGGGGCTGTTGTTGTCTGTGCCTGGCACCCAGCTCAGGTTGGCAGCCAGGTTCTCAACCTCCACCGAGAGACCGGACGGGGGTCCAGGGGGTGCTACAAGGAGGAGAACCAACAGGTATCATGAGCAAATGTGATGAACAACAGCTAGTTCTATTAAAGTCTACAATGGAATGATATATATGTAATTTTAAACAAGAAATTTTCATGTAAAGTACAACTTTTTTTGTGGAAAGAAACTGTCACTAATTGCATAAACTCTTTGTTGTGTCAATTGTAAATTGCAGTTATTAATAACTTGATCTCTACATTTAGATATAACAGTGGATCACAAGAGCAAGACACTCTATCTAATGGTATTACGAGATTTTAAAGAAAACCCATCACCCCCAAAGGTATTCCCTAGTGGTATTAGAATAATACTAGCAGGACCCACGGAAAATCCACGGGATTCTAGGGGAGGGGTGGGGGGTTAAATAGATAGAGGCCTATGTGCTATCAAAAATAAAATTAGATTATTTTTATATAGACAATTTTTATAATATATGCTGTTTGACCATGAATGGCACACCGTAACAAAAACTATGTCAGGAAGGATCTCAATAAGTACGATTTATTTGCATTATTATTGTTGTGATTTCAATGTAGTTTTCATGAAAAGAGTACAAAAGCAGAAGCTTGGATTATGATTTTGTTGGCATTGTTCACAAAATTTGTATAATCATTTTTAAATTAAAGATTTTACACGAAAAATTGGACGGTTTGTGCCAATATATAGCAGCCAGCTACATGCAGTGCACAAATTGACTCGACTGTGTGTGTGACTGTGAGCGTAGAATCCAGTGAAAGATTTTTTTTTTTCGGGGACTACTTTTTCAACTTTCGGGGGGCTCTTTTTTCTTGGGCTAATTTTTCATTAATTCATTTAAGGATACAGTTTGTTTAGTTTAGTAGCGTAGTGTTACATAAAAAAGGCGTACTTTCTGCGTCAAGTTTCTACGCCGAAAGTATGCGAAATTTTTGAAAACATATTCAATTGTTTGCGTCCATCTTGCGTACTCATTTGCGTCCCTCAGGGTAGAGTAACGTAGAACAGCGTACTCTCAGCGTAGTTGGTACGCAACTCTACTATGGACCCCACCCAATAAGTGACCTGCATGCCAGTGTCACAAATAAGGTATTACAAATATGCTCATCTGACCGTAAGTAAATGCCTAAAACCCCGGAGCTTTCGGGGGTCAGCCCGTTGAACCCTGTGGACACAACACCTGCACTCAACTCGCTTTGAGCTACCTGATCCTCCCCCCCCCCCCCACACTTTGAAAAACGTTTTAATGCATTGATTTGATGCAAGAACTTTACCATAGTTTACACGCGCCTTGAGCACTCCACAGAGTGGATTTGGCGCGATATAAGTTACATTATTATTATTATTATTATAGTAAAAGTATTATTGTCTATCAGTATCATTTTTTTAAACGACCAGCTGATTTTCTTGTGAAAACTTTACGTTGAAAAATGATTATCGAAATTCTGTATACAACTATACATGGCCAGAATAATCACAATCTAAGCTCAGGTTTCATACCTCTATGAGTCTATTCACGAAACTATATTGATATCGGGGCAATAATAGCAATTTTTAATAATAGCAAGTGTTGTTTAACTTCAACTCTCCTCACACCACGGACAGGCCTAGCTACATGCTCACACACTCAGTCACAGCTCCGACAGCACCGGCGACAGCAGCGCTCAGCTGCAGTGGCAAAACGTGTGTGGACTCAAGGCAGTTTGCAACTTAATTGTCAGTCACGTGAAAACTTTACTTTGAAGAATGATTATCAAAATTCAGTAAACATAGACAGAATAATACCAAAGTAACCCTGCTTGCATACCTCTATTCACGTAAACTACATACAATTCACGGCAATCATCATAGAATCAGAGTCGAACCGACTGAGCTGTGCGTGTGACGGTGAGCGTAGAATCATCGCACACATTATACACGTATGTTCGTACACACAGCAGGTCCGCCTGGCCTAAACAGCATATCCTATAGAACGACTCATAACAAAGCTAATCCCAACCCGTGTGTATTGAGAAAGCGATATATATGCAACTTTATCTTTCCCTTTAAGTCATTGATGCATTCCACTCCCAACTCTATCTAGTCCCCACTCTATCTAGTCCCCACTCTCTCATTCCATCTCCCAGACATCCACATTCCATCCTTCACCTCTCTGACCTCTCTCTCTCTTATCCTGCAACTCTACTGAAGTACAGACGTGTCTGTTTTGTGTCCCATAAGTTAGCACACTTAACACCGTGAGAGCGTGCATTTCCTACATCCCATCACCCAGGTGAGTCATCTGTTGATGTGTATTTCTCTTACATGCTACAAAACATATCCTATAGAAAGATGCCTAACTCAGGGTACGCCGCACCCGTTACAATGAGATTTGCTACTCCCGTTGACGCGAGTGGATTCTCATCCATCGTGTATCTCTTTGTCTCTCTTTGATTAGACAGAGTGCAGGTGCACGCCTTGCCGCCTCACTGGCTTTCCATTTGGGTTTATTCGTCGCATCCTTGCAATCAACGACGCCCGCCATGCTCTCGTCCGCCCGTCCTCCCCTGAACCCCGAAATCGCGGGGTTGAGGTGGCACGCGGGTTACGGGAGACAGGCCTCGTGGAATTGTGGCGCTGTCGGGGAAAGACGTTTTTGAGGAACCGTTTTGCCCTGTTTTAGACCCCCCGCGGCGATTAGTGGTATTAGTATATAAGACTAGTACAATTGTGCTACAAGTGCTACATTTAAAAAAAAGTGCCTACTACATCAGAACAAGTTTTTGGTTATTTAGAAAAAAATTGACATTTTAAAACCACAAGTCTAAGGAGACAGTGTTTTCATCTGCTTTTGTTTTCAAGGAAACTGAATCACCTACAAAATAACGTGTGGAGATTGGGAATGTATCAAATCAACCCTTTAAAAAAAGCCCTGTACCTTGCAATATGTTGGCTGATAGTTAGGTCTGAAGAAAATGAAGGGCAACATAAGACCCTGTGCAAAGAACCCACGTTGGACTTATGATAAACTTTAGTAGCTGGTAATGCGATTGCATTGTGAAAGAAAAGGTGTGGAAAGGATCAGAAACAGTTGATCATGTAGCATGTAAGTATTGGTGTGCACTGCAAGGTTCTGGAGTCATCAAAATCATAATAAATTTGACCGCGTCTTGGTAAAGTAACAAGCACTGTACACAGAAAGCTATATATGGGACAACACACATGGTGTCGGGGCTAGTACTACCTCGATTTCCTTGTCTTTCTATGCTCAATACTCAGCCAGTATACATTTTCTTCCAAAATTGTTTGGCACATGTCATTTATTTGTAATCTTGAACATTCAGTGTAAGTTTCGTTGGATTCTGTGAGAATTAATTTTCTTTTTTTTTACCAGAACTGCCCTAGTAGTTTTGTGTGTTGCGAAAATATATTTTTTCCTTTTTTTTTTCCTATTTTTTCCCTATTTTCTGGAAATGCAGACTATTTTTTCCCTATTTCCTTCAAGAAAATAGGAAAAAAATAGGGCTATTTTTTTCCTATTTTCAAGTACAAACTATTTTTTCCCTATTTTTTTCACCTATATTTTTTTCAGACTATTTTTTTCCTATTTCCTATAAGAAAACAGGAAAAAAATAGTCCTATTTTTTTCCTATTTTCAAGTACAAACTATTTTTTCCCTATTTTTTTCACCTATATTTTTTTTCAGACTATATTTTCCTATTTCCTATAAGAAAACAGGAAAAAAATAGTCCTATTTTTTTCCTATTTTCAAGCACAAACTATTTTCCCCCCATTTTTTTCACCTTCAACTTTTGTGGACTATTTTATTCCTTTTTTTTTTTAAAGAAAATACGAAAAAAATAGTTCTATTTTTTCCTATTTTCGAGTACCAAACTATTTTTTCCCTATTTTTTCACCTTCATCTTTTTCAGACTATTTTTTTCCTATTTTCTCCAAAAAAATAAAAATAGGACTATTTTTTCCCTATTTTTTCACCTTAATCTTTTTCAGACTATTTTTTCCCTATTTTTTCACCTTTTTCTTTTTCAGACTTCTTTTTACCTATTTGCGAGTACTATTTTCTTCCTATTTTTTGCACTTAAATATTTTATGACATGATACAAATTTGTAAACTATTTTTTGTCTATTTTCTAAACTTGCATATTTTCATTGTTTATGACTGGCATCCTTTTCAAAAAGCCCGCTTCTCCTGCCATTATCTCTGTTGTTCATTTTGCGACTTATTGGTGGTTTTTAGATGTGGGATCACATATTGAATAGTGAGCTCAAAGATGACCATAAATAAACAATGTGTAAAAAGAAAATGTACAAAATTTCAATTTTGTTCCTTTATTAATATTCTCGATTTTATTTACAAACTATAGTAGTGACTAGTGCACTCAAAGATAACCATACATAAACCATGTGTAAAAAGAAAATGTACACATAGAAATTTCAAACAAAAAAAATCTCCTTTATCAATAGAAAAAAAAGCATTCGATCGAGATATTCCCGCTCTATGTGTGTGCAAAGTTTCAACGTAGAGGATAGTACGCAAGTACCCATACGTAATTTGAAAATGACCCGTTATTTTTTTTCACTGCTGTGCGCATCGGACTTTTGCTGATTTTCGTTCATCAAACGTCTCCAAATCACACCAAAATGTCTTCCACCAATTATTCTAGCGATGAAATTTCATCAAGAGATAGTGACTCCTCATACTCCGATGCCTCATTATCCCATTTTAGTGATTCTCCCCAAGAAAATGAGCCCGACAAATTTTCAAAATATTACTAGTCCCACTCGTAGATAAACGAGTTTGTTGTCGAATGACGGACCATCGACGAGCGGAACTGGCCCCAGAAAACAGCTGAAAAGGTACATTTATTTCTGAAACTTAATTATATTATGATATATATATATTTTTATTGTGTCTGTTGTTGAATATAATGCTACTTCATAGACATAGTAGGCCTATAGAATGTTATTTTACGTATCAATATTCCCATGTAGTGTTGAGGTTGTAGACTAAATCTACACAACTTCTGAGTGAAGTGTAGTGAATCTCCAAGTGCAGTGTAGTGTCTGTTAGTGATAATGAGTGAATGTAAACAAACGTGACTACAATAAATCCATGTAGAAATTTCAGATTTTGTACCATTACTACGTCTGTCAATTATATTGCCTTGCATGATATAATGTTTTGATGTGGTTTTAGGCTAAACTGTATCTCAAATTATTTTTCTAGGAATCAGAAAACACAACCTGCTAAAGCACCACGCAAGAAGAAGAGCAAGTCTTCCAAGTCCGAGAGTGTGTCTGCGAGGTATGTCCTTACTAAGTAGAAATCTAAATCTATTGTTGATAATTTTTTTGGGTTTATTTATTTCATGTTTGTTAGTTAAGATCTGACATCAAAATATTAGAGTAGTTTACCTCATCATTATGCTAGAACAATAATTTGCAGGTGGCACAAGTCCTACCTAGTCCTAGATCTACATTATTTTTCTCATTCCTTTTTATTTTTTTCTTCAAAAAATTGTTCCTTTACTATTTTCTTTTCTGTGTTTTATGTTTTATTTTATGTATGTTCACCCAATATATCTAAGAATAAAATAACTCTAATTAATTGCCTACCTGAGTGGTTTACATTTCATGCACCTTGACAGCTCTTTGATGACTCCGTTGTTTCACCATCCGTTCGTCATCAGCCTGGCATCTTTTTTGCTATCATACTTTTGTACACACATGTTCTGTGCCTTTGAATTTTTCATTATGAAATACATAAATACTTGTACTAAGTATTAATTGCATGTTCATAAATGTACCAATGCATGATTATTCTAACCCCTAACTCACATTTCATTTATATCTTTACAGATCCATTGAAACTAATCAAGCTACAATGTACATGTAACGTACAACCACCATTCGATGCCTGTGAACAGCATGACCAACATCTGTATCCTTTACATTAGTATTTGTTTCCATTTTATTATGTAATTCTTATGTCTAATCATTGAGATTCATAGGCAAGTACAACATGTACGTGTACACAATGAGAGCCTGCATATTGTGAAGATAAAGGACCATAAGACCATTACTTATGATACATGGTAATGATGGTATACTTTGTAAAACTATTTGAAAATAGTAGCATGTAAGTCTGTCATTTTCTTGTTTTTATATATATCTCAATGACATGACATGTCATTGATTTTGTAGTAAGTGTTTCTAGATTATGATGATTGTATTAAGATTTTGACAGTTCAATTGAGATTGAGAAAATTATGTAACATGTCAACTGTACTATAGAGCATGCATGCATTGTTGAAAAATCTGTTTTATGATTTATTTTATTTTGTTATCTTTGTAAATAACGAGAAAATTTTTTTATTTGTAATGATTTTCTTGAGGTTTGAAAATGTGATTACATTATTAAGAGCACTTTGTAATTAAATTGTAATAAAAGAGACAGAAAACAACACTCTCATGTCCAGAATACTGCTTTATTTGGTTACTAGTGAGGGAGAGAGCTTGTGATCCCCTGGCATATCCACATCGGCTCAGTAATAGTCCTGAAACTCACCTGAATACTTTATTTGAACAAAAATAGAAAGCTACATTCTAGGTGGATGATATTTTTTAAAGGCGGAGGCATATAGGAGACGCAGTCGCATTTGTCTTTTTTTTTATTTTTAGAGTATAATCATGGCAAACCATGAACAACTCTATTACTACAACATGTACACTACAGTACTTAACCAAAGATTGTAAATATCAGTTAAGTTCTTTTATTTATTTGCTTATATGAACACACATTGACATACTATACTAAACTCATGTCATTGTGTTTACCTCTCGAAAATAAAGTACATGTATTTTATTTGACACATTCCCTTTTATTCTTTTTGTTTGTTACAGTCCACTGCCATTATAACGAGGTGCTCGGGACCAAGCCAATTTCCTTGTTAAAATGAAATCATGTTATACTCAAGTTACACATTGGTTTGTTTAAAATTGGGACTGATGAGAATTGCCTGATAATAAAATCTTGGTGTATCCATGTTCGTTATAATAGGAGTGGACTGTATAACATTTTCCATATACCCATTGACTATTTTAAATGTTTTATTGAATGGATTGGACTGAAAGGACGAAGTGAATTTGGCAAACTGAGTAGGTGCATCAATGCAGAGAAAAGAGCTGTAGGAGTAGGGTGACTATTCTACAGTGGAAACTTTTGACAATGAGGTCATGTGCAACCAAAAAATCTTAACCCCCAAAAGCTGTTAAATTACCTTGTCATTTCAGTTATAACTGATCTCTTTATATCAAGTTTGCACTGTATGATTAAATTGAATGTACAGAGTCGTTGACTGGATGTGTGAGATGGTAGTGCTTGAGAAATCCATGAAGGTAAAGGACGAGTGATCCCCCCCCCCCCCTATTTCCTGACTATTTTTTTCTGATTTCCTCACTTATTTACTATTTTTTTCCTATTTCCTTACTATTTTTTTCCTATTTTCTTACTATTTTTTTCCTATTTTCTTACTTTTTTCCCTATTTTCTTACTATTTTTTTCCTATTTTCTTACTATTTTTTCCTATTTACTTACTATTTTTTTCCTATTTTCTTACTATTTTCCCCTATTTTTTTACTATTTTTTTCCTAATTTCTTACTATTTTTTTCCTATTTTTTTCCTATTTCCTCACTAATTTTTTTCCTATTTCCTCACTATTTTTTTCCTATTTTCTTACTATTTTCCCCTATTTTTTCCTATTTTCTTACTATTTTTTTCCTATTTCCTCACTATTTTTCACTGTTCACTAGCACCTAGTTATCACTATTTTCTTCACTATTTTCTACACTATTTTTTCCCTATTTTTTTCCTATTTTCAGGTCTGAAAAATAGGAAAAAAATAGAAAAAATTGTTTCAACCCTATTTTTTTCCTATTTCCAAAACTATTTTTTCCCTATTTTTTCCTTTTAAAAAAATAGGGAAAAAATAGAAAAAAAATATATTTTCGAGACTATTTTTTCCCTATTTTTCCCTTATTTTTTTCCTATTTTTTACGACTGGGGTGGAGTTTATCTTTAATTGGTTACATGCAGGTGATACTCAATGAGGGCACGTAAGCGTGCGTGACTAGTTTATTCACAAGTCACTAATATGTCAAATTGAGAGCGTATTTGCACTTGCAAAATCTCTTCATCATTGTTTGGTTGGAGTTCTCCTTTCATGTATTCAATTCTGGGCCCTGTTTCATAAAACTTGTAATCAATAACAAATGCTAAATTTCCATGACACATTTGTTCTCAGCCAATCTAATACTACGACTTCAGTAGCTTATAACTCAAACAGCTATTGTATCTTGTTATTGATATAAATGTTTATGGCACAGGGCCTTAATGATACAAGTTTACTGGATACTTTGATGAACGGTGGTGAAGAGAATGAATGGAATCTGGGGTACACACTGACCTGCAATGTCTAACGTAGCACTAGAACGGTCTGAATCAGCCACAGTCAGAGCAACGCAGGTGTATTCACCACCATCCCGTGACTGAGCTGAGACGATCTCCAAGTTACCATTATCTCTCTCGGACTATTAAGGAAGAGACGGAGGAAAATTATCAGGCCACAGAAGAAATTAAAAGAAGAAAATAGGTAACAGAGAAATAAAATATATTTCAGAAGTAGAAAGAGGTAAAGAAAAAATTGTAGATCCAAATCTTGTATTCAATACCATTCAAACTGTATATTAATCAATGACCCCATGGGTGTAAGAAAAGAACAATTAAAGTATATGTGGTGCGTTTAATTGACATGACTGTGTCAAGTGTAATGCTCAACCTTGCAGGAGTGTATTTGATTCAAACACTGACAATAAGACTTGTTGGATACTATAACCCCACCTATCTTGTATGCCCGAAATCTGATAATTAAAGACCTCATGACTTCAGTCAGATCTTTAGTTTTGCAGACACAGCTCTTGCTCATTAAGGAGTCCGGTTGTTAAGCCAATGTTAGGGAAACCTTTATTATAATTGTTACACATCACACAATAATTCTCTTATTCTGTCAGCGAACAACAAGCTGCTCGATGCGATGTCATTGCGGCACATTACGCGAGTGAAATGTGCCGAGTACAGCCTTAATACCATTCTGTATCTATCAATTTCACTGAGGTCGATTGCTACTCCATTGTGCTTCCATAGGTAGGTCAACGTTAAGGATTCATCATGAGCAGCTTTACAGCGTAGGGTGGTAGACTGCCCAACCTCTACCAAGGTGTTATCAGGATGCCCCGTGATCACTGTCGAATCTATCAAAGAAATCATGTTGAAGACAGATTAGTTTGGATTAGATTGGATTTTAATTTATTGCTGTATACATTAAAATAATGTATATCGTCTCAGACATTTTGTACAGGTATGCAAGATTGCTGGGAGGAAGTGGTACTTCTTAATACAGATATCTTCTGAATGGTCATGTAAGGGTTAATCTGCAGTTGCTTCAAAATTTGATATATCAAATCTGTATAATGATATCAATACACAAACAATGCACTAGCTGACCTTTTATATCCAGACTACCCTCGCCGGTCACTGTTCCATTTGAATTGGTGGCAGTGCACTGGTAAGTTCCACCATCGGACACCCGTACACCTATAATGACCAGGTTAGGAGGGTCAGCGGTCAAGTTGTAGCGGGCGCTGTTTGTTATGGGTTGACCATCGTGCTGCCATGTGACCGTCGGAGCGGGGGCAGCATCCACATCGCATAACGCAGTGACTGTAGCTGTGATTGGGGCAGGCTGCTCTGTTTCCATTGGGCTCAGGAACATAGGTGGGAATGCTGACAGAGCCAATAATAAAAAGAAATGGAGAATTTTGACTGCTTCTACTCTGTCTATTTGTTCATTTCCACATCCATATTTTGTACATTGCGAAGAAAATAACTGGATGGAACTTCGACTGCGCGCAAAATATGCAAAATATATATATGACCTAAGTTTGGAAGGAATCCATCAATTGGTTCTTGAGATAAAGCGATCACGAGAATGGGACGGACGGACAACCCAAAAACATAATGCCTCCGGCTACTTCGCAACAGAGGCATAAAAATTATTGCTGGAGAATATGTTGAATGAATTTGACAACTACAGCTTAAACTGATTTCTAATTTAAAGTATCCCTCTTTCTCTCTCTCTCTCTCCCTTCCTCCTGTATACGTTTTAGCAGACTAATACAGAATCGTTAAACTTTGTCTTCAGGTAATAAAAAGTACTATTAACAGTTGTTCTTACCTCTTACGGACAGCTGTGCAGCAGAATAAATCATGCCATGATTGTTGCTTGCGAAGCACTGATACATGGCTGTATCCGTCGTCTTAAGGTCGCTTATTATGAGCGTCTCAAGGTTGTTGCGGAACTGATGTCTGTCCCGAGCGGTCAGTATTTCTCCATTGCGATACCAGGTGTACTGGGCAGCCTCCTCGGCCTCTACGTTCCATTCCTGCATGGTGTTGATGTCTTTCATGGCATCCAGTGGTTCGCTAACCCATGTTGGCGCTTCTACATGGTCAAAGGAAAGCAAAATAATGAATGATAAAAATGCTTATTAAACATTAAAAACTGAAAGAAACTATATGTAATCATATTCCTAGTAGGTGAAAAAAAATCATGGAAAAACCAAAGGCAGTAATAGGAAGTGTCGACATGTTGTCTAAAACGGCTTGAAGTTGTATAACATACATGTACAAGTCTGTTTTAAAACAGCTTTAAATACACAGTCATATCTTCATATTACAGCATTGCTTATAGTTTTGTTTTTTTAAATTTCTTTTAACAATCTCAGTCAATTGTTTCTTAGATTTTTACAATAAAAATTTGACTAGCATTTGATGCATCTCTGAAACTCATGCAGCCTCTGCATTACTGCCATGTCTATCATATCTTGATGACTCACTGGTAGAGCTTTATAGTCTTATAACCAGAAGGTCGCTAGTTCTCTTAAGTAATGATATGCTATAGTTCCCTATATAGGCCACCTGTCTATAGAACATTTTCTCCCTGCAACACATTCTACAGGAAATCACCTGCTTTTGAATACCATTTTCTTGTATATCTAGAGCAGTCTTTGCAGGTTTCACTGTACTTGCTTTTGTAGCGGTTATGTAAAGTAGATCAAATCAACCGTCAACTTACCCGCGACATTGAGTCCTGCCGAAGCTCCACTGTAGACGTCATTAATGTAACAGAGGTAGGAACCTGCATCCTCCAGCTGCACGCCCACAATGCTTAAGACCTCACCCCCTTCCTCCAGCACAGCTCTACTGGTTGGCAACCCAGCACCAGGAGGTGAGGTACGTACCCACTGGACCCTGGGAATCTGACCCGTTGGTTGCCTGGCAAAGTCACAGATCAAGAAAGAAGGATGGGGAGGGGGTATTCAATTCAATTTTGAGTCATAAATACTGGCATTTCACTCAGTTTTTGGCTCAGATAAAATTTTGGTACACAGTGGTATTTAATTATTTATTGGCCAAGTATTGTGTCTTAAATCTTTGAAAGCTAGCTAGCAGACTTGAGCTGATCATTTTGATAGCCTTGATTTGGCTGGCAGTATAATACACTTCTCATTTGATACCAGCTGCATCTTATATGTCCATATTTATACCTAAGAAAAAGCATTCAAGTTTGCTTTTTTTTCTCTTGGTATGGTTGCCTCCATAATTTATAGAAAACAAATCAAAGAAGGAAGAGTAATCTATTTTCCACCATGTGGATGGAATACTTACGGGCCATAGAAGAAACATTCAAATTTGACGTCTTCTCCAGCAATGGTCGTCACATCGGTAGGTCTGTTCTCTTGAACAATCCTGATAGCTGAACTTGGATAACCTGTAACAACAAGGAAGGTCAAAGAGTTAAGCGTATTGAATGATTGGGACTGGACCTAGTGCACGATCACTTGAAGAACAGGCCAGTATTTATAAGTGTGTATTTACTTTCAATAGTCTAGGTTTTAATGTGACTAAAGGTTCATTAAGACACGAATCAGTGAATCACAACAGTTTTTGTTTTATTTGTAAATGGATTGCAACTGGGTCCAACAAGTATTTCCTGAGCGCTGTGTAATAAGATATATATGATATAAGATATATGTAATAGAGTCTCAACAGGAGCCAACAGAATAATGGAAGAAAAAAGAAATATGAACAAACTAGATGTAACTTCGACTGCAGCATGCAGTCGAAAATGATGCCTATCCCGCCTTCATAGACCAATTTTACAAACCAAAACAGAAGAAATTTTTCAAATTCAAGTTTGATTGTAATCCATTAACAAGTTCTCAGAATATCGTGATTACAAGCTATTTCTCATATGACCCTTTGGTTTTTGACCTCATGACCCCAAAATCTACTCAGTTTTTGGCTCTGCAAGATACATACATGTACATGTCTCGAGTTTTATGGTAAACCATGCATCCATCGGTTCTAATGATAATGCGACCACAAGCTATTTTTGCATACATAATGAGCCCTGTGACCTTTGACCTATGACCTTGTGACCCCCAAATATAATTAATTAATTGGCTCTGCAAGAATACATGACCTAAGTTTGGCAGGAATCCATCTATCAGTTCTTGTGATAACGCGATAACGAGCTATTTTAGCATACATGATGAGCCCTGTGACCTTTGACCTCGTAACCCCAAGATCTAGTCAATTCAGAGCTGCCAACCTGTCACATTAAAAAAACATATTATTCAGCTTGAAAAAACATATTTTTAGGTGAAAAACCATATTTTGCCTGTTTTACGTTTTTTGTTATTTTCCCTATAAAATGCTACTGCAATCATGTTTCTTTGAATAAAAACGCTTTCAATCATTGAGAGCTGCCGACCTGTCAGTTAAAAAAAAAAAAAAAAAGAAAAAAAAGAAAAAAAAAAAAGATTTGTTAAATATATTTAGCTATTTTATCAGAAAAGTCCATTATTTAAAACTAAAAGAATCATTGTGTGTTGCGGCGCAACACACGATGATGTTCTATGCCTAAGTTGCAAGTCTAGAGTTGCAATCAACTTTGTACATAAAGTCAATGCATCAGCAGGTCCGTGTTTATTTTTCATTTGGCTTTTTGAAGATACCATCACATTCGAAGGGCTTGCGATAGGCAAAAAAACTGGTAACAAAATCGCTGATTTCTTGATTTTTAGCGCTTTTTTGGTGAAGCTGTTTCTTAAAACTGGGCTAAGCCCCTGTGAGCTTTAGAAATATGGCTTCGATTCCGCATTTTTGATAGCAAAATTTGGCTTTTGGGATGGATTTTTGGTAGTAAGATCGGGACTTTTTTGTACTGACACTGTGTGTATTGCAGTGCACTGATGATATATGTCATTAGCGTGTGTATGGATGGCCTGGGGAAATGCGCTCGTCTTTGAGTGGTGTACATCCCCTGTATTGTGTGCAATGTACATGCGTGCGCGCTGCAGGAATCGCCGACACAAAGCAATAGCAAAACTATGCATACGCTGGATCTCACAGCCAGCCGCTAGCCACGTTCGCACAGCCATACACGAAACTTTCAAAAAACCTATTTTGGCACAGCAAAACGTACAGACGTATTTTCCACAAAAAAAACGTATTAATACGTTAAAAACGTACTACTTGGCAGCTCTGTCAATTCATTGGCTTTGCAAGATACATACATGACTTAAGTAGGGTAGGAATCCATCATTCAGTTCTTGAGATAACGCAATCACAAGCTATTTTTGCACACATAATGAGCTCTGTGACCTTTGATCTCGTGACCCCAAAATCTAATAAATTAATTTGCTCTACAAGTTACATACATGACCAAAGTTTGGTAGGAATCCATCAGTCAGTTCTTGAGATAACGCAATCACGAGAACGGACGGACGGACGGACAACCCGAAAACATAATGTCTCCGGCTATCATAAATCTCTGTGTATAAGACGTAAGGCGTCTTATTATTTTTTTTTAAAAATCAGTTTCGATTTATGGCGCTATGCCTGGCAATGTCTCCCAGCTCAGTAATCGGTGTGTTGACTCACCACTCAGAAACTAGAACAACACTCAAATTTGTCTGTCATCTTGGTTTGAAAGTAATCTTTCTAAGATCTCAATATGTACTTTATAATACTAATTCCACCCATTTTTCTTCTATTACACACGACGTACCACAAGGTTCTATCCTAGGTCCTGTACTGTTTTTAATTTACATTAATGATCCTTACACATTCTTCTAAAAACGACATTGTTACTATTATTTGTGACAAGTTCACAAGCACAAATTGGCGCCTTCAACTGCACCTCGCTGTTAAATGAAAGTCCGTCCCCGCGTGGGTTTTCGGCAACAACAAAAAAACGGGGGGTGCGTCTTATAAACATGTGCGTCTTATACACAGAGATTTACAGTACTTCGTAACAGAGGCATAAAAATTGCCATATTCATTGAAACAATAATGTAAAGAATAGTGGTTCATTCGCTTGGCTATCAATCCAAGGGTTGAGGGTTCAAATCTCAGCCCGGCACAAACGTCCTTTGGCCCAACATTGATCCACATTTACCACTCTCCACCCAGGTGGGGCATTCGCAGGGGTAATGATAATTGCAGGTCTCTCAGGAAGAACAGCATTGAAGCTGATGAAGCTTCCCTGGGTAAACAAACTTATTATCATTATCATCATTAATTACCGGCATTGACTGTAACAGTGACCAATGGACTGACTCTCATGTGGACACCTCCCTCGGAGAGAACATTGCTCTTGACTTGACACCTGTATGCTCCTGCATCACTTGCCAAAGCGTAGAAGAAGCAGAGCCGGCCGTCATACATAACCCGGATGCGGCTATCGCTGGAGTCCACCAAGCTATTCTCATGGAACCAATTCACCAAGATACCTGCATGAAAGACGAGAGTGGCACACACAATAAGCACCATCTTAGCGTAAATCTAGGATTAGATATGTAAAATGTCACTACACATACCGTAACATATCCCTTTGGATGTATTCATCCATGTACACACAAACATAAAACAGAGTGTCACCCAGCAGTTTAGAGCAACTACCGTACTTATCCACTGTTACAATGATTATTCCTTTTTTTTTCTACAACATTTTCCAATTTGCCAAAAAAGTGATAAGAACAATTCCAAATATTTTTTTTTTTTACTGTTTGAAGTTTTTAACTGACATATCAAAGAAATAGAGTGATAAGTTTCACACTGACTTCCCAGTGAAATATCTCACAAAATGCAGCCGAAAACTCTCCATACTATTTATATATATTATTCAACCAATGCACTACTGGGTCAAAACCACTAAATCGGCACATTTGAAAGAAATGAATTTCAGAAAAATAAAGTTTCAGTAACAAAATTCTTTTTATTGTAATATGAAATGTTGAGTAACAAATTTACAAACTCTAAGAGATGAGCGTTTAACATTGCTCGGAAAGAACGTGATGTATTTTTGAAATTTTCAAAAGGTGCAAAATACGTTGTGTAACATACGTTACCATCATGTTAGACACTTGGAAAGAAAATACATATACTTATTTATACTTTTCGGTCACTGTTTGCTCATGAATACAGTTAAGTAGTCTAGTAAAGAGACCAAAATAGTTTGATCAGAAAATCTAATGGGGTTCACGGTATTTTCCCACAAAATACTAACTTACTTCTTCTGAATGCTGAATCAATACCTAAAAGTATAATCATATCTTTTTCGATAGGTACTAATCACATTTCGATGACACAAATTTTCTTCAAACTTTATATCATTTTCATATGGAAAAGTGATACTGGAAAATAAAATACGATTACCAGCTGAATAAACATTGGTAACGTATGTTACACTGAAGAGTAACGTATGTTACCCAATGCATTAAATGTTACAATTAGGTCAGAATGATGAAACCATTGACTCGTATAGATTAAAACAATGCATAGATTGGTCATTTTTGCTATCAAACGCAAGGAAGGGGTTGTTCTTATCGAATTTCCCCTTAAGTTTGAGTCAGTGTCTATCTGTTGTTTGAAATATTCATTTGCAAATATCAAGGGAAGTCATTTTAATTTACAATGAAAACACATTCCTCGTAAACAGTCTTCCTTGTTAGTGCACATATTGTATATAATCCTTACATTCATGTACCATCTAAAAGTTAAAAGGGCCGGGGCAAGATATATCAGAGGGGTGTAAGGAGCATATTGAAATGTGCAAATGTCAGTCTGCAGCTGTTTTATGTCTGAGAAATAGACACTCTGAATTTCTCTTCGATCATGGCCCTTTGCTGATCAGAGAGTACATACATCCGAATCGAATCGCGTTCAGGAGGGTCTATGGCACAGAGAACTTTCCCCTTCGCTATCCAGATCAGGTCTCTCCGTATTGGCCAGTTGTATGTGTATGTAAGTCGAGGGCCTTTACATTCAGTGAGGAAGTTAACATGAACTTCTTTTTTATCGGATTCCAACACTGTACCCAAGTACCACTTTTGGTCATACACGGCGGCAACCCAGTCATCTGTATCATAATTAGGTAGAACTGGAGTGCTCGTAGATGGCACGTTCAATGGCTCCTCTGCATTAGCTAATTGCACTCCAACATTATCCTTCTCGGGTGCGTCAGATTTCTCTGTATGTAGCTCTACTCGTCACACTCACAAAACGGCGAAGTTGCCATCCATCACACATCTGTTTGGTTTGTATGGTTTCACCAGGGTTTACTTCACGGCAGTTAGTGCAGTAACAGGATACGTTTCGTACGAGAACACCTTTATCTTGACCAATGACAGCATGTACTTGCAGAGTTCCTGGAAAGGACTTTACAGATCCCCACTTTTGTACACTGAAATCGCTGCTTGAGGAACACTCTTCCTTGGTCACGAAGAAATATTCAATCTTTGAATCGCTTTCACAACCATGCTCTTGGGTGGCCCGGCCGGCCATGCAAAGAAATCCTTTGTGTCTTGTATTACAGCTTTGCGTATGACAGCATTGTCGGCCATGCACTTGACGGTACCGCCAATACCATCGCATGGCCCCTTTCCATGACCAGCTTCAAAAAAATTCCACTGGGCACTGATTCCAGGGAATACCTCGGTGTGGTCCCTACAAGAGAAAACATTCGTCTTATTCCTGTACTGAGACGTGGGGCCATCAGTCCAGTAGTGTATCTTGGATAGATTGGGAATCAATTCCTTGAGTCTGGGAATCACTTGCTTCAGGATGGCAATGACTGTCGACGAGTTATGCCCCTTTTCGTCAGAGACGGCAACATAGCTTTTGTGAATGAGCTTGCCGCTTTCGGCACGGAAGTATGCTACAATGGGATGGATTGTTACACTATCCTGCGCCCAGTAGCACTTTGGACCTCTTCTAGAGGAACACGTGTAGTTTTCTGCAAAGTCCATCTGTAGCACACATTCTCCAAGAGGCAAACTTTGTTTGCATTTCAATACAGCTTCAAATTGTTTCTTGATGCGGAAGACATGTCCTCGAAATTCCTGGATACTGGTTTTCGAACGAG
Organism: Strongylocentrotus purpuratus; assembly: GCF_000002235.5. Taxonomy (NCBI): domain Eukaryota; kingdom Metazoa; phylum Echinodermata; class Echinoidea; order Camarodonta; family Strongylocentrotidae; genus Strongylocentrotus; species Strongylocentrotus purpuratus. Next base: position 22,703,265 of record NW_022145612.1, read on the forward strand.
CGATAAACTCTTGCTTCGTCAGTGACACACTGATGAGTTTAATCTTCTTTCTCCCATCAGTCTCGACTCTGGCCCATTCTTCGAACTGAACCAGATCAGGCTGTAAACTAGAGAGGAGATCATCTACCTCATCATGAGTGTAGCGTTTTATAAAATCATCTGGGTTTTCGTCTACAGGCAAACCCAATGATTTCATAGCTTTCAGCTTCAAGGACATGTTTGATTTGATTTTGACTTGATATGGTTTATTGATTAAAAAACATTCAAATAGCAGCCAGAGGCTGAAACAAATTGAATTTACAAAAGATATATTCAAAAGCATAACATATACATATAAATGGCGATTCACAATAAATAATCAAGGATATGATCAAAGAAAAGAAGAGAAACAAGAGAAGAGATTGAAACGGATGACTAGAGGATAATTGAAGGAGAACGATCGAGTAACAGAAGGCAATAAGACAAATGTAACAGAAGATTAGAAGGACTGGTAAGATAGTAACAGAGAGGGGAGAGAAAGAGAGGGCATAGAGAAATGAGAAAGAGAAGCTGGCAAAGAGACTACGCAATAAAAGGGACAGATAAAGAGTAGGACAGATAAATAGGCTGAAATGGAGAACTAGATATATAATCGGATAAAGTGTAATAAACTATGATAAAAATATCATGCCTTTGGTATAAGCAAAGGTTCCTGGACAAGAATTGAACAGGCTAGATGTGAGAGCATCGGGATTGGAGAACACGTTGAAATGCAGACGAAGATACCCTGCGTCTCTCTTGGTTTTCAGTAACGTATTTTGTATGGAGATTGGCAATGTAATCGCAAAGGAACTTCTTCTGTTTTTTGCTTCCATTGTCATCTGTCTTACAACAGTCCTTCTTGCCAGGGCACATGCGTGAGTTGTCTTCCCTCTCCAGGAAAACTACAACTTCTTCGTGGAGAGAAGACCAAGAACGCCTGACATGTCTATGTTGACTGCTCATCTTTGGGTTTGCCTTTGACAGGTTTCGTCTTCCTAGGCCAGTTCCTTTTTGCACCATCCGTAGCAGGCGGTATTTTTTCAACACTTTTGATCCTGCTACAATGTTATGTATGGTTGACCTCGAGGATTGTTTTGTTGTAGAACTGGCTGCATTATGAATCTCCTGGATCACGGCATTGAAGAAAAGTAAGTTTCTTTTTATTACTGCTGGGACAGACTTGGGGTCCAAACCGGATCGTTTGAGCTGGATGTTTGTCTTGGTGCGGGGTACCCTTTGGTACCTTCTCTGCACCTTTCATTTTTCCTTGGTTGCTGCCTGGAGCTTAAGTGTAAGATCCTCGATTCTCTGATGGGCATTACTTAAACATCTGCTGGCACACTTTCTTCTCGCTTTGATCTTGAATGGCAGCTTGACTGTAAGCAGAGCATGGGGGGCAGCTGTGTAAGATACATCGGACAATGCAGAGTCTTGCATTGTATCACTATCCATCCTTTCATTGTCAAGGTTAGAGTTTTCCTGCCATCGTTCATTCAACATGTCTTGCCTTACTTTCTTGACCCTCGACACTCTGTGCTTTCGTACTCTTAGAGTTCACTTGAACCCTTCTTGCTTCTACCCTCTTCTTAGATAAATTATCAACTGGGATGTAGTATTTCTTTTGCCTCCCCCTCTCTGCTCGGAGAAAAGCAGCATCTCCAATTTTCTGTCGTTTCCGCTGCCGGTAAGCGGCCTGAATCTCGGCCCATGTCTTGGCCATTCCTGTAAATATTAAGTGAAAGGTGAAAGTTTAAGAATATATTGTGAATGTTAACTTTCTTTGTCAGGACAGACTGACCTATCAGATGATTATGACTTACATTGCACGATACTTTTACATGCAACATACGTTACCATTAATAGTAACATACGTTACCAAAACTTTCCTTAGTTTCTTTGGTAGTTATCTATAAAAAAAAAATAAGAATTCAATTCAGCAAACACCAGCCACAAATCTATCTCTCTAATTGTGGGAATCCTAGCGCAGCATGTTCATTTTTTCTGAACTATTTTCTTTCAAGTTTAGATGCATTAAGATTGCATTCTCATTTACATAAGTTAGTGAATAATCAATTTCGGTTAACCCATTGATCAAGAATGAAACATATCCTTATGATTCGTTATTTACCTTTTATTGATTTGAGAAGTATCTTTCTAAAATTTAATTGCAAATAAATTGTTAATCTGGTTTCTAAAATATGCAAAATATCATGCTTATGTATAGGTCATGTGAATATGGAAACCTACGTTACCATCACTTGAAACATACGTTACTATAACATGCTGAGTTACAGCTCTCAAAATGATAATTTGATTGCTTAAGTTTACAAATAATGAAACTTATTTCTAGAAAACTACATAAATAATAGATTATTCATAGACTGATAGCGGAATATTCATGAAAATATATAATATGAATATAAATAGGATAAGCTAGTACTCACCTATATACTTTTAAAACATCTTGATCTTGGAAATCATGCCCGGCACATGTCTTCATACAGATGCGATATGGTTGTTAAGGTTTCTTCCTGTTGCCGTAGTTGGCGTGACAAGTTTATAATCGGAAACGGTAGATATGCAACAGGAAAAAGTGTGTTTACCAAGCAAACCAGATGAATGTGCAAAAGTGGTAACGTATGTTTCATAACGTATGTTACGAAATATTTATTTATTGTCATATATTTCAAACTTAAAGTGATTATTTTTTCTTGTTTCTCTATTGGTTACATTAAGTATTGCAATACCTAAAATAAATTAGAGGCTCAATGTGCATGACTCTATGGATGAGCACAAATCATGGTTACGTATGTTTCATTCCTTAAAAACACATTTCCATTGGCTAGAATTTTTAGTTTGTGGCAGAAATGTTTTAAATTGACTATCGCTGATGTAAATGTTATAAGTTTTCATACATATAATAAAACCAAAAAAGGTTGATTCGATGGCATATATGATTGTTCTTCCCCATAGCACATTATCATAAAAAATAGTAACGTATGTTACAGGTAATCTGGGACAAATTTCATCTGCTGAAAAACACAATTCAAAACAAAAACAAGCCAATCTTTCTATCATATCTTGTATGAACATTAGAAATTTTATATATAAAGGAAGTTTTCAGAAATATATCTACTGAATATTTGATGCAATACACTAAAATGACAAGATTTTTTTTTTGAGCGACAAGGTTTTTTTTTTAACACTTTGCCCCCATCATGGAGCAATTATTTTTTTCGGGGCCTTTATTCACCGGTAAACTTGTTTTTATTTTTATCGGTAAATGCCACAGGATAGTTGGGATTAAAAAATTCTGTTCTGCAACTTTTATATTTGTCAGAATATGAGCAGAATCATCGGCGACATCAAAATTGCAGAATTGCGCCAAAATAGTGGGTTTGACCCTTCTGGCTCCAGGTTATATCACTCAATAATACATGATACATGTATAAAAACAGTAGACTGCAATTATGGAAGACTAATTTAACTACCGTATGAGCCATCAAATTACATACTACATCTGAGTTTCAATGATGACAGCACTCGATCGATTCACCATTAATACATACATGCCTAGCATGGCTCACGTGTTGAACCCCCGAGCCAGGTGGCTGTGTATAAACACGGTAACGCAGTATATAAAGCGCTCTAACCTCTACGCACACTACTGCGCATTATGTACATGCACTAAAAAATCGTTGGATAGTCTCAGTAAATGAATCACATGTGACCGCGCATGACCAATCATTTGATTAGGATCTAGGAGTGAGTTGTATAACTAGATGGAACTTCGACTGCACACAGTCGAAAATGATGCCTCCGCCAAAGAGCAATTTTACAAACCAAAACAGAAACAATTATTTTAATTTCAAGTTTGATTGTAATCCATCTGTGCATGGTTTTAAGGATAATGCATTCACAAACTATTTATAGGCATTCATAATGAGCCACATGACCTTTGACCTGATGACCATAAAATCTAATCAGTTCATTGGCTCTGCAGGATACATATACATGTCTTGAGTTTGATAGTAAACTGTCTATTGGTTCTCATGATTATGCGATCACAAGCTATTTGTGCATACATAATGAGCCCTGTGACCTTTGACTTCGTGACCCCAGAAATCTAATCAGTTCATGGCTCAGCAAGTTACATACATGACAGTTTGACAGCTAGGAATCCATCAATTGGTTCTTGAGATAAAGCGATCACGAGAACGGGACGTATGGACGGACAACCCAAAACATAATGCCTCCGGCTACTTTGTAGCGCATAAAAACAACTAATGTACAAATTCTACATCAATCTTAATGCAATCAACATTTCTGTTTTTACACTCTTGAATCAAATTAAGAGAGGGAAATGTTTGAGGGCTACAGTTTCCTGTGTGTTGCATTCAATTCAGTGAATTCATTAGTCCATGCAAGTGCATAGATAAGTAAAGTGGAGAGAAGCACACCAAATTTCGTTTTATATCATTAGCATTCAGCAAAGCAAAGCTTTCCTATGAATCCAAGCAATTCTATTGAAGGCATACTGAATTTCATTATCTTTTTAGCTCTTTAAATCAAGTTAATTGTTTTATTTCTCATCACAAGCATCCACCTTTGTGTTAAATCATACTCGAGAGGGATACAAAATATCACTGTGGTTTATTATTTTCAGAGCCAACAAAACTGTTCATCTTGACAAGAAATCTTTAAATCAATAATGAAAAGTATTTAGATGATCTACAGGGAAAAGTTGTTGTTTTTTTAAGAAGAAGGAAAGAAAGAAAGATTACTACAGTCAAACCTGTCTATAGCGACCGCCTAAGGGAAACGCAAATAGTGGTCTTTGTAGACAGGTTCCTTAAGTACATGTTTCAATGAGAAACCATTTTCAAGGGAAACAAAAAATGTGGTCCTTGTAGACAGGTGGTCTTTGTAGACAGGTGGTCACTAAAGCAGGTTTGACTGTACCACGGCCAAGCTCTATGTAGCTAATGACATTTTAACTCCAATATATTTCTGAGAGATTAGAGTTCATATACCTTACAATAGTTCAAATAAAAGATTGTGATTATAATGAACACAAAACAATTTTTTTTTTAAAGAAACAATCAAATAAATAGCTACATATATATCTTTGAAAAATAAAAATAAATATAGCAAATATTGTGGTATGCTTGGGATAAAGAAAACAATGTAAAGCTTTATGTACTATCAAACATTCTATAATACCCTCACAAATTCTTAAAAAGCATTTGTATTTTCTTACATATAGAAATAATTATTGTTACTATTTTAGTTTTAAGAAGATGACACAGTATAGAAATCATCAACAAGAGAGAAAGATAAAAAGAGGGAAAGAGAAAGAAAGAGAGACAAAAGAAAGAGAGAAAGAGAAAGAGAGAGGGGGAGAAAGAGGGTGCAAGGGGAGGGGAGGGGAACATAAAGATCGTTGAAAGAGAAAAGAAGAGGGAAGGGAAAGAGAAGAGAAAAGAGAAGGATATATAAAGGAGCACAGAAAGAGAAAGGGAATGGGGGAGAGAAACTGAAATACAGAAACTGAAAGAGAGAAGAGATAGTTGGATGGATGAATGGATGGATGGAGAGGGAAAGAGAGAGAGTTGGAGAAGATATTTAAAGAGAGGGAGGAAGAGTTTGTGAGAGGGGAGATAGTAGATAGATTCTGGACATGGTTAATTGATGGTGTGTTAAGACTGACCTGGGTAATGTGGAGGCGGGTTACAGGTTACACAGCCCCCCTGCCCTGCAGTCAGTGACTGAGTTGATGTAGCACTTGGGTCAAATAAATCAACATCTGCAACAACAACAAACAATGATAAACACATAACTTATGCAGGCGTGGATCCAGGATTTTCTAATAGGGGAGGCCGGAATTTGTTTTCAACTCGACTTGCCAATACTGACAAGGTCATATTAGAAGCACCATACCAGTACCTACAAGCAGGGGCGTCGCTAGGCCTTTTTCATTGGGGGGGGGGGGGTGTAGAGGCCACCGATTACCGAAAAAAGAAGCCACCAATTACAAACAAAATATATTAATGCCAAAGTCCAAATGTCTACAAATTTAACCCTATAAACCTGTGGCCAAGAGTTTAATTATTTTTCAGTTCCCCTCCCCCCCTTATGCGCAAAGCGTGGAAGCTTTGACATTTCATTAAACTATTAGAGAAAGAAGACGATTCGTTGTACCGTTCCCGACTCTTAATTCTTGTCTGAATTCAGTTTCCGGCCTTTTCACGTTTCATTTAATTATATTAGAGAAAGAAGACGATTCGTAGTACCATTCTCGACTCTTAATCCTTGTCTGAATTCAGTTTCCCCCCCCCCTCCCCTCCCACGCGAAGTGCGATAGCTTCGACGTTTTATCAACTTATTAGAAAAAGAAGACAATTCGTTGTACCGTTCTCAGCTCTTAATCCTTGTCTGAATTCAGTTCCCTCCACCCCCCCCCCCCCCATCCGCCAGAAGCACAGAAGTTTTGACGATTCATTAAATCATTGGAGAAAGAAAGCGATGCGTTGTACTGTTTTCAACTCTTAATCCTTGTCTAAATTCCGTTGTTTCCTCCAGCGCGAAACACGGAAGCTTTGACGTTTTATCAAATTATTAAAAAAGAAGACGATTCGTTGTAACGTTCTCGCCTCTTAATCCTTGTCTGAATTCAGGTACCCCTCCCCCTCTTGTGCGAAGCGTGTAAGCTTCGACGTTTCATCACATAATTACTCTTAATCCTTGTCTGAATTCAGTTTCCCCCTCCCGCGCAAAGCGTGGAAGCATTGATGTTTCATTAAATTATTAGAGAAAGAAAAGGATTCGTTGTACCATTCTCGACTCTCAATCCTTGTCTGAATTCAGTTTTTCCCCGCCCGCGCAAAACGCAGAAGATTTGACCTTTCATTAATTATTAGGGACAGGAGACGATTTGTTGTACCATTCTCAAAAGTTTAGGGTTAGAGTTAGGGTTAAATCAAGACCTCTTTTTAAAAAAAAGCCCCAATCTGTGCCGCAGAAAAAAATGACGCAGCCGGGAGCGTCATATCATAGTTTTGTGTGATTGGGTGAGGGGGCGTACCGACCAAGCGAGATTTTGCAATGTTGAATGCTGAAATTATGCATTCTAGAAAATCATTAAGCCCAATATGTACGTTCTTTCCGCTATATTTCTTTCTAGCTATATTTTTTAATTTCCTGGGGGACGTGTCCCCCTATCGGGCCCAGGATTGCTGCCCCTGTCCATGATTACTACCAACGTGAGTTCAAATACAAGCACAAGCGAGTTGGTATGAGCTGAAGCCAAAAGAAGGGCAAAATAAGAGTTGTGAAGTAGCCCCTTAACCGTTTATTTAAAATTTGACTGTTCAGTATAATTATAGCTTCTATTCAAAAGACATCCAAAATGTTGTGCCCTTTTCAAATTTCTCACTAAAAAGTGATGACCTTTGTAGCACGTCAGGGGATGTTTTTAACGTTTAACTTTGAATCCGCAGCTCAAGATTTTATGCAGCCAGCCCCCTCTATTCAATAACGTTTCCCAAGCCCTCTGGAATGACCCCAAACCTCCCAATTACATTTTCCCCCTTTTTTGTCGTTACTGTCACTTAGCACCATTTCCTTGTCTTCCCCCTTTCTCATCCGACTTTTCTCTCCCCCACCCACTCAGTGTTATCTAGGGTACGGGCAGGGGTGGATCTAGGAGAGTTCAGCGGTTTAACCCCACCCCCCCCCCCCCCTTGGGCGGCCAAGTGGGAAAAAAAGGGAAAACAGAAGGGGAAAAAAAAGAAGAAAAAAGTAAACAGTAAAACGACGCAAAATTTTGAAAATCCTGGGTCCGCCACTTGGTCAACCCCCCCTCCCCTTGGCAAAAAGCTAGATTCGCCCCTGACGCGCATGCATGTTCCCTCTCTTTGAAAGCACCCCTCTATCTCTGGTGTGTAAAGTCAGTACGGGCCGGATTTTTGTGTATTACGGGCCGGACTTCATTGCGTGAAAAATACCCCTTTACCGGAGATTTTGGGAACACAAATTCAGTCCCCCCTCCACCCGTCCTCGGAGTGGGAGGGAGGGGGTGGGGGGGTGGGCTTTCTTCTTTTTCTTTTCTCCTTTTTTTCTCTTCTTTTCTTTCTCTTTTTTTCCTTCCCTTTTTTTTGCGCCGCCAATACTCCGTGGCCGTTTGGGCCCCCCCTGGATCCGCCACTGTTATGTTGTATGAATATATTTCTAATTGTAAATATCTTCTTATATCTCTTGAGGCAGCAGAATCTTAAAACAGAACAAAAACTTATCCATATCATTGTATATACACAATCCATTAATAAATGGAATCTCTGGGGGTCATGAAAAAAACAAAAAACATGTGCCAAGCCCAATCAGAGAGTGAGAGAGAGAGAGAGATAGAAAACACCTGGCAGTTAATAAATTATATATTAACAGTCAATAATCAGAATTCTAAATACTAAATTCTACAAAAACAAGTTCCAAGTCTTTAACTCCTATCTTCGAGAACACTTACAGGCAAAGACGAGCTCAGCCGGCAAACTTCTCACTGACCCCACCCGGTTGGAGGCCATGCACACATACTCCCCGCCGTCTACTGTTCTCTCTGGGCTAGTAATAGTCAGTTGCCCAGGTGTGATGACCAGTCGAGCGTTAGTTGCCAGAGAGAGTGGAGCACCATCCTTAGTCCACGTGTAGGTGATTGGTTCATCACCGGTAGCACGACAGTGGAAGGAGACTGAAACAACATTGGATGCCGTATCAAAGATGGTTTCCTCTGGTTGCTGCATAAGGATAGGTCCCGTTTCTAGAGGGGAAAAAAGTTCAAAATTCTTTGTACCGTAGTTGTGTTCAACATCAGTTTGAATGTTTAAATTGTTCTTCAGCAAAGTACACTTTTATTGGTTAAAGAAATGGAAAGTATACATAAATTCAATCCATTACTTGTCCAACTTTTATAAAGCAGGTCTGGATAGTGTTATGTTCTTATGACAAACTAAACATCTCCTTAAACGCATCACTGGTTTTAGTTGATAGTTATGCTCATGCACTCAGTAATACAATTTGGTTGAGAGTTCAGGTTTTAATACAGATAATTAGATTGCTGGAAAATTAGAAAGTTACTCACCTGCGTGTACAGCAGCGCCAAAGAGGGCGACACAACTCAAAACGATCTTGTAAAACATTTTCACCCTCCTAAGCTGTGTATTTGATGAATCTTGTGATGATTTCAAGCTTTGTAAAGAGAGAAAACAGAAATCTAGTTAATAATACATTAGAGCAGGCCTTCTCAACTGGCGGCGCACGCGCCACTTGTGGCGCTTGGGGTCAGTCGGAGTGGCGCGCGGCTGTTCCAAAAAATTAAAAATTAAAAAAAAAAAAAAATTATTTTAAAATTTAAAAACTCACCAAAATCAAAAAGTCACAGTCGAAGTTGAGCCCAAAATGTAAGCAAGCCATTTTGTTTTTATTGATTTTCACTTGATTTTGACACTTTCTGTGTTTATTGCACCAAAATAACTACATATAAATCAACTTCCATTGTAGATTTTAGCCAGGAACTGTACTAATTATTTCACATTAATATGAAATTATGATTGATGTTTTATGGAACAAAATGGTGTTGAAAATGCCACATCTGGGCCTTAAAAAAATCCTAAAATCCACTAGCTTCTGGGGTTTCGCCCCCTGGACCCCAACCGGTAATGACTTGGTTGCTACGCTCCCTCGCAACACAGTTACCAAACATACAGGTTGGCACTTCAACCTCAATAAACAAAAAAATTGGCATTTCTAATAAACTAGTTGAGAAGACCTGCATTAGAGGATCTGGAAATATATTAGATCTGAATAGTCAGATAAAAAAAATCAACAAGCATACACATGCAGATCCAAAACTTCAATACTTCTGCAAAAAACAATTCCAAGAAACTAAATAGTTATTGTATTACTGCTGGGTTATTTTGAAAAACTTATTAAAATATTACATTCCTCACATAAATAAAGAACAATATCATTAAACAACCATCCACACATCATATAATTTACACAGCAGTTGAAAATCCTATTTCAGCCTGGATGAAAAATAGAACTGCTTGTTAAATGGAGAGAGTGCTGATGCAAGTGTTTTCAGGTCATCATTCAGCCACCCAAGATGTGAGATATTATTGGGATATAAAAAAAAGAGCCTGATAGATCAGAACTGGGAATGATTGCTATTACGGCACTCGTCTGCAGAAAATATGAGCGATCGGATAGATGCACTAGGCTCTGTAGAAGCAGATACATACATGGTCATACTAAATCAAACTATTAATGGTCCGTTTCCATTATGGAATATACCTCCTGCAGAGAGCTAGAAAATTGATCTTATTTTTCTTTTTTCAATTTCATATCATTTGGTTTTATACAATGTGAATGATGAAAATAAAAGGCCCAATATTGGAAATGTTTTGCCTCTTCTGTGAAGGGCAGTCAGTGTTAATAAAGTGTTCTGATATATCTTCCCTAATAAGTATATAAATTGTAGTACTTTGTAAAACCAAGATACTAATGAATCTGATGTGCAATAATTATATATTACTGCATGGCTTTGAGTGTGATACAAGAATATATTGCTAGGGCTATGACAATATTGACCGAGTCAGAGACAAGTCCAATATTGTCATAGCGAGAGCAATATATTCTTATATCACACAAAAACAAGGCCATATAATATTATTATTATAATCTTTATCAGGCTGCACTAGCGAAATCACAAAATATGACTTACCTCTGTAAATATGGCTTTGTTTTCATGTGATATTGATATCTATAGTTGAAGTTCCTGGATGACTTTAATAGCAATACAAAAACAATATTGATCAGTCATCCTATACTGCACTAAAGATATTAAATACACTGATTTATTGTACCGCTTGGAAGCCTTATATAGATAATAATATATTTTATCTCTCTGAAAATGAATAAGATGAGGTTAGTGATATTCATCATTTTCATTTACTCTGCACTATACCAGCCTCTACACATTAAAGATATTTAATATTCCCTCCTACTATCAATCTTTCAGCATAGAGCTCAAATCAACAATAAAACATGAGATACCATGACTAATTCTACTCTCTGTCCCCAGAAAGAAATTGATAAATAAAAAGGCAAAGCACCTCACTAATTGAAATATGATCTGCCTTGAATTGACACAATGAAGATCATGTGTAAGATGAGAAGTGTAAGATGAGAAGTCTTTACTCAAGGTCTAGGCAAAGGCCCACCATCTCTTTTTGGAGTTTGGAATAATTATAAGTACCGAATATGAGCTGATAGATAGCATGGAACACCTGCATTACAAACTTGGCTGGGTGGTGTTTAAGTGATACTTGAAATTAATACAACAATAGAACAATAGCTGCTGGCAGGAAAATGTACAAGGCCATGACATTGCTTCATGCCTTGAATGAAACTAACAAACATGTAAATGATGAAAGAGTTACTTCCTCATTAGGCGGTGTCACACAGAAAAATCCCTTAAAAAATCCCTTGAAAACTCCTTTCAAGGGTGAATTTTCCTGCTTCGTTATAGGATTTTTAATAGGATAATTGATGACAGACAGCAATTAAGAGGATAACTAAAATTCAGATTTTTTGCCTCTGTGTGACACCGCCGAATGTTAAATTTAAGTGCCACGTTTGAATGACATGACTACCAGTAATACCGTTTTCACACCTGTTTTTTTTGTTGTTTTTTTTTGGGGGGGCGGGGGGGCTAAGAAGGTTTTAGCGCTGCAAGTTCCCGGGCTATCTTTCTTGTTCACACCTCTTTTTTCGAAGTGAGTTAGCTCCGCAAGCTCCTGGGCTAAGCTGGTCCTGCTCCCAAGTAGGCTTAGCGCAGCAATTGCGGCGCTAGCGGCGCTTAACCCCCCAATTGCCGTGCTAACCTGTCAGGTGTGAAAGCATGAGCTGTTAGCCTAGGATATCTTTTGAACGATGGTGCACGTATGAATATTCAAGAATACCAACCATCACCCATGACAACAGCGAGGATCGGAGCGCGTGTTTTTTTGCAGTTGCATGCAGGTGTTCGCAACTTTGAAAATCTCTTCCTTCTGTTGTTTAAAAGCTATATGTCTCCGACGATGATTCTTTCTCAAAAGAAAATGGCAAGCACAAAAACCATTGTATCCTTTTGAATCCTGTGGCGCCACATTTTGAAAAAATGAAGTCGACTGTCAACTTCCGGTTGTGGAGTTGTAGAACTGCACTGCACGTGCGCACAGGCAAGGTCATGTCCATCTTCTGAATATTCCGATAGTTCTAAGCTCGGGCTAAGGATAGCCCAGGTTATCTGAACCACGTGTGAAAACGGTACTAGGCTTTAAGTGTACCTTTCAATCACATGATCTAAGCTTTCAAAGACATGCGAAATGGACATAGAAAATATAGTTTTTCATGGATCTACTTTTAGTATTAATCCTGAAATATGAAGTTCAGTTCACTATTGCTAGTTCCCTGCTCCCACAATATCAAATGAACTTGTTTTTGAGCATGACTGGTTATCTGATTTGGTTATGAATACTTCTGGCTGTTAATGATACACATTCACATCTACCCGAGATTACACTGAACACCAGGGTGTTACTGAAGGTGTACAGAATGTTGTCCTGCCACGATACTTGTACCTGAGAGTACCTGAGAGTGCTATATGCAGTGACGTGGTACATGTATTCAAGGTCATACATGTACATCATGGGACTGGGTAAAAAAAATTCATTTACTGTACCACTTTCTTCTGACTCACCTGACACACTTTAATCTGACTTTTTCCCATTCATTTTCTACACAGAGGAGTTTTCATAAGACAGATTCTGCGATTGGATTTTTTGTTAGTGAACATTCATGACATTACCGGTATGCAAATTATCAAGATCGCACAATTCACGAGCGTGGTCATCTTTTCTTTGTGTAAAAAATATGACCAAAAGTTCCTGAAAATGACACTTTGAGTGAATTTTTTTTAATGCGTCAACAACTTTGTGATTTCTGAGGCATGCATGTTGATTTGGTAATATTGAAATGTTATGAAGCTGACGTATACTTTATCTCAGGACCATGTTTTGAGGGAACAACAGGGTTGATTTTTCCAAAAAAATAAGCGAAGGTGATCATAGGTATTACATGTACATGTATGTTACTGCAAGACTGTTAGCCACAGCAAATTGAAGAACAAAACTATCTGTGTCTGCATAGGAATAGGACTAGATTTTCAAAGCAGTGATTTTGGGGCAATCATTGAAATTCCTAATTTTCAGGCAAATTTTGGACTAGATCTAGAGGAAACCTGTAATTAAACATTGGTACCAAATCATTATAAGCATTGTACTCCTTATTAAAATTTCTTAAGGGGGTGTGGCACCTCTTTTTCAAAGGCTAGACCTATTCCTTATGCCCAGTTAGAAGTAGTAGAGAAGGAGCTGGATAGGCTAGAAAAAGCATGGGTGATCAAGAAAGTGAAGAATAGTAGACGGGCGGCCCAGTCTACACATCTAGTTCAGATAGCCGAGCCTGCATGCCCAAATAGTTGATCTTGTGTAAAGCATCTCGGATATTATGCTTGTCTCCACGTTTGTGTATGCCTTAGTTTTGCCTTTAGGTTCACCTTGCACTCCAACCAGAATGCATAACATTCCCCAGGATGAATGCCAAGCAATGAAAAACCTAGATAACTTCTCCCACTATACTCACTATTAGATTCTGACCCCACCAACAAATTCTCTCAACAGATTATGAAATTGGAGAAAATTACACAACTACTTTCACATTGTTTTTATCCGGCAAGTAAATTGTTTTGGGGCAAGTAAAATAAGAAATTTCATGATTTTGCTTGCCCAAACAAGTAGGGCAAGTAGAAAATGATGATTATGTGGAGGCTTGCATTAGCCATTGAAATATTTAAATCACCTTATGATAAATGGTAGAAAGTGAAAATTGTTTGAAGCACCCTACATTTTTTTCTCCATCACTGCACCCATTTTCATATAATTGAGTCAATACAATAAATAATGAAAACTTCTCTCTTTTTTAAAATTTATCTACTGTAGATACTCCCGTAGCAACAGTTCACAGACTGGGTTATGCAAGACTGTGGTGATGCAATCATAACAAACTGCTTAACGTTAATCATGCAAATCCAGAGATTCGTATTTAACGATGACCACTAGGGGAACACACGCATGCCCCTGATGATAACCAAATCCGTCGCCGACAATTTGTTTACGAAGCAGCTGTATTGGTCAAAAATGATCCAACTCTTACCATAAGGAGGGCATACAACATTTTTATGGATAGAGCACACCACCATCCACCAGATATACCCACATTTCAAGAAATCTGAAGCCAGCTGCAACAAGTCCATTTGGCCCTCTGCCCACCAATTCCTAGGCGAATTACTATGTCCAAATAGACGGCATGTGGGCAGAGTGTTGGAATGGACAAAGGAGACTACTACTTCTAGAAAATCGAGTAGGTGTGGTAGTGTTTGCCACGGATGACGAGTTAATCACCATGCAAGAAGCCAAAATATTGATGGAAATTTCAGGACAACTCCTCGCCCCTGCAGTCAAATTCGTCACCATACATGGGCTGTATACGAATACACGGTGGATTATCCCATTAGGTATGGCCCTTCTTGGTGGAAAAACACAAGTACACTATGAAGTAATGCTGCAATCTCTCCTTACTGTCCTTACTGCAACAGCTAGGGAGAAGGCTTGCTCCAAGACAGACGATGAAAGACTTTGAGGCAGCATTGATGCAAGCGATTAGAGCCGAGTTTCCTCTAACTAGGCCTTATGGATGCTACTTCCATTTCAGCAGTAGCTGTACAGGAAAATTCAACATCTGGGGCTGCAAGTAGAGTACAGGCGGGACAAACAACTGAAGAAATGTGTGGTAGTATTTACCAGATGACGCAGTAATATCACCATGCAAGAATCAGAAATATTATATTTTTATGGAACTTTCAGGACAACTCCTTGCCCCTACAGTCAAATTCGTCACCATACATGGGCTGTATACGAATACACGGTGGATTATCCCATTAGGTATGGCCCTTTCTTGGTGGAAAAACACAAGTACACTATGAAGTAATGCTGCAATCTCTCAAGGAAGGTGTCCTTACTGCAACAGCTAGGGAGAAGGCTTGCTCCAAGACAGATGATGAATGACTTTGAGGCAGCATTGATGCAAGCGATTAGAGCCGAGTTTCCTCTAACTAGGCCTTATGGATGCTACTTCCATTTCAGTAGTAGCTGTACAGGAAAACTCAACATCTGGGGCTGCAATCAGAGTACAGGCGGGACAAACCACTGAAGAACTGTGTGGTAGTATTTGCCACGGATGACGCGGTAATATCACCATGCAAGAATCAAAAATATTATACTTTGATGGAACTTTCAGAACAACTCCTCGCCCCTACAGTCAAATTCGTCATCAAATATACGGTGGATTACCCGTATCCCATTAGGTATGGCCCTTCTTGGTGGAAAAACTCAAGTACACTACGAAGTAATGCTGCAATCTCTCAAGGAAGGTGTCCTTACTGCAACAGCTAGGGAGAAGGCTTGCTCCAAGACAGACGATGAATGACTTTGAGGCAGCATTGATGCAAGCGATTAGAGCCGAGTTTCCTCTAACTAGGCCTTATGGATGCTACTTCCATTTCAGCAGTAGCCTGTACAGGAAAATTCAACATCTGGGGCTGCAAGTAGAGTACAGACGGGACAAACAACTAAAGAACTGCATTCGTAAAGTGATGTCCATTGGCTATCTTCTGTTGGCTCATGTCAGAGGTTCTTTTGAGTAAGTGCACTTCAGAAGTCTGAAAGGGGTTTTAGTATTAGTTCAGTTTTTGTTTAGAGTGGACTTCAAGAAATGAGCTTTTGTAATGAATAACTGAAATAGATCTATATATATACAGTCAAACCTGTGTTAACGACCAACTGTCTACACAACCACCTGTCCACAACGGTCACTTAAATTTCATGTAGACCTAGTTAAGACAGGACTGTTGACTTTGGGGATCTGCTTCGAGGGAGATCGACAGTGCTATTTCTTTTTGGCTCAACAGGGAAGGGGGCAGGGGTGTTGAGTAAGAAAAAAAAAATCATAGTTCTCACTACCCCCACCCCCGTTGAGCAAAAAATCCATACGATACGAGTACGCTGGTACATTTTACATGTTTGGAGGTTTTTTCATAAACCGGAGAGATTGCGGGAAAGTGGGAGGAAGGGAGTCTCCTGCTAATAGCTGGTGGGACAGCAGGAGAATGAGCATGGTGGCGTGAGACTCCCTCCAAATGCGGGAGGGTTGACAGCCCTGGTTAAGAACCTGTCCACAACAACCACCTGTCTAACGCGACCAGCGGCCAATCATTTTGCTTCCGCTGGCCACCAAGAATGCCCACACAACGAACGCCAGGGCCAGCCGTATAGCGAACAACAGCAGCCGTGTGGCGACCAGCCACAGCAGCATTTGAGCAATTTCGCTCACACAGTCAGGCGATCGTCGGCACAGCGGCTAACTATAAATCTAGATCTAACTATTCGATCCTAAGCTTTTATTAAAACTTCAATCAGAACATCTAATTACCGACAGGATGTTTCTTGCATGTTCATTGTGGGCTGTCCTATTGAAAACATACAATACAGAGTCATTGTCATGAACTTCGTCGTACCGTGCACAGGCACCACTAGCCTACCTAGCTAACCTGCAAGATCTAGAGGCATGTTGAGTGGGCGCCGCCTGTCTGTCAATCAAATTTTCAGGCTCGTTCGTATCATTTCTTTTAAATAATGCCAGTAAATTTCAAAGACAGAAAATTATGTTTGCCGCAATTAATGGTGTATTAACTGCACTTTTTTTACCACCGGTAAACATCAAAAGTCGGGGTGCGGTTTATACACGTTACGATCTTGCTGCCAATTCCAGGTAAACAATCTCCGCATTCAGCAGCGGTTAAATTGTGTCACCGAGGCTGAAGTTCTTGGCTTAGTTATATACCATTGTCCTGAAAATGACACTCGTTTTCAACGCTTTTCAAATCATCCATCGGAAGTTCTGACATCAGAAAGAATATTTCTAATGTGAATATTATATTATAATCTTGTATCTGATAAATTTTCATGCAATTTTGTATGTTATTTGTCATAGAGTGGGCTGATTTGCTGAAATCTGTTATTTTTATCATCATCCGGGAACATTTGAAAAGAGGTTGCTTCACATATGTATGTTTAATGGAAGTACAGTTACCCTCCTGTTTTGTTTTTTTAAAGGGGGGAGTGTAGTGTACATGGTGTTATTCCCACCTCGAAGACTGTAAAATCGATCTGTTGGATAATAAAGAGTGTCTTCTATATCACCGATGGCCAACCTTTTAAAGCTCGCGGGCCACAGCTAACGATTGGCATAACTTGGCGGGCAATAGATAGCCTTCTCCCCCCCCCCCCACACACACACACTCATGCAATACGTGTACACACCTGAAATTCTGCAAAAACAAACAAGCAAACAACAAGATCAGTGAGAAAAACAAATCAGGCTTATATTTAGTGTGATTTCTGTGGCTTGCACTTTTCTAATATGTTGTTAACCTCCATTACATACTCTGGTGAAAATGAGGTAAAGTGGTCCACCTTTCTCTTCTATGAAGAAGAGACCAATCTGATTTAAAGTTTCTCTCCTTTTCTTCGCAGGTCTCGAGGTCGTTGCCATGTTGGTTGTTATTTCAATCAAAATCAAGGACACAGCAGAAAGAATATCCTAAATGTATTACTTGTACACTGTACATCTAATTGAACGCAGTGTAGAGGGAAGGGGACTGACTATATTAAAGATAAACTTGAGTACTGGTAATGCGATTGCATTGTGAAAGAAAAGATGTGGAATAGATCAGAAAAGTTGATCATATAGCATGTACATGTAAGTAATGGTGTGTAATGCAAGGTTCTAGAGTCATCAAAATCATCATAAATTTGGCAGAGTCTTGGTAAAGTAACAATCACTTACACAGATAGATGTATATGGGACAACACACATGGTGTCGGGGCTAGTACTATATACCCTGATTTCCTTATCTTTCTATGCTCATTACTCAGCCAGTATACATTTTCTTCCAAAATTGTTTGACACATGACATTTATTTGTAATCTTGAACATTCAGTGTAAGTTTCGTTAGATTCTGTGAGAATTCATTTTCTTTTTTTACCAGAACTCAAGTTTATCTTTAAGTTTACGATTAAGATTCATGAGAAAATTGTACGGTGGGAGAAAAGAGTTGTAAGTTTGAAAACAAGTATGGCATTTCAAACATTATTTCTCGATTCACAACAGTTGTTACTGCGTGCGGAAATTACAAACTGAAATTTACACGGTGAGTGATATTAATGCGGGTATTAATGTCATTAATATAATATAATGAGAGGGAATTTGAGGAGTCAGTGTATCACAACAGTTGTTACTGCGTGCGGAAATTAGAAACTGAAATTTACACGGCGAGTGATATTAATGCGGGTATTAATGTCGTTAATATAATGTAATGAGAGGGAATTTGAGGAGTCAGTGTATCACCAAGTAACGAGTCAATGCGTTGTGAAAGATGAAATCAAATTATGGAAATATTAGAGATAGCTGCGTGTAAATGTTTTACCCTACTTCATCGCTGCTATATGTGGCTGCATTTCATTTACCGGTATGAAGTATTTTTTCACTGCTCCGCGGGCCGCACCAGAAGCGCTCGTGAGCCGCATGCGGCCCGTGGGCCGCGGGTTGGCCACCCGTGTTCTATATGGCCGACATAGGAGTGAAGCTGCCTCGTCATTTCGTGTCTGAATACACAACACTAATCTTACTTCCATAGTTCCATTTCATTGATTTAAGGTTTGAAACTCAATACTGTGTGAAATGAGTTAATTGATGTTCCCATAGTACAAACAATACCGATTTTTCTATGACAGGAAATCTGGACAAAACATCAGCGTTTGCATGTTCTGAGGACTTCCGATACTTGATTTCATACTGGTGGGTAAGGGAGAGAATGGGGAGGAGGGGATCGATAGAAGGGGAGGGGAGAGGGAGAAAGAGAGAGTGAAAGTGGGAGAGAGGGAGATAGAGAGAGGGTCAGATAAAGAGAGAGAGAGAGAGAGAGAGAGAGACAAAGGGTAAGGAGATATTGCCTCTAACAATGTCTACGTAGTCAGAAGAAATTGATATTGTCATATTCCTCTTAATTAAATGTTATAATTCAGGCATTATAAAAAAAACATTACAAATCATAAATACAGAATAAATAATAGCCCAGGACCTCTAAAAGCAACTTGTGCTTGTACATGAGGCCCCTGTCAAGGTAAATACAATATCAAATTAAATAACGAAATCAATAAAACTTACTTTGTAAATATATGTAAACAAGTCAATGCAAAGCATAGCATCCCCTCGCAGGGTACAAATGGCCTATATGCGTCAGAACAAGTTACCTCCATTGGACTATACTATTATATTACTAGGCGAGGAAGTTAACCACATTTTCAATTAGGTGTTTTTGCATATTTAATGAGCTATGACCTTCCACCTTTGACCTACATACTCAGAAATTGAACTTAGGCTGTACATGTATTTTGATACCATGTACCTTTCATATCAAATTTTTTTAAAATCCGTCAAACAATACTAAAGTTATGGATCGGAAACCAGATTCGCATACTTAATGGACTATGACCTTTGACCTACATACTCCGAAATCGAACTTAGGCTGTGTTTTGATACCATGAACCTTCATTTCAAATTTCATTAAAATCCGTCAAACAGTACTAAAGTTATGGATCGGAAACCAGATTCGCATATTTAATGAGCTATGAACTTTGACCTACATACTCCGAAATCAAACTTAGCCTGTATTTTGATATCATGTACCTGCATATCAAATTTCATTAAAATCCGTCAAACATCACTGAAGTTATCGATCGGAAACCAAATTTGTTACGAACGGACGCACGCACGGACACACAGAAGGACGGACGGCGGCGTTTCTATATCCCCTCCGACTTCGTCGGCGAGGGGATAATTAAGAAGAAGATATACGAAAAAGACCGACCATTAACTGTCAGCAGGTATCGCCCATGTATATGCATAGACTCACAATCACACAAAAACACACAAGAGCAATACCAAAAAAGGAAGAGTTCAGAATGAGAAAAAGAAGAAAGGGAAGAGGTGAGAAAGAGAAAAAGAAGAAAAGGAAGAGGTGAATATAAGAAAGATAAGAAAGGGTTTACTCTGTCAAGGATGACATACCGTTTCAAAAATCTAACGTTTGAATAGAGTTCTAAAACGAAAAAGTGTGGAGCTGGATTTAAGGTTATTACAAATTGAATTCCATTCATGTACTCCTGTAAAATGGATAGAATGGGTTCTTATAGTAATGGGAACACAAAGACTATCCTGTGTATGAGTGTGATACGTATAGAATGAAGAATTAGTTCTAAACATATTATCAAAATATACTGGGAGAATCCCTTTGTGATACTTAAACATAAAAACTTATATATTTAAGTTTTACAAGTTCAAACACTGGGAGAATTTTTAATTTAACAAATAGTGGTAGACTGGGATTACGAAAGTCACTATGATTTATCAGTCGTATTGCATGTTTTTGTAAAATACATGGTTTATCAATATAGATTGATGGGTATAAAAAATCTGATATCAAATATCTGAAAAAACACCTATACTTGAAAGCTTAGAAGATATTATTATTATTAGCAATGTGATCCTTCAAGGCAAGTGACTCATGAATAAGAATGCCTAAGAAAATAAATGACTCAGTTTTCTCAGACCCCATTCTCACTCACTTCGTAGACCGATCTACGCTACACCGATCCATTGGATCGCTCCAGAGGTACGCTTCGTTTATGTTCACACTCACGAGCTAGACCGCTCTTGTTGCTATGGTTTGGCGTGAACGAGCTAAACCGCTCCTGTTGCTGGTATAGCAAAGAGCGGGCAGAATTTAAAACCGAAAAGAGTGCCTCATACCTTCTGCTATATTTTGTTATTTTTTATCATTCTATCATTTTCTTTTTCTGTTTTTCTTATGCTATTCTTTGTTTGTCCATCTTTCATCTTCTCTTCTATCTTTCCATTATCTATTCTTTATCATTTTCTCTTCCTGTCTTTTCTTATGTTATTCTTTGTTTCTACCTTCTACCACCTTTTCTTATGTTATTCTTTGTTTAATCATTTTATCACTTTCTCTCACTGTCTTTCCATAATATGTTATTCTTTGTTTCTTTCTTCTATCACCTTTTTAATGTTATTCTTTGTTTTATCATTCTATCACTTTCTTTTTCTGTCATCCTTATGTTATTCTTTGTTTCTCTCCTTTACCACCTTTTCTATGTTATTCTTTGTTTTTATAAATCTATCACTTTCTGTTACTGTATTTATATGTTATTCTTTGTTTCTTTCTTCTATCACCTTTTCTTATGTTATTCTTTGTTTTATTATTCTATCACTTTCTTTTTCGGTCATCCTTATGTTATTCTTCATTTCTTTCCTTTACCACCTTCTCTTATGTTATTCTTTGTTTTATCATTCTATCACTTTCTTTTTCTGTCATCCTTATGTTATTCTTTGTTTCTCTCTTTTACCACCTTTTCTATGTTATTCTTTGTTTTTATAAATCTATCACTTTCTGTTACTGTATTTATATGTTATTCTTTGTTTCTTTCTTCTATCACCTTTTCTTATGTTATTCTTTGTTTTATTATTCTATCACTTTCTTTTTCTGTCATCCTTATGTTATTCTTCATTTCTTTCCTTTACCACCTTCTCTTATGTTATTCTTTGTTTTATCATTATATCACTTTCTTTTTCGGTCATCCTTATGTTATTCTTCATTTCTTTCCTTTACCACCTTCTCTTATGTTATTCTTTGTTTTATCATTATATCACTTTCTTTTCCTATCTTTCCTTACGCTATTCTTTGTTTCTTCCTATCACCTTCTCTTATGTTATTCTTTGTTTTTATTATTCTAACACTTTCACTTTCTGTCTTTCATTATGTTAATTTTTGTTTCTTCCTTCTATCACCTTCTCTTTTGTTATTTTTTGTTTTTATCATTCTATCATTTTCTCTCTATATGTCCTTATATTATTTCTTTTATTCTTGTACTGTAATCTCTTTCTCTCTTTCGTTACTTTCCCACCAAAACACAATCACTTCAGGTTGAAGATCGCTTCCTGGCATGATTTATGATCGCACTGCACGATCAATTGAGCAGTCTGGGGCGATCTAGGAAGCGAACCGGTCCAGAAGACCACATCGCAAGGTGGTCTTCTGGATCGGTCCAGAAGATCGCTTCCTGGTCTGTTCACACTCACAGTTAGACCAATGTAGCCTAGATTGAGATGGATCGGTCTAGGAAGTGAGTGAGAACGGGTCTAAATAACAGTTCTTTCACTTCTTATCGGGTCAGTGTTTGATGGAATTTTTTTCCTTTTATTATGGAATAATTAATACATACTTTGTTTTCATAAAATTCAATAATAGATTGTTGCTTCTGAACCAGTCGTTTAACATCTGTAATAAGGTGAACTGCTGTGCAGGGTGGCGGAGCACCTATTGATTTCGTCAGAATCTTTTTTTCTTTTTCTTCTTTTTCTTTTTCTTTCTATGTGGATTTTGTTCGCTTCATATCTCATGAATGGCATTTTCATGACATGTGACATATGCATGATTATTTTTCCCTTTTCTTTCTTTTTATTTTGTTATTTTTTAGCTGCCAAAAGGGGGGGAGGGGGGCACGGGCCAGCTGTGCCCCCGCCGGAATCATGACATAACGCAGCTAGAGCTTAGCCTTAGCCTTAAAATCAGCTGGAAATTCAGAACTGATTTAAACCCCTAGATCTACTTTAAAGTAATATACAACTACCGGTAAGCGCACGCCCAATGCAAAAGTGAATTTTCAATTAGTCTAGTGCCCATTTTTCAAAGCAATGAGTTGTTAATGATTTGAACGACATCACTCATATAATCATAAAGCAACAAAATGGTCATCAACAAAATATGAAACAAATATAAAATTAGTAAGTGACAACAAAAGTACAAGCATGTTCAGCAAACACTTTCACATAAATTTTGGACTGTAATTATAAGTACGTGTTGGGCACTAGACTAGTACAATGCACGAAGGTCTAACCGTAATAACTAAATAACTAATAGACTCTAAGTTAGATCTACAGTGTAGTCTCTAAGCTACACAAAATCAATGACATCGATGGAATCGTTTGGATGGAAATCAGATTAAGTACACAAAAACTGTTACACTATTAAATGTCATGAATTTAATTTTCACAATACCTCTGCATGCGTCTGAACTATACTGGAAGTAGAAGAACTACTATTTAGAGTGTAAACTTTTATACAAAAGTTTGACTTACGCAGCTCAGATGCACAAAGTGACGACGACGCGACGGTTACCCGGCAATTGCAGCTCAATGAGCGGCGGCTGTATATATATCGGGCACACGCGCACGTCGTCTGCTATTGGCGAAGTGCTTTGTGTTTTAAAAGCATGAAAAGGCCCATACCACGTGATCTTACTGTACATGTACTGGGTTATTTTGAGCACCTCGTGACTGGGGGGGGGGGGGGGGGGGGGGGGGGGGGGGCTATGATCTCGGCCGTCGAAAGTCCGATGAACACGAAAAAGTGCATGTTTGTAGATATTTACGTAAGGAACAAGATGGTATAATTAGTTTTTTGCTAAGATGCAAATTTTTGTCGTTATAGCCTAATTAATTATGCAAAATGCTAATTGTATGCAATTTACAGAAAACTCTACATGTTTGGCTGTAGACTTGTGAAGAATGTTGAAAATGTATTGAATAAATGTTTCCTTCATCTCAAATTCATATACATTATTTTTATGATATTTGAAAAAGCATAGATTAATTTGCATAAATTATGGATACGCATTCATGAACTTAAAATCTGGAAATATACAGGGAACTAGAATCATTACAAAAATTGTCAGACTCCACTTTTTGAATGTTAATTGAAACTCATTATTCATATGAAACTTCTTTTCAAACACAAAATAGTTATTTTGATGTAATTAATAATGATAATTTATGCAAATTTGATGCGATTTTCAAATATTTCTTCTGTATTTTATTGTTTTTTATTTCTTATTATATCTATTGTTTTATTTCTAATGTATTATTTTGTTCTGGAATACATCAAGTTACTTTGAGAAACATATAAAAGCAATTTGATATCAATTCATATCTCCCACTTAGGAAGAAATACATCTAAACCTGTATTCACATTTCTGCTTGTACATGAATATATGCAATTATATATTTTTGATGACATGCGCATACTAATTGTTATGTAACATCTTGCAGGTATATCTGATTTCGACGAAAATGGTATCATGAAACGACAATTCAAAATTCCAAGCCGTTGCGGCGCAATCTCCGAAAATGTCGAGGGGGCCTCCAAGCCCCCCCCCCCCCCCCCAGTACAGTAAGGGTTAAAAGGAGGGTAGAAAGGGGTCTAAATTAATATCTGATTTATTATTATTATCTAATTGCAAATATCTTTGCGGGTTTATAGTTATTATTTTACAACATGGAATACAGCAGGGGCGGTGAAACGTCTTCCAAAGTGGGGGGGGGGGCACCAAAAAAAAGGCACTTTCTGACAAAAGGGGCACTTACAAGAGCAAACCTCAAAGTGAACATACACCATTTTTAGACATTGGTATATACCACAACATCGTCATATAAATTGTGATTACACTACCAAGGATGACATCAATATTTGTTTCTCTCTCTACGTCAGTGGTTCAAGATATTGCTTATTTTGCAGTTGGGCGTGATGGTCTGAATATTAATTTTCGAGCGAGCGAAGCAAAAATGCAAGGTCGCAGTGCGAACATTTTTATAAAGAGGACTACAAATAAACCTTGATGAGTGTTAAGCACAATCTAATATGTAACATAATTATAATCCCGGGTTATAACAACTATAAATGCGAGCGAGCAAGCTAGTCTAGGGGGGAAAATAAAAATGGGCTCTAAGTCACTTTGAATTAGGGGTACATGTTATGGAGAAAAGAAAAGTAGGCACTTAAGGGGAATGGGAAAAGTGCACGTGTCAAAGTAGCAAGGGCATTTATCAGAGGTGAAAATGGGGAACTTCTTGCACCTTAGGCTGAAAAGGGACACTCAACAGAGATGAAAAAGAGCACTTGTGAGAATGGAAATGGGGCATCTTTTGAAGGAGAAGTGCACCTATCAGATTTTAATTTCTTATAGAGGTGAAAAGGGACATTTCTGAGAAAGTGAAGGGGATCTTATGAAAAAAAACGGAGGTGCACTTATCAAATGGAAAAGGGGCAGTTAAGGGGGAATAGGCAGTTCTTACAAAGGGAAAGGGCCACTTCTGGGGTACCTGAAAAATTGGGGGCACTTTGCCCCCTGCCCCCCCCCCCCCCCCCCCCCCCCCCCCTCGGAAGCGCTGCCTCTGGAATACAGTTAACAATAATTAAGGACTGTGTTAGATGTTCCAGGAAATGATTCAAATGGGAGAGAAAAGTTGACTCGATAAGCCATAGTAAGTGTTACAGACTTTTTATTTAAAAAACACAAATGAACAAATTACAAAAATAAAACTTGTGAAAGTGGAAGTAGGAGCAGAAAATGATAATTTGATAGAGGCCCATGTCTCATTTATTTTGGAGCGATTCCAATACTAGTATCAATTGGTTGTAACTTGAATCACCCTACTCGATCGTGTGACCCAAAAAAGAAAATCAAAATGAACTTAGAATGTTCACAATATCAGTGCATGTAAACATGATAGGCCTATTTAATTATATGCAAGAGTAATTTCAGGCAAGTGTATGATAAAAAGTGTTTTTTCAACCCACGTGCACACAACGTATGGGGATAAAAGATTTTAGCAAACACATCAGATTAAACAGTTAGCTTACGAGCTTTGTGTGCATTTATGAATTTTCCCTCTATTGTAATTAGAATGAACTCTTTTACTCTAAAATCTAAAAAAATGGTCTTATATTAAAACCATTAAAATATATGTGTAAAATCAATATTTTTCTCTCCTTTTTAATTCTTATCTTTCTATTTTGTTTTCATTCTGTTAAATGAACAGTTCAACAACATAAATCATTATGTATTACTGTAATGTTGAAAACAAGAGATGGCGCTAAACCAGTTCTTTGATTCAACAAATAACTTACCGTTATATTTACCTTTATGTATTCGATGGGCCTCTGTGCTGCAAGTATAATGTTTTAAACAAGAGATATAATAGAGTCATTCACAAAGCGTGCAGATTTAGTGATTGGTGATGAGCACAGTGGGTTGAGGGATAGCTAAGAAACGTAATAAACAACTGTTATCAACTTTGCCTGCTTACTTCCCCTGTCAATTTCTGGATAGTTGTTTTACTACTTTTCCGATTCATTTTATTGTTAATCAAACTTTGCTCAACATAATTACATACTTTCTTTATTTTTGTGCTAAATCAAGAGGTGTCAGTTAAAAATAAAATTGAAGTCATCGTCAACTATAACAAGTATTTGGCGTTATGTGATATCATAAATATACAGATACAAAAAATGTATATTTGTATTAATATCAATACACGCGACTAAAAACACTGACGCACTGATGGGGGGGGGGGGGGGTGCTTGGGGACAGTTGCTCCCCCCCATAAAATTTAAAAGTGATTTATATTTGACACTAGTGATTTACAAATGTTGCTGAAATGACATGATATTTCCGGAATTTGTTCTCACTTTTTTTGTAAATTATACTTTTTGTATGCGTTTGATGGAAAATGATAATTCCGCCCCTGGACCCCACGCCAATTAGTGACCTGCCAGTGTCACAAATAATGTATCTTACTCATCTGACCGTAATTCAATAATCTAAAACCCCTGAGCTTGCGGGGCCCCTGAATGGCCTCCAAGCTATGGGACATAGATAGATAGATATGACGAGATAAATTACTTTGTCTTAAATATATTTCAAACTATCTTCAATGTTTAATGAAATTAAAAAACATATTCCCATTGATATTAATCATAAATCAACAACTTGAAAGGGATTTTTTGAATAAATATTTATATTGAAAAAGAAGTGATTGTAGGGCCTATATGTATAAGCATGTTGTATAGATATGCCTGAAGATCTGATAATGGTTTCCATAGCTGCATCGAAACAAAACTTATAAACACAAAGTATACCTGGTTATGAAAAGGCCTCGGTTAATTCTCCATGTTTTAGAGAGGCCTTCCTATCCAACAATACAGACTGATCTAATCAAAGTACTTCTTGCACTTATCTGTTGCGTGTCAGGTATGAAGTCTAGCGCCATCCCATGTTCGTTAAAAAAAATTAAAAGACACTTACTTGTAATTCCCGTTCTATTACTCAAAAACATTGCGTTCATGTCTCTTCTTTCTTTACGTGTTCTTTCTTTACGTGTTACGGAGATAGTTGACAATACAAAGCAAAAATCAAAGCTGAAATTGTACACCACCACTTTTTATTTTTTTTTATTTAAACACTGATTATTCATTTTGTTAACGATTACTCAAAATTAGATGAGAACAAATAATTTTAACTATGAGTATGATTGTGTATAATAATGATTCTATAACGTCGTGCATTGAGTTCCGTTGTTATAGTCTTCGTGTTTGTATATATAAGAACATTTACATCATCTAGAAATCTAACTATGGCAAATAAGGAATGTCGTATCTCGTAGTATAATTGTGCTGTGCTCATTTTATTTTGTCATAATCGCCAACACCACACTATCGTGTTTTCCAATTAGTTTGTGGTAATACGATGTACATGACGTCATTTACCGATGTCAGACGTTTGCACAAATTATTATAGCGCCAGATATTTTGACAATATTCGTTGTAGGTGGAATATATTACGCATACCGGTAATGAGGGTATCGCTTTCAAGAATAAACGGGTAAACAAATCAAATAAAAGATGTTTTAACCTTGCTTAGCTTCCAGTGAAAGAGAACATAAACCTTGGAGGGATATACAGAATAGAGGGTCATAACACTTGAGAATTGTCCCCGGTACTAATTCGTTCACGATCCAAACCTTACACTGTCGGCGCCTTCAAAGGACGCTCATAAATGAAATAAATCTTCTGGAAGACGAAAAAAAAAATCGAAAGAGGAGTGTTTTGTTATTGAGCCTTTGTGGGGGCAGTAGCGTGAGGTTGGTCTTGGTAGAGATCACAGGACAAGTACCGATGTGTCATAATTATCATGCATAGGAACCTTTTAAGAGGAATGGCTGGGCGAGGAACAGGGTGGGGGCGTTGGGTAAAACGCTTTCTGAACAAAAATAAGTCTTAACAAACGGAGAGGGGAAAAAACAAACTTTGCTTGATATGTGGTACAAGCAAAGGGAAAATGAAAACCATCGCCGAAGGTTGACTTTCAAAGGAAATTTGAGATGGTCGTGTCAGACGATTAAAAGGCTATTCATCAAAACATTAGCTAGGGATAAAGCGAGTTCGGTTCTGTTTTATGTCATGGAAACATCGAATTAACCGTGGTCAATTCGTTGGACAATAGCGGCGGCGGCTTGCTCAGAATTTCAAATTGTCTAGACATGCTCTGAAAAAGGTGATCATGAATAAGAGAAGAAACACTGGCTTGTAACTGTAGGAAGTGAAAGAGTTATTGCTGGAGATCCTTGCCGACTTTGAAGTATATACTTAATCGTCTTTCGTTATGTCTGCTCAAACCCACAGACATAAAGCTTAGCTTTTTTGTCACATTAGAATCTCTTTAAATATCCTTTCATTCTACAGATATATAGGCCCTATGTTGTTTCACTTAGGTTAGGATTAGGGTTGGTTATTAATTTTTAACGTTGCTTTCAGAATCTCAGTCTCCAACCATAACATATCGATTTAACTTTGAGTGTTTGGAAGATAAAGGTATATAACAAATATCTTTGGTATGGTATTGGTATGGATATTTTATTTATTCACGGCTAAAAACAATTAGAAAAATTGTGCCCGCATTCAGCAAAGGCTGTTTTTCAGCGAGGCCGTGATTACATAAAATTCGAATAGAATATAAAACAACGAAAATACAATTTACAAACAAATATGCAAGTTATAATAAACGAACATATTTACAGAAATTTAAGTACAAAATCGAATCATAGTGACAAAGGGAGAAAAACAATTTAAACAAATTAGTATCTATACGAGATGAAAGAAGTGAGCAAATATCTTGAATTTTACTAATCTCAATGTTGTTTAGCGTTAAAAACATTTATAATTCTGAGATCGTTATTAGATAGGTATTAATAAGCTTTAATGCATGGTATAATGGACTAGGCCTATGTTGAAGAAAATTTGTGAGGTCTTGGAAGGGGGATTTGTGAATTAGCATAACGGAACATTATAGCCTACATTAGTATTAAATTCGATCTATGAAGATCTTTGAAAGTGGTATTAATAAAAATGATTATTATAAAACCGATAATAGGAAAAAAGAGGAATGGATTTTGACGGGGATCCACATTTTGCAAATCTTCCCCTCTCTTTTTCCATTAAATTTCATCTAAAAAAAGTGATGAATTGCAATGTCAACAAAGAGATTATATTCTCCCGGAATTCGTACATTCTAAATGATTAATATCCCTTTTCCACATCGTCTCAACCGGATTTGTTTAAATCGTATAGGGCTATGGATGGAAATGTTTTCGGAAGGCTTGCACCTCATCCGGGACTCGTAAAAATGGCGCCCGAGCCCGAATTCCAAACCATTGATGATAATTGAGGCCAGAATCTCACACAGACCACCGAAGTCTTCTACGTTATATTATTTTAATTCCATGTGAACTATTTGACGAAACATAAATTTAGGATTATGAGAAGAATTTGTGTAATGTCGGACATTTTATTCATTTTGCTTGATGAGTCTACAGTGTGTGCTGTAACTCCTCCAATCCTAACCCCCTTCCTCCTCCTACTTTATCTTTTGTTCAAGATATTTATTTAATTATCGTTATACATGTATTATATTTTGTTCTTTTACCCATCTTTCTTTTTCTCTTCCCCCCCCCCGCCCCTCTTTTGTGTTTCTTAATCTTTCTCACTCACTCATTCTCTCTCTCTCCAGTGGCGGATCCAGGGGGGGGGGGGCGAAACGGCCGCGGCCACCCCCCCCCCCCCCCTATTGGCGGTGCAAAAAAAGAGAAGGAAAAAAGAGAAAGGAGAAGTGAGAAAGAAAAAAAGGAGAAGAGAAGAGAGAAGGAAAAAAATTCGAGCCACGGATTCAAAGTTAAACGCTAAAAACAGCCCCTGCGCTACAAAGTCAAATTTTTCATCAACGGTAGAGGGCCGCTCCACAACTCTTATTTCGCCCTTCATTTGGCTTCAGCTCATACCAAATCGCTTGAGCTTGTATTTAAGCTTATGTTGGTAGTAATCATGGACAGGGGCGGCGATCCTGCGCCTGATAAGGGGACACATCCCCCAGGAAATTTAGAAATATAGCTAGAAAGATATATAGCGGAAAGAACGTACGTATTGGGCTTATAGGTGGTAGAAAACAGAGACGTGTGGATACATGCCGGATACATGTTGCAATCAACGTCCGAGCTTGGAGAAGATACCTTGAGAGATAGAATGTATAGAATTCCAATTATGACAGTACGGTTCGTTAAGGAGAAGGTTTTGATAGGTACAAAATGATGATGGGATTGTTTATCATTTACATTGTCATAGAATTCTTGGACTTGTGCCCACCCCCCCCCCCCCCCATTCCTCACAAAGGAATCCTGGATCCGCCACTGAATTATTATTCGAATCGGTCAAACCTGCCAACTTTTCGGAATGCATTGAACTTTGGAATATATTTGGGTCAGACAAAGCCATTCTATTGATCTATTATGTGCTAAACAAACAATTTTATTGACAAGTTTCGTTCAATTGAAAGCAAGCCTTGCATAACATTTTGACCTAGAACACGCTTTGTCTTCTTTGATCATAAACCAACGCACGTATTTAATAGCGTGCGTCATTCAGTTTTCATTTCATTTTACTTGCTTCATTTAGTCTTGCATTGGTTCCTGTAAGAATTACGATCAAGATGAGAATAATCAAACAATAGCAGAATAGTAAAAGTTACAAGTCATTTTTCCGAAGATCCATAATTCCTCAAAATCATGATTCCAAAAACTACGTAATTCCTTACTTTTTTTTGCTACATTCAAAAGGTTCGGTTATCCAAAGGTACGTGATTCGGAAAGTGAAATAGGGTTCAAATTCCAAAGGCTGGTAATTCCGAAAATGATATTGCATTCATCATTCCGATGAATCTTAAAACATTTATTGGCTGCAAAAGTAGAAGGTACCAGCCCAAGAGGTAAACCAAGAACTAACTGGGAGGGGAACATTTTTAAGACATGGAGTGGAATGACACTGCAAGAGTGTCTTAATATGATGGCAGAAAACAGAGATGTGTGGATACATGTTGCAATCAACCTCAGAGCTGGGAGAAGATACCTTGAGAGATAGAATGTATAGGATTCCAAATTATGACAGTACGGTTCGTTATTGAGAAGGTTTCAATGGGTAAAAAATGGTGATGGGATTGTTTATCATTACATTGTCACAGAATTCTTGGACTTGTGCCCATCCCCCACCAAGGAATCCTGCTGGATCCGCTACTGAATAATTATTCGAATCGGTCAAACCTGCCAACTTTTCGGAATGCATTGAACTGTAGAATATATTTGGGTCAGGCAAAGCCATCCTATCATTATGGGCTCAACAATTTATTGACAAGTTTCGTTCAATTGAAAGCCAGCCATGCTTCAAAATTTGACCTAGAAAACGCTTTGTCCACCTTGCATTGGTTCCTGTAAAAAGGACGATCCAGATGATAATAATCAAACAATAGAAAAATAGTAAAAGTTTCAAGTCGTTTTTCCGAAGATCAATAATTCCTAAAAATCATGATTCCAAAACTACGATGAATGTTAAAAGATTTATTGGCAGCCAAAGTAGAAGGTACCAGCCCAAGAGGTAAACCAAGAACTAACTTGGAAGGGGAACATAGAGACACGGAGTGGAATGACACTGCAAGAGTGTCTTTTGATGGCAGAAAACAGAGATGTGTGGATACATGTTGCAATCAACCTCTGAGCTGGGAGAAGCTACCTTGAGAGATAGAATGTATAGAATTCCAATTATGACAGTACGGTTCGTTATTGAGAAGAATCGTGATTCCGAAAAACGATTCAGGGTTCTATTTAATTTTCTAAAAATTATGAACCCTGTTTCATTTTCTGAACTTTGAACTCTACTTCATTTTCGGCATCGTGAACCCCCTGGTATTGGTAATTTGTGTTTCGGAATTACGACCCTTTGAAGTTGTCAATTTTCGTATAAACGAACCTTCGGACAAACGAGGGCCTCCTAAGTTGAAAGACACGAATACGGACTTAATCGTATTGTCCATAGTGGGTTTTCTACACCAAAAAACAAACATTTTCAGCCAAAATATTTATCCTTAAATGCATATAAACACCTGTTGACCCCTAAAGTATGAACTGTGGGCACTTTGGACGAAGATTTTCAAAAATCTGTTAGTAGCATCGGTTTCAGCATTAAAGGTAAAGACCAGTAATGGTCATGCGATTGCATTGTGAAAGAAACGTTGTGGAATCGATCAGAAAAGGTTGATCATCCAGCATATAGCATCTGCAAGGTTCTGGAATCATCAAAATGATAAGTAATTTGGCCCATTCTTCGTAAAGTTACAAGCACTATACACAGAAAGATGTATATGGGACTACCCTATATCTCTCACAGACCATGAGAGAAACAAATTTACCAAATATATGAATTAGTAGGCGGTTTCCCGGCAAATTTTTTATCATCATGTAAGTTAGTCAAAACATATTATTTCACATGATTGGTAATGAGAGCTTCCATTTCATATTTTGAAGTTGGGGCGTTTCCAATACTGGCCTTTACCTTTAACTATACTTAGGAATCAGCAACAACAACAAAATTGAACACATTTCCCTTCTTGGAGCTCGTCTGTTTACCTATCTATAGTATGAGTGAGTGTGTATATCAAGAGCTCCTCTTCAGACGTTTTTTTTTCTTTCAAACTGGCATGCGCAGAATGGGGAAACTCGTAAAATATTTTTATTTCCCACCCAAATTGAGCCTTCTCCTTGAAGTGCATTGAAGATGGTCTATTTAGTTTATCGGTCCAATGACGTGAAAATGTACACTCGGCAACAACAAAAGTGGACACTATCTATAATTGATATTTCGAAATCAATATATTAATTACAAACTTATCTTTCAAAATATGAAATTATAATAACTTAATCATATTCAAGATGATAATATTATATGCAATTATAATCATATCATTCACGCATGGATGAGTATAGAGATTTAGCAATGAATCAGTCGCTGAAAAAAGGGGGCATCTGCACATTCAAATGTTGATGAGCATTTCCATCCTGTAGGGTCAAGTCGAAATTGAGTTGAAACAATGAAAACTAATCACGAGAAAGTAGAAAAGAGTGTGATCTTGACCGTGCTTGACCATGCAGTCCTGAGACAACAGTTGACATCCTGTTATTTCCGGAATAGTCATCCCACTACTAAAATGAACCCTATTGAAGGAAAAGGGGTTTAAAAAAAGGGTGCAATATAAGATTTTGCACCCTTCCCACAAAAATGAACCCTATCGACCAAAAAAAGGGTGCAAAATAAAAGTTTGCATATTGCATGCATACTCATGATTACTTTCCACGTAATCACATAAAAATACATTTACCATGATTTGTAAAGCAAATTATGACAATGCACATTTTCCTTTGGCAATCATTAACCAATAGATTATTTTGTCTGATCATGTTACAATTACATTCACGTTTTAGCAATAGATATATTGATTATATGATTACTAACCAAGAAACATCATGCATGTTTAATATGTATTTGTGTACGAGCAAATTTTACCAGTATTCCTCGATGATGGGTGCAGGATTGCACCTTTTAAAGGGTGCAGGATTGAACCCATAAAGGTGCTGCTAGTGTTGCATCGGTTTGCACCCCTAAAGGTGAAGGAATTAACCATAAAGGGTACTATTTCCCCTAAAAAGTTCAATCTGGCACCCTTTTAAAGGGTGCAGGATTGCACCTTTAAAAAGGGTGAACAACTGCAAAATGGTAGCCCGAAAGCTAAATTATATTGCAAGTTTTACAAGCTCAGTTTTAAAAAGCATTTCAACAAAACTTAGATATAGACAAGTACAAATAATACACAGTAAAATAGATCATAACTTATTACATATTCCATACTTGCAAACAAATTGATGATACAAATAGAATAGATTCGTCATTATTATTATTTTTTGTAATCATTGTTAAGTGAGGAATATTCATATGTTAAAAAGAAATTGAACAGAAATTGAAATTACCTGTAGGCCTAAAGATGAATTATAAGAAGTTCTTGCAAAATGATTGTTTTCACGTAGGATCCTAACCTTTAGCAGACAAAACGGAGAAGATTAAAAAAATATATGACAAAAAGTGCCAACTTTAGACCAAGAGTCCACGCAACCAACGATGGCGGCCTTCTTAAACTTTACCAGATAGTTTATGAGACTTCCGACGATTTTTTTTCTCTCCAAGGTATCATTAAACTTAAGTTTTCGGTCTCTAGGACGGTCGGTCTCGGGGTCTCCTTTATGAGAGATCATGCCATCTTCATGTTTCGGTCTCTTGGACTGTCGTTCTTTTGGCTCTGTATTAGTCATTACGAGACCTACACTATACGTATTGTGGATTTCGGTCTCGTGATCTCTCTGCGAGACCTACATTATCGGTCTCTTGGAATGCCGGTCACGTGGATTTGTCGACCTTTGGGGGCTGTCGGTCTGCATGGTTACATGGCAATTATCCTTATTTTAGTCATGTAACTTACTATTATTGAATACTACCACCCGAGGGGTCCACGATTTACAAGCATCGCTTCACAGTGGACCTCTCCGTTTCCAGCTTAACATTAATAAATTATTTTAAGCAGCAATATTTCTTGATATTCAAATATGTAATTCTGTTAAATTCATATTTTGTATTGCATGGTTACTACTTTGATTGTTTATTGTAATGATATTTCTATGAATACTGTATTCTTTTGCTGGAAATGAGAAAAAATAAAATTGAATTGAATTGAAAAGGATAACCTGAAATATCGAGCAGTACCGACGTACGTGTGACGGCATAATGGTTAAGCTGTCAAGCTTGCTGGTTCCAAACAATTTTCTACTCAACGATGACGTTAGCTTGGTATGCTATAGATTGTTATTTTACTGGTCTTGCTCTTTGCATTATCACGGACAGGTGATGATTCATATTTATCTTTGAAAATATGGCTCATTGATTCTGCGGAAGAATCTTTTGTGTTTGTCGTTTCAGCTATGAAAAAGTGGTTTTCCTATTTGTCCTTGTTTGATATTGAGTACGAAATGATAACGTGGGTGACACTTCACAAATAACTCGATTACAGTGCGTATCAAAAGGTGAACCTAACTATAGCTTCAGGGGCGTACGCCGGGGGGGGGGGGGCTGGGGGTTGAACCCCCCCCCCTTTGATATTTTTATGTATGTAAACCCCCCTAAAACCCCCCTAAACCCCCCTTTTTTTAAATTAAAAAAACAAAACAAAACAACGAAGAAAAATGTCAAATTTTCAAATTTCGAGACCAAAAAAAAAAAAAAGTGTCCTCTTACCGCCCCCCCCCCCGACTCGCCCCCGACTGGACCCGCCCCTGCGTCACGCCATTCATATTATATAAAGGTAAACCAACCTTAAAATTCATAGGCATAGTATTCATTTGACCCCATCGAGAACATTGCATACTCCGGCATAACTTCAAGATTTCACCCCATCATGGCTCCTCAAATCGTACTCATTACCGGCTGCTCGGCGGGTATCGGACTCGCCATCGCCACGCGTCTCGCCCTCGACCGCGATCAGCGATACATCGTCATCGCCACCGTGATTGCGATGACGGAAAAGGCCGAGTTGGTGGCTGCCGTGGGCGACGCTCTCTATAAAACGGTTTTCATTCAAGCTTTGGACGTAACGGACGATGAGAATATTTCTTACGTGGTGAACAACGTCGTCAATACATATGGACGAATTGATGTTTTGAGTAAGTCGTTTTTGTTTGTTGTTTGTTTTGCTTTTTTTTTTTAACTTGTTTTATTCCCTGACCCTACTTTAAGATGAATTCCTTATATCTGCTTAATTCTTCGTTCATAATTATGAAAATTTAACCGTGGGTATGAATAGTACTTGATAAATTCAAGATCTGGGAACTTATTTCTGTTTCTTCCAACAACAAAAGCATCATTTATGTTGTGCTTTTTGTGGTGTTGTTATTGTTGTGTTGTTTTGTTTTGTTTTTTGTTTCTATTCAACACGTATACCAGTCCAGTGCCATTCAAGTAATATCCCGTCGCTACATTGTATTTTTATCGGGTACTTCCATTGCAAAATTTCAAATTAAAGTGAATAGGCGAATGCGTCGTGGTCTGTGCAAAACACCCGTTTGTTTCTGAAATGCCTGACACGTTTGTTTGTTTGATTTTTGTCTGCATTTTGCAACATAATAATACAGGGGAATGTACAACGAGGTACATAATTATTTACAGTCAAAATACATGTACAATTATAACATAATATTAATCGATTAGATAATAATACTCGTAACCTCTGAATGAAAAAAACAAATAGTTGACAAATCATTGCAAAATTGAAGAAAAAAAAGTAAGAGCTTGAACGTGATGGCGGCCTCCCGCCCCCCCCCCCACTCAGTGTTATTTAGGGTACGCATATGCGTGTTCCAACCGACCCCCCCCCCCCCCTTTCAGCAAAAGTCCGGTGTGTAAAGTCAATACGGCTCGACCTTTTTCTTTTGTATACAAGCCTTTTTCAGCACCCCCCCCCCTTTTTTTTAGCAAAAGTCCGGTGTGTAAAGTCAATACGGGTCGACCTTTTTTTTTTTGTTACGAAAAGGACATTTTGGCAACACGCATGGGGTCCGTCCGTTCTCGGAGTGGGGTGAGGGGGGGGGGGCCGGGGGCGGCCTTAGGAAAGAAACCTATATGGGCGACCAAACTATAATTTATATAATCAGAAACAAAGTTATTAGCCATATCAGCCACATAATG
Organism: Strongylocentrotus purpuratus; assembly: GCF_000002235.5. Taxonomy (NCBI): domain Eukaryota; kingdom Metazoa; phylum Echinodermata; class Echinoidea; order Camarodonta; family Strongylocentrotidae; genus Strongylocentrotus; species Strongylocentrotus purpuratus. Next base: position 22,740,637 of record NW_022145612.1, read on the forward strand.
AAGATAGTTAATTCTCTAAAAAGGCATAAAATGAAATACGTAAAGTTTAAATGTATATAATATGTATTAAAGTGAATGTCTATATATGAAACGTGTTATACATTGTACATGTTCTTGCTTATGTATGGGCATATTCAAGAATGTGTGCGAGTGCATGCTTTTGGAGTGTTTATTAAATTATGATTTGTATAATTATTTGCGCTCCATGGCAGCCTAGAAAAAACATATCGTAGTACATAAGTGAACAGTAATTGGAAAACTATTCCATAGGTCATGCATTTCCGTGATTTTAAGCGATTAAGTTTCTTTTGCGCATGCATTTTGTAGATTCTTCACGGCACGGTTCTGGGGGGTGTTTCACAAAGATCCTAAGTAGAACTTAACTCTAAGTTGGACTTAAAAATTATGGACAGCCATTGGAGTCTTAAAATGAAATATATTCAAAAGCAGAAATTCAAGTATTTTAGACTTTTTATAAATTCCACATCCAGAACATGAAATCTCCTTGATGATAGAAAATATGAATGATTTGAATAAACAATTAATGCCTTTCAAAATAACTTTTACAAAATATTTTCAAAGATGCTAGTGGCTTTCCATAATTTTTAAGTCCAACTTAGAGATAAGTTCAACTTAGGATCTTTGTGAAACACCCCCTGGTTCTTTTATGGCTGACTGGCGGCGGTCGTGATGAGATCAAAGCTTGGAAGCATGTTTAGAATGGCATTATGATACTTTTGACAGAGTCAGGTGCATGATGTAGTAGGTCCATGAATGAACGTTCTGAGAGTTTCGTGTCGGATACGAAGGCAATCTATTGTTGGAAAACAAAAAGTCTGAGGAGCGCCGGAGGAAATAAGTTTCTGGAGTATTCGAACATAAAGATTACAACCTGCACTGTATTGATTTTTTTATAAAAACTGTTAATGTTAATAACATGGGTAATTATGTAAGATATTTTAATATAATTTATGGTGCATATTTTCTATCAATTTGTGCCTATTTTGTCCGTATTGCTCCCCGTGGCAAATGAAAGGTTGATCAACGCCACATTATTTGCCTTTTATTTTTGTGTTTACAGTTAACAACGCAGGATTGGTCGTCGTCGGGATTCCCGAACTGATACCGCGGGAAAAGATTGATCAAATCTTTAGCGTGAATGCGATCGGGACTATGAGGGTCACTCAGGCGGTCCTGCCTCATATGAAAGAGAAGAGAGCTGGAAAAATTGTTGCTGTTTCAAGCGGTCTCGGGAAACAAGGTAGAGCCTTTAATAATGACGTGGTTATCTTTTATATCATACATGTACAATGTCTCTCTCTCTCTATCTCACATAATTTAAATACACTCATAAACTCTTCCTTTCTCTCTCTCTCTCTCTCTCTCTCTCTCTCTCTCTCTCTCTCTCTCCTGTGCATTGTAAATGCTGTTAAAGAGGCAGGCTTGACTAGCAGTGCGTATGTAAAAAGTGTACCCAACTTTCGTAGCTTCTGACTTTTAGTCAAATTTCATGGAAACGCGTGACTATAACACCCTGTCTAATGATACCAGGCGCGGATCCAGGATTTCTTAGAGGGGGGGGGGGGGCCCAATTTTTTTTTTTTTTTTTTTTTTTTTTTGCTCCCGAAAATTTGAAAATCACTCCGGCCGTAAATTAGCTCACTGGGGGCTGGGGGGGGGGGGGTAGAATTTATTTTTTATTTTTTGGCCGAGGGGGGCACATGCCCCTGTGGCCCCCTAGATCCGCCACGTACTGGATACCATATTCATGATTGATTTTTATTTTTTGGCCGGGGGGGGGGGCACGTGCCCCCTGTGCCCCCTAGATCCGCCACTGGATACCATATTCATGATTGCGCTGCCACGGATAACTGAGCAGCAGGATTTTCAAAATTATTATCAAAATGCCCTTGAACCAAGTTTGGGCTGAAACTCTTGCTCAGTCACCCGTGGCAGAAATATTATGAGTATGGTGTATTTGGACAGGAAACAAGTTACTCTTTATTATGAAACAAATTTCAAAGTCAATGTTCAATGTTGGTTATGATCATTTAATGAGGAGCCACCAAAGTTGAGTACACTTTTGCAAACCCATCGTATAACAGTAACTCGCTTATTTGAACATACAAGAGTATAGCAGTTGACAGATCTATTTCATTTATGCGAAACCTTTGCCCCAGAAGAGCCCCAAATGTAGTACAAAGGATAATAGCAATAGCAGGTGAATGAAAAACGGCAATACCGCACACCCTGTGAAAGAAGCATCCATACATTTGAAAACATTTACTTGATAAAAAACTTCGCATATTACGTCACGTTATCAAGAAAATGGTCATGTCGTGTTTAAAAACTTTACATTGTTTTTTTTATTGGAAAATCTTGTAGATTGATAGGCAAGAATACAATAAATCTTTCAGAATAACTATAGTTATTTCTTGGAGTGAGGTTTCCTTGAAATATTGTAGGAAGGTGAATTTTATACACATGTTAATAGTTTGAATATTTCGATCTCTCTCTCTCTCTCTCTCTCTCTCTATCTCTTCAGGGCGACCATACTACGACTTTTACTGTGCGACCAAGTTCGCAATTGAAGGCTTTTTCGAATCTCTGGCTGCTGGTGTGCGTCCATTCAATATTCGGTAGGTATAGTTAGAGCTAATTGAGAGAGATAATACATCACCTACATGGGCCCTGTTGCATAAAACTTACCATTGGTCTCTAATATAAGGAGTAAAGCATAATTGGTTGATTAAACGTTCTATTAGATCTTCTTCGATGCTGTACAAAACAAATAATGAATGTTTTTCATTCGTTCAATAGTGCAGATATTTTCATGAGTAGAAAGATTAACATTCTAAACGAGGCGTCAAACCATTCATTATTTGTATAATATTGTTTGGCTTTAATAGTTCACTACCACGTAGTCTATATGTTTGCCATTTCAACTCCCATAGCGATATCAATGTACATGTACATGACAGAGGCCTAGAGTGTAAAATATAAATCCCATCCATGCTGAAGCTCCCTACTTACTAAATTTTACCTACTAAATATTTACAAACCTTCGGACTGCATACTAAATGACCGGCAAAGTAAAAGTGAAGTGTGAAAAAAGGATATTGCTTGATATTTGTTTTATTATAGTTTTGCTAAGGAATGTAATTTGTAATACTTCAAAAAGCTGTGAGGGGGTAGTCACTTCCGTCATCTTCGCCCCTCTCATTTACTTTGCTCCCCGTCCCTCGCATTTCGTCCCCTCCCCCCCCCCCCCCCCCAGGTCATGAAAAAAAAATCGCCGCCCCTGATAGCAGCTATCTTTTTTCTACTAGCTATAATGATGCGGTGTAAAAACGCCTTGGGATCAGATCCCGGGGCTAACATTTCTTCTTTAACTTTTTTATAACCTTTTCTCGCTTTTTCTTCTTTTCATTTTCACCACTTCTCATTTTTCTCAGAGTTTGTTTGGTGGAGCCCGGTCGCGTTGGTACCGGCCTGGATGACGACGTGTGTGACAGCGTCAATGACCTGGTGGGCGACGAGGAAATCGATGAAATGGACCGTCGTCATCTGGCTATGCTTCAACGCTCATTCTCAGTGTCGAAGATGTCGAGCGCTGACGAGATCGCCAAGGCGATCCAGGAACGGTGTTTGGAAAAGGAAAAGCCCGTGCTAAGACACCTCCTCAAAGACGAGCTCGTCCGGGAAAACATGGCGAGGGATTTGAGCGATCTGACAGGAGAACGTGTAGTCGCAGGGAACCTTATACGAATAGGATATTCATCATAAACAGTGATACATGTCTCTCCTACCGCGTCTTTTCCGAGTGTATATATATATATATATATATTTTTTTTTTTTTATAATAATTTTGTTATTTAAAGATTATTTTTACTTGCAATAATTGGTTCAATATTTCAAGTAACTGTTATAGGTTGTTCATCCATCTATTATCATTTATTTATATATGTATATAACTTTAGGTATGAACAATAATGTTAACTTTATCTTTTATCATTTTTATTGTACATTATATGATCATTCCTGTTTTTATGCACATTTTATGTAAACATTGCATTATTGGTCTCTGGACTACTGCATTGTACATTGTATATGTTGATATTAATAAACCGAAATTGAATTGAATTGAATTGAATTGAATTGAAAAGCATGTACATACAAATGACGCAATTTTGGAGTAGCTTTAACATCTTGTGTCTTTCAGCTTAAAATGTTAGTTCATTTTTTGTTCTTTCTCTGTATTCTCTCATCTTTTTTGTTGTTGGAAATACAATAGAAAGAATGATTTAAAAATCTGAAATAAATCTGGGAAGGAGACGTTGTGGCCGTTATCTTGTCAGAGTTCCTCGATCGCCTCTTCTTCGATCTTCAGGCTACCCTCGTGTGAGAATCACGACATCCTAGTTCGGTCTTCACGCCACCATCGTCGAAGAACTCCCTCGTCACGCTCGTCTTTAGCATCCGACGTCGCAGCCATTCAATCGACGTCGCCGTCAACGGACTAGGATAAACCTACACGTCCAAGACTCAAAAGCAAAGGCGGCGCTCCGGGGGGGGGGGGGGACACAAGGGGGGCACAGTGCCCCCATATGGAAACGTTGTATCATCTGCTCAATCTGACTTGCGTGCATAGAACACATAAGCATTTTTCCATGAAAAAGTGAAGTTTCCTAAAATGTGCGTTTCTTTCCAGCATTGGGGCGCCCGGGAGTCACTCGGGTAACATTTCATTAAGTACAATATAAAAAGACCATATGCAAATTTTCTGTACTTTTGTCGGAAAAAATACATTTATCCAGCACAATGTCGTCCCTTTTTGCGTTGGAGAAGAGCAAATAGCGAGTTTCAATCACACTTTGGCCGCTCTCGTAAGCTCTCACTCGTTTCACTGTGGTCAAGCGACTTTGGGGCAAGCGGTTAATGAAAATACTAATCATTAGCTCACTTCTAGTATTAAACTTGTTTTGATTGATTGTATAATTTTGTCGGAATAAAGGAAACAAAAAGACTTGACCAATAACTTATTAGGGTCTGAATTGACCTTTTGACCTTGAATTCCCTGATGCAAGCGCATAAATGACGTCATCTTCGCTAAATCGGTGTCTTTTATCGTAAAATGCTACACTTTCACAATGTTTATACATCTTTTTTAATTATTAGTAAGATATAACATATTTTGTCTGATATCACTGAAGTTTGGGGTTTTATTTAATAAGAGCCATTTTACTGTTTTAATTTACTGGATCGTACCATTAAAGTCGAAAGGTAGAAAGATGCATTTTCCAACCGCGCCAAATTTATTTTACGTTCCGACATTCTGTTAAATGGGTTCGTGTTGTTAAGAATCCACTGCTTTCTGCTCCAACAAACGTTCACATGCGGAGTCGTTTATCAACTAAATTATTCAAATTTATGGATGCTTCCTTCCCAGGTGTTTGTGTTGTTGAAGCATTTCATTCACCTGCTATCATTCTTTGTACTCCAATTGCCAGAACGCAAATTACATTTTGGTTTTATTGTTTCATGGCGGAGTCGTTTATCAACTAATTATTCAAATTTATGAATGCTTCCTCCCCAGGTGTTTGTAGTGTTTATGCATTTCATTCACCTGTTATTTGTTGTACTTATATTGTAAGAATACAAAATGCATTTTGGTTTTATAGTTTCATGCAATAAGTAAGTCAATAAAAGAGTATGTTCTGCACAATAAAAACAATGTGTGTCCCTATTGTAAAATGTAATATGTGTCCCCTCATTTTGTAATAGTTAATTTACCCATTCACATAATAGAACTACCTGCCTGGTGAAGCCACTGGTCCGTGACCCCTGAGCACTCAACACCGTCTGGGAGTCAGTTTGTGTTCAACTTCTTTTATGAGACAAATAGAAGCAAACGTTTCCATATGCCCCCCACTTTTTCAAGTAGGCCTACCTAAAAAGTGCCCCTTTTTACATAGGAAAAATACCCCTTTAACTTGTGTAAGTAGTGCCCCTTTTTACATAGGAAAATGCCCCTTTTACTTTGACAAGTGCCCCTATTCATTGTTGAAAATGCCCCTTCCCCTTTCCACCTCTGATAAGTGCCCCTTCATTTTGATACGTACCCCTTTTCCTTGGACAAGTTCCCAATTTCCTTTGCAATCAGTGTCCATTTTCCATTCTTATAAGTGCCTGTTTTAATCTCTAGTAAGTTCCCCTTCTCAGGTACGTGAAGCGCCCCTTTTCACTTTTGATTAGCGCCCCCTTCAGCGCCCTATTCAAATCTGAGAGGTGCCCCTTTTGCTCTGACAAGTTCCCCTTTTCCTTTGCAAAAAAAATAGTGACAAGTAGACCACCACCTGTGGTTGTCATTATTTATCTGATCCCTTTCATGGTTTTTGCGACGGTTTATCGCATACATCACTAATTGCTACCTTTGAAAATTATTGAAAACTTATATTATAATTACTTCCATGAACAAATAAATATTAATGAAAAAGCATTAGTTATAGGTTATTTTATTGAAAAAGGGAAACTTTGTGATAAACTTCACGTTAATTTTAGGACAATACATAATATGCATAATGTATATTAAACTTCAGTGTGGAAAAGAGTACAATAGTAAAAGTCTGTTCATTGATTTCAAATTAAAACTACGATTACCTAGCAAATAAACAAAGTCTTTTATTGACGAAACACAAACAAATTTGTCAAGAAATGTTAAGGTTATAACTATTTATTTTTTGATACTTTTGTCTTTTTTTTATTATGTTAAAATGTAAATTGATGTAAATATATATGACATGTAAAATATGTGAAATAAAACACCTCGGTAAGAGGACAAGAAAAACAATTAATTGTTACCTGTATAAATATACAATGGATCATACCATTTAAATGATCTGAGATTTTCCTTGTCTGATTTCGCAATTCAAATTGATTGGGAAAGTGTTTGGTTGCTTTTGATTGATTGATCCTGTGACTGATAGTCGATTAAGTTGTTTCCGATGTGGTTCAGTTAAGAGTGTGTTTCTACTGTCTTTCTTTTACCCCCCCCCCCATCCTTCTCTCTCTCTCTCTCTCTCTCTCTCTCCCTCTCTTACACGCTGTATTTGCCCTTTCTCCCTCTCCCTCTCTCTTTCACATACATTACACACACCATCTCCCTCTCGTGCACGCTCTGCTTCAACCCTTCACCTCTCTCTCTCTCTCTCTCTCTCTCCCTCTGAACCTGCACATCTCGCACTTCTAAAATATAACCAAACAAAATAAGAAAAATTCTTATTTTCTTGAAAACAGTAAAATATATTATCAACTGCTTTGCAGCAATCACAGGCAATATTGCCATCAATCATCGATTTCACATTATTTGTTTTCTTCTTCAAATTACAGTTTAGCACATCTTATTTTGTAGATTTGTTTAATTATTTTACAGGCAATTTACAAACATCACATAATCAAGATTGGTCTAATCAATAATCACAATAAATTATGTTTGTCTATGTACATACTTATTACAAATATTATGATGAAATATTGACTAAAAGCTAGGAAATTTAAAAATAATCAAAGCTATCACATATACAGTATATAAAAATACAGTAAAAGTAACTGCAATAAAGTAGAGGGCACATAATGTCTCTCATATAATCTGAAACAAAACCAGGTATAATGTTGTCTCTGAGAAAAGGAAAAGAACTCAAACTTTTTAACTGTTATGTTTGAGCCTAAAGAGGACACTGTCTAACAAATGTATATCTTTAGAGTGATTTAAACCGGTAATTCAGTCGTACAGTCAAACCTACTCCACACCGGCCATTTTCTTTCTGTGCAGTCTGGTGTCAGTCTAGTGTCGGACTCGTATTTTTGACTTGGGTATGAATCTTTTATGCTGATCTGGGCCCCGTCTTACAAAGAGTTGATATCAATCGTAACTTATTTGCGATTGATATCAATCGTAACTATGTACATAAGAGATAGGAGACTGCAAACTTGCGATTGATTGGAGGACTTACGATTGATTTGGATCAATCGTAACTCTTTGTAAGACGGGGCCCTGAACTGCACTGCAAATCTGCCCTGGCAAACAAATTTCCTGGCAAAAAGAGAGAGCCATACTAGCAACATTGATATTCAAATTATTGTTTCAACCATGCCCAAAGAGTGCAGCAATAGGAAGCAGACTATCAACCAACTGATTTGTTTTCCTGCAGGAAGATTTCTCTGCAGGTCGATCAATATATCAACTGCTATTCCTAAATACAGAGCCCTCTATTGGTCAGAGCAAGCCATTGCACATGGAATCTTATTTCCATCACTGATACTGATAGGCGAGTCTGTAAATTGACTAAAATTAAAAAAAGAAATTCCTTTATGAAAGCAATATATCATAGAATAACAATCAATCCTTTCATCCGTTTCGATCCAGCCTATTGACAACTGTCTAACCTTATTTCATGCAATTACAAAAACTGTTAATACATGTATTTTCACCTTGTATCCAAGTCTAAATCTAGATTGATTTACAAAAAAGAAACTTGCTTCGGATATATTAGAAGCAATGTCTTTCAAAGTTTACAAATACAAACAAGTTGACTGCATCAGTGAATAGTATTCAATCATAGTTGATATTAGCATACAGGCACCCATACGTAGAAAAAAAATCAGCATTGACTTAAAACATTATTTAGGTCAGTGATGACTTATGACTTTACAATATACTGCTGACAATTAGAATACAATAGGCATACAAAGCAATGCCTATTTTGCTCACCATTGTCAGTAAAACACTTGATCAATCATTAAATTAATCAGTATGAATTTATTGTACACCCAGAGATTTTCTGATCCAGGAAACTTTCAGAAACTGTGCAAAGTTCCTGAAAATGTCATGCCTCTAAAAATTTAATCGAAGCACTCAATTTTGCATTTTTGTGAAATTTCCTTGCCATAAGCATTTGCTATCACTAACAACATTTTTGAAAAGTTTTGTGACATGACAGTTTCTGTTTTTCACAGTTGTTATAATGCTTTCATAACTATACTCTACATGAATCTAGATATTTCTCATATCTATGAGAATGTAACACAAAGAAAATGTATAACAGCCACGAAACAACAACATTTTAACTTGACATTACTATTTCAAGGTTTCAAAAAATTGTTAAATAATTCAACCTCCATGCAAACTAAACATATATACAATGTTTGACTTAATATTGTCCATAATTTGCAAGTATAGAGAATTTGATCTGGGCCCTGTTTTCATAAAACTAATTTTCAAAAACAAGATACTATAATTGTTATAAGCAACTGAAATTCTTGCTTTGAATTGGTTATGAGCAGATCTGTCATAGATGTGTGGAAGTCGTTTTTTGTAAAGAAGCTCTATGAAACAGGACCCAGAAGTCACATGCATGTACTGTCCTATACTCTGTCTTACATTCAAGCACAAACAAATATGTTATTTATGTAGATTCGCCAAAACAAGTCCTGTGTGCATTAAAATAGACCCTGAGGAGGTAAAAACGGTGACAGAACTTCAAAAGTTGGGCCTGGTGACAAACATTATGATCTCTCTCTTTCTCTCTATCTCCCCTCCCTCCCTCCCTCCCTCCCTCCTCTCTATCACTCCCTCTCTCCCTCTTTTCTTCCCTCTCTCTTCCTGTCTCTCTCTCTCTCCCTCTCTCTTTCTCCCCTCCCCCTCTCTCTCTCTCTTTCTCACTCTCTCTCTTTCACTCTCTCTCTCATCATCCTCCTCCCTGTTCCCACGCATATTCCCCCACGTCTTATGTAATAGATAGGTTACATTGCATACAAATCACAATTGTTCATTGATATAGAGTGCATAATGAAGAAATTGATGATGTGGCATCATGCCTATCGTGCAGTTGCTACTCAACATGCAGGTTACTGTGGATTGATGATTGATATTCCATATTCCTCTAATAGTTTAACAACTATTAAACTATGACAAAATTCAATTTTTATCATTTTTCTCGCACGAGGGTTCGTGAGAGGGATTGAGTATTTCGTCGCACATAAAATGAGGATTTGTCTCGTAATAAAAACGCATTTATAACAGGAACTTTCTATTTAGTTTTATGTGTAGATGTATACACTTCAACTTAATTTGTTCAAAAAACTTATTTTAAAAATGCAACTTTTACAAAACATTTACTATTAAAATTGGATACATTGTCCCCCTCTTTAAGCTTATCCGCACAGACGCACACCCGTTTGTTTTTATTAAATTAGTACTACAATAAAAGCAAATATATTTATTTTACATTAAAATATTAGATACGAATGTTCTTTGAAATGCAATAACAGCATTTCATTACACAAATGCAATGCAAAATAATGCTGTGCCTTTGTCACTTCCAATAAGTTAACAATAATCATTGAACTTGAAGATAAATTTCAGCAAGTTTATTACATGGCAGAAGATGTATGACGCGTAGTAGTTATCCCCCAAGTAAACTTGGAGCTTTATGATTCAATATTTTATGGCCAGTGCGATTTCAAACACAAACACTGTTGTCGGTCTGGTGTCGGTCTGTTGTCGGTCTGGTGTCGGTCTGGTGTCGGTCTGGTGTCGGTCTGTTGTCGGTCTGGTGTCGGTCTGGTGTCGGTCTGGTGTCGGTCTGGTGTCGGTCTGTTGTCGGTCTGTTGTCGGTCTGGTGTCGGTCTGGTGTCGGTCTGGTGTCGGTCTGGTGTCGGTCTGGTGTCGGTCTGGTGTCGGTTTGGGGTCGGTTTGGTGTCGGTCTTGTCGGTGTGAATATAGGTATAAGTTAGAAAAGCACAGAACAACGCTTCTAAAGACATCAAAAGAAATGCTTTCCAAAGTTAAAACGAAATTATGCCAACAATGCGTTGTAAGGTGTCATTGAACTATAGAAAAGGTTGTCCTGTACGTCAAGCAGTGTTTTGAGTGGGTATGGGAGGGGGGGGGGGGGGCTCTTGAGGAACCGGGGTTTATCTCTCACTCACTTAGTGCTTACTAAGAGGATTTTCCAAAGCTTTGTCCTTCTTGAAAACAGTCAATTATCCATTATTTTGTTCTCTACCAAGGTGTATAGTTTCGGTTGGACAATCTTTCTTTGTATCAAACCCCAAGAGGTAAACAAAAGAGCTTTTGGAAGGTGTGGAAAAAAAGAAAATAATCCCTGATTTTATCTGAGTAATGAGGGAGAAAATAGGATCCTGCATTTTTGCCTGGATTCAAGGTGTAATACCTGACACCTTAGACAATCGGTTCGATAATCATCGAGATAACACTCTGAAACTTGCCCCAACAGGCCCGGGTAAAAAAAAAACTATATTATCAGCAATCTTCAGCATGCTAAGGCTTACAGGTACACTGTTTGAACCAAAGTCTCACCTCCCTGGTTTCAACAGGGTAAACGTCACAGCTCCTACGGGTATTCTTTTCTTCAAATGACGGACATTTTATTGGTTAGGAAAAAACAAAAAGTTAAATTGTGAAAGGAGATAATTGAGCAAGAAAATTAAAGAAAGAGATTTGGAATTGAGCAACACATTAATGAATCGAGGATAAATAAAATGGGGCAATTAAGGGGCGTTTGATCAACAAAACAATCAGCCAATGGATCTCGGCGTTTGTACAAGGTCTGACACAAATTTGAAGTGCTTTTAAAGATATTAATTTAATTTATTGTTTAATTAGATATTCAAAACAAATGCGATAACGGACTTTTTCATATAAGAACCTCACCCCGAGACCAACCCTCACCCCGTAACATAGTTTATCCTTTTCGAATGTTCAGATGTCTCTAATTTTGAATAAATTACATGGTTTATCAAATTTACATTATCCCATAAGCGACCATTTTCACAACTATTTAGTTTACAAAACATAACAGTCAATCTTTGGCAGTTATTTCGATTAAATTTCATTGAATTCCCACAAATATTCTTTTGTGAATGGGGTACTGCATTCCAATGAATATAGGTTACGATTAAAAAGAATAGTACTTCGCCCTGTCATGACAGCATGATCGAGGGCAGGGTCTATAGCAGAAGAAAATACCTTTACGGAACAAAATACAGAGTAAGACTTTAATTCAGGACTAAAAAGATCACAACAATAACAGGTTCTGTCTTGCGGTACAGAAGGGTTGAGTGACAACTTGTTATCCAGAAATGCACTTTCTGGTCAAATAATGATCGATTGTGGTGTTTTTCTTGACACTGTAACCCATATAATATTCAACACGATCATTGTGCCGCCATAATGGATCACCGCTTGATAAATATTTGCTAACCTATATTTCATCGCTAAAAACATATATAGAAATGAGAAATGGTAGAAAAATGTAAACTTTATCGCTACAATACGATGAGTTTGTTTATCGAGTTTGAAGCTTCAAAGAGCTTTGACGAGAGACCGACGTTCACAATAAAATAAACATATACTCTATAATATTGATATTATTTCGGCATTGGGGTCACTCAATGATTATGCAGTGAGCTTTGGTCAGCTGCACGACTATACCTTATGACCAATTATGGCGGAGTGGAGGGGGTTGGGGTTCAAAGTAGTGCCCCCTCCTAATTCCTCTTCCTCATCATTGCGTTCCGAAGCACTATTTCGTAAGCACTGTCGAGTCCAATGCAGGGGGGGGGGGGGGGCTTTGGGGGCTGAAGCATTCCGTACGTACGGAGCCCTCACCCCCCCCCCCAATAAAATGAATATGAAAGATGAAATTGTTCCACAACACCTGATGTTCTATCATGTCTATCAAGCTAACAGAGTAATATATTTTACCATTAATGAATGACCATCTCTTTTGGATCCTTTAATTCCATATCCAAGTCATCTTAATCTTTCCTTATACAATTTAATTATCATATGAATATACCTTTTCAAAGTTTCAAGTGCTATCATATAAGTCTCCTCTCATTCGTTAAGTATTCGCCTTTCGGCTGGAAGATAGTTATATGAATCAAATTTTGAAACAAAATGATACTATTACTACTGAGTAATTAGTTGTCAGAAATAATATCAATCAAATACCTGAACTTTTTTGAGTTGGATATACATGTACATGTATGAGATCACTATTATTCGGGAAGAGTAAAACAGAAATAGCACTCGACGGTTGCGAGTGATATATCAAGTTATATATTTCCCCCATCCTGTGTTTTGTGATTTTCAGACATAATTATTCTGAATCAAAAAGATCGTTTTCTTCGGGAAACATTCAGCTCGTATCGTTTACTCGTATAAAGCATAGGAAGTATTTGGATATCGTTACCAAAGATATGGACAGAAAGCATTATCGAATGCACATATGGTGTGACACATGACGTGTTAAGTGAAGTGCCCCGGGGCGAGTAATACCATTAATGTATCACTTTCATGTAGCCAGCGGGGCCAGCGGGCGGGGGCTCTTTGCGCAGTTATGACGCAGTATGTCTGTATTAGCTTAGGACGGGTGAACGGGGGGGGGGGGGGGGGGGGGGGGGGGGAGAGACTGAGGAAACTGTACCAATTTTACATAAGTTACGATTTTTTTAAAGTGTGAGTGTATGATGGGGTTGTGCATGTTTTACTAATTCTGCATAATCTGACTGAAGATAAAAACACGTCAAAGGTAAGGTGACCATAAAACTTCTATAATATGGAAACAACAATAATAGGGACGTTTGCCCGTTGAACAAGGGGCATCATTTTTAAGATGCAATTGCGTTGCCATCTGCACTAATGAAGCCTTTGAATGCAATTATACGTTGGTAACTCGGCAACATACAATTAAGTGCAATGTTCATTTTGCAATCATTTTTTGTATGATGTCAACCATGGCCCATCGAGTTATTTATTACACACCGTATCAGTTACTGAATCAGTCATACGCCAGACAACTTACGTTTCTTGTAGGCCTACAACAGGCTTTACATTTATAATTTGAAATTATAAATGAAAGTGGCCATAACTAATATTAGTCATTCAAGCATGATTGTCATCGAAAGCCTAAGCACTGCTTCACATTATGTATATACTGATTTCGAGGGGAGTTTTATCAAATAAAAAACTGCGTTTAAAAAAAAGGGGGGGGGGAGATGAAAAAATCCGCTTGAAATGAAATGTGACCTAAGAATGCACTTTCTCCTTGTTGATTTCTATTATTCTTCCATTTGATGGCTCAAGAGAGCAATTGTCATTCGAGCTCAGTTTATAGAGAGGATTTTTGCGGCAGTATTCATACGTTTACCTCCAAAGGATGAGAGTTTGGCGTCTTTTGTTTCCATGCAACCACGCCACCATACATCAGGCCAGTTCGACCGTGCATTCTGGGAAACGGGACCAATCAGAGGGAAGAAAAATGGTAAACCTCAACTCCCTCGATCTCCTCTTTCGCTTTAACTCTAAATGCTGAATTATTTCTATGCATTGAACAAAAAGAAGGATGAAATATTTTATTAATCAAGTCATCGTATAAATTACAAATGGGTCTCAAGTCTAACATACATGAGCGCTACAAAAGAACCCACTGTCAGGATCATCATTACTATCATGATTATTATTGTTGTTGTTATAATTGTTATTATCATTATTATTATTATTATTATTATTATTGTTATTATTACGATCATTAAGGTATCGTCATTCAACGAACACAGTCAATATATCTTGTTTGTGGGAATACATTAGTATAGCTGAATCTTATTCTTATAACTATTATTACAACATCTCATGTTTCTGAAGGAGGAAACAGTGCCCAAATAGAATTAAATATAACAAGTCCGCGAATCCAGTAGCTTTGTATTTGAAGTAAGTTTCTATACTCCTGCTGTTGTTTTTCCATTGCATAAGATAGTCATGTCCTCTCAAGACGATCTTGGTTGCAATTTTACTTTTCACTTCACTTCGCCATTTAGGCCTACATCTATATTATCTGCTCATTCCTCCATCAAAAATCAAACAGACAAAAGAAAAATTAAGACGAGAGAATTAATTCTTGTCTGTATCCTAAGTCATTGCACTCTCCGACCAAAAATCACGCTGTTTATTAAACACACCTTGGTGGACATGAAAGCTAGTCACAATGGACCCCATACTGTGCCCGAATGATATTTGGTCTAGGTCTGGTTCGCCGCATCACTTCAGCCTAACTAAAGAAATTCATTAATTATTCCCCCTCCTTGATTTGTCTGTCTAACGAGAGAGAGAATAATATGATTCGTGGAAGAGAGAGAGAGAGAGAGAGAGAGAGAGGGGGAGAGGGAGAGAGAGAGAGAGAGAGAGAGAGAGAGAGAGAGAGAGAGAGAGCGAGAGAGAGAGGGAGGGAGAAGGGGGTAGCTGGAGATGAATAGCGATACAGAAAGACATTCAGAGACAGGTAATAGAGAGAGGAGAGAGAGGGAGAGGGTGAGGAGGGCGCACGTGCGTGTGTGTCAGTGAGACAGACAAACAGAATTATGAAAGAGAGAGAGAGGGGGAGAGAAAGGGCGGAGAGATGGAGAGAGAAGTTGACTGAGGGCGAAAAATTATAATACAGAACTAGTAATTACTAAAAATCTATCTAATAATCTACGAAAATGTCATTTACGCTTCTTTGGATGATTCCATATATAGTGTTGACCATTGAGGCTGAACAGGAAGTGGGTGTAATGTACCCATAATTCCACTGAAGCAGACTTGATAAGGAAATCTTATTCTTTCTTTAAAGAGTTTTGTGTCTGATAAAGGCTTTAGACGTAGTTCTTTGTTTCGTCGAACACAATCAAAAGTGCAGATTAATTTGACCTTAGTTCAGTGGAGCTTCATTTATTTTTCAAAAGCAGATTTCATCAGATACTTGAGTTGAACTCTGAAATCAGCAGCTCATGATCTGCAGCCTGAGTTCAGACCATAAATCATTCTCTAGAACATGGAAATTATGTTATTGTAAAATTAGATATACTATTCCTCGATTTCCTCTCTGATTCGAAAAGTTCAATTAAATGAACTGATTTTAAAGCATTAAAGAGTTCAGTGTCATTCATAGATTAAATCTGTTATTCTTTATACAGTATCATTATCAGGTAAGTATGAAAGAGCAGGAAACACCTAGGGCAGCCTACTAAATGGTCCTATTGAAATAGGGCTCATGAATTATGACACATGTACAGATACCAATCTAGAGATATTACCCCTGGGAATATTTCTTAAACGTGTCATTTATCAATGTTCAAATGATAAAGGAGAACTTAAATGGTGCTTAAACCATCCACGTTACATTGCACGGAATCCATTATACCTCTGTGCGAGCACCTTTAGTTCTTTACTCCAACCCTCAAACCGACCTTCAGGCGGCTTTCTTCATGTTCTTGAGGGGTCGCTTACTTCAATCCCATAATTGCTCTAAATTTAGAATTAAACTAGACCTGACCATGACCACGCTACCAATTTGGTCTAAATTATTTTTCTCTTGTATCGGTTGGTGGTGGGGATAGACCTACCGATATGGTTATACACTTTTATATTGATATTAAAGTATGTGCACTCGCAGAAATTGAACAATTTTGGGGCACTTTTATATCCGCGCAACTTCAAACAAGTATACGCCAGATGGTATATCTTCTTCGAATTATATTTTTTATCAAACGTTTGAGAAACCATTACTGATATAATAGAATGCCGAGTTTATGTGTGCCACGAAACAAGGTATTTATTGTACCCAAGCTACAGCGTATCCATGAATATCAAAAAGTTTGAGTGTTTAATCATGATATTGGAAGGAAGATCAGTTTGTGTATAGTATACAATCGTATAGTACTTTAATATCAACCTGCCAGTAGCAGCATCCTTATAATCATGTCACTGAGGAAAGGCAAAATATATGTTATACATAAAGGTAATCATGATAAAGGGAGGGATCATAACAACCTTTTTTTTAACCACCCCTTCCCTCCCTCTAGCGTCGCCCGTGTTGGTTCATGTATGGTAACACTAAAAACAAAAGCAACATAGGCCTACTGTGAACATTCTGACAAAACTTTTATTCATGCATCCAAATATCTATATCTTGTTTGACTGGATTGTGGATAAGGTACATGCAGTGTTAGAGACATTAGTAGGGGCAGATCCAGTATAGTTGGAATGGCGGGGGGGAGGGGGGGGGGGGGCGTCACCCCTGTTTTATTTTTCCTGATCATGAATTTAGAACATATTTTGACACCCTTTGTAACAGTGATATAATTATTAGTAAGATGTTGACAAAATCAAAGCCCCCTGGAGTTGGAAACGAGAATTTAGCGGGCCATTGCAATATAATATCACCAGGGCTCACCTCCCTGGCCTGATATCACCAAGTTTGTAGACTTGCGTGATCGTCCAGTCACGATCGGTATGAAGTTCAAAACAAGGGGCTTTCAAATCCAGGGCTCTGACTAATCCACCAAGCTAAGCAGGAACATATGTCTTCAAGATGTGAAACATTGCTGGAGATTCTTTATCCAGTAACCCCATCACATGAAATACGTCACTCCCACAAGTACGAACGGAAAATGATGAGAATTGGACCACCCTCTGGGTGAATAATTAATCCACAAAAGAAAGACTAGGTAAGACGTCTAGACTTTTCATTCAACATGTTCAACAACCACTATATATTTAGCCAGTTTACCATGCAGTCTGATTTCCAAGCAAATCATTGCAGTGGAATATGATTATGCGTATAACACCGTGGTCATGGTTTATTCTGATTTATGATATTTTTCAATTTCTGTATGACCAAACTCTAAAAATATGTTCAAAATGGCTGATCGATGGCCAAATGGCCATGATGGTAGGCCCTACTCCCTGGCAAAGACGTGGGGCTATAATACATGTAATTATACCATTAAGCCCAAATGTGTAAGGACAAAGCGTCAAACATCGTCTACTGAGATGAGATCTCTACATGGTCTAAATTGACGTTAGCCCGACAAGCCCCCCCCCCCCCCCCCACATACAGAAAGAAAGGAAAATCAAAAGGCTTGAGTCTCCTGCATCCAATTACAGTACAAGAAGACTGGACGAATGGGCATTTGCACCCCGGATTAGCCCCTCACCTGCTCTTTAAAAAATCTGATAGCCCCTTAAATGTTAAACTTGAATAACATTGTATGACATTATGAATGGATTAGGCCGATGCAGTGGCAGTTCTAAGGGGTGGGAATCAAAGAAATATCGCGAGGCACATGTAGAAAGTGAATACAAAAACACCGAGCCCCCCCCCCCCCACAAAAAATATAACTAATAAATATAACATTATAGAACCGTTCCTGTCGACGAGCTTCTCCATCACTATCTTTGAATGTTCATAAATACTCAGTAAAATTAGGTATTGTTATAGCACAACCTTGTTATAATTATGTTTCATAAAACGTTGCGGCATTGTTTTTCACAGTAATAATCATTCTCAAGTCAAGATATCCATTCAAAATCTGTCAGCATCGGGTCCGTAACGAGAGGGTGTCAACCCCCGTGTCAACCAGATGTTGGGAGGCCAGAGATTGCCCGTCACATTTCGGCCTCGACCGCCACACAGGGGAAATCTGATCAGCGACTCGCCCGATCTCATCAGATAAGATTTCTCGGTATGTCGATCTTATTTTGGCGGCATCTTTCTTCTTGTTATATCAGTGACAGCACATGCAACCAGTGTGACCGTTACTTCAACTATTTGTTGTTGACCCCTTCACTCCTTTGTCAGTTATCCGCAAGATTACAGGATGAAGTACCTGGGTTGCAGCGTCACACTTTCGTAACACCTCCTGAACACTGGCAATACCAACAATTTCCTCCATAATAATATGTACAAAGTGTAATTTTGCCCCCCCCCCCCCCCCCCAAAAAAAAGAGAGAAAAGAATGGACGTTACAAACAAGCAGATATCTACGCCATTCCTTTATCATCCTTTCACCCCACATCTCTCTCTCTCTCTCTCTCTCTCTCCTTTTCTCTCCGATGTCTGCTGGGATATCCCCAGATGAAATCGAAAAGTTAAATTGCGAGTCATAAGAGTATGAACGAGGACCGTTTCAGATTCCATCACAGACTCAATCCATTTTCTTAATATAGCAATCACAACTGAATTACTCTTTATACATGGTCATCACTCACTTTGCTATGTATAACAACTATGTATTACAACTAGCAAACAGTGTACTTTTCAGATATAGACTTCTTTCCTCCTTTTCATGAAGAAAAAAAAAAGGAGACAAATTTTGACTGACATTCTACTTCAGACATCAACATATTCTCGACCACCCCCCCCCCCCACTCCCCACTCTCCTTCCAAACACGCAAGTTGCGTGCCACGCCATTTTGACGACTGCTGCCGACAATTGAGAATACAATCATGTAATTATACCAGTTAATTCAACCACAATTACTCACTTGTGCTATTTTTATGTCAGGAATGTGTTTGTTATTTGTGCCTAAATTTGATTTGATTTGCTGCCGCGTGCGAGCGGGTTCTTTCAAAGGTTGCGCTGCTCGCTTTGAACTTGTTCGTATAATTAGGCAATTGGTTACACTCATTTAGAAATAGCTCGTGAAGAGATTATCATTGAGGCAAAAACAAGACGAGTGATTTTCTTTGTTTAATGGTTTATCTGGTTGTCATTAGATTAAGACTTTGTCTTAATATTCTCGACACTATGGAAGCTCATCGAGAAATCGTCTCTATCGATTTTCATCTCTCGTTCCAAGAATTTTGTTGTCAAATATATTAATTTTATTTATCAAAAAAGTAAGTTAAACATTAATGCACAAAGTCAATTTTGCTGTATCTTCTGTATTTCCATTTTCTTTAAATTCTTGAACAAAATATTAAGTTGATTATATTTTCTGTTGATGGAAAACATAATTTACTGATAACTCTTGGTATAGATCATCCAAAGAGTCATATTTAAAAGTCAATTTAAAAATAACACTTGTACTGCAGTTATTATCAACTAGGCCCGAAACCAGATAATTCTGCTAATAATATGTTATGACTATGTTCTTACTGTGATGGTCTGATCGTGTTTAAAATATCTAATATCAACAAATGACAAATCATTATCAAAGGATAATAAATTGTTTTGTTGGGAAGTAGAAGTTATGAATATAAGTATGATAAAGAAGTTTATAATTATATAGAAATTTGTATTTTAATACAAACATACAAATTGGACGGTCATTTCCTATAAATGCCAAAACATCAAGTTGATTTTGATTAGGATCTTTGTAAGCAATGTTTATCTCGATCCGAGTCATCATATATAAAGTTTGATATTCGGATTCTTTAGAAATTCCACCGCAGGATAGCAAACTTACAAGCTATAGATCGTCGGCAGAATCAAAGAAGGCTCATTAACGCCACGTCGTTTATTAGCTTAGCTATCCATGAGGTCAATTCACATCGCCACGTCCACTACTGACCACTAGAAACCGTGTTCACACTGCATTGGATACATCTTTGGTAAGTGGTGGCTATAGATATTTAATGTTACAGAAACCAGCATCAGTTCAAAAGGGAAGTCATGAAAACCACTGTTGATATACGTCCAACAACAGAGTGATGAAAAATAAATTAGAATGAATTAGATTGGTCTTTACGAAAATTGTCATGTAAAAATTGTGTTTAAATTAATACAACTTAATGATAAGTGAAAACGGTGGATTGCAGGAATATACACAAAAATGCAGAATGTGTCAGTATTGTATGTTGTTATGAAAGTATAATGAAAGAAGAACGCTTACTGAGACGAATCGAAATTGTTTAAGAAAATAAGTCTTCCCATGAGACCATTACATTTAAATTTGTTATCTCTAGATATTTAATGTCTCTGTTTAATCACCGGAGTGGTTTGTTAAGTACCCATCATACATAAATGATTAATTTAATCATATTTGTCCATGAATAATGGAATCCATGTCTTTCACAGTATCAAGCAATATTTGAAAATGCTCAATCGGCAAACATAACAGTTATGATTCGTGTCTGCAACGCCATTGCCAGGTGAAATATCGGGAGTGAGAACGCACCAATATGAGGGGTTACCCGTAAGTGGCCTATATTTGCACAGAGCAATGAATAATGTGTGCTTTTCGTGCTAATTTCATCAATTCGTACCATTTGTTCTCTCGCTAGCGGCAAAGGAAGAAAGACAAGATAGATTATGGAGTAACACCAAGTAACTAAACAAGGAAACATTTATACAGGTGTAACAAGAAATGAAGCAGAAGTAGAATTAGTGTGAGACACGATCGAACGTAGTTTTGTAAACAGTAATGGTGTGAAAATTATTTTATCCAAATTTTCGTCTTTTAGTCTGTCATGAAAATATCTCTTCAATCCTGACTAAGCGAATTATTTACTGCTGTTAGGTTGTTACAATGTTTTATGAGAACAAAGATCTAAACAATAAAGATATTGGAACTCAATTTGAACTATTTGACCGAAGCGGAAATTAAATTACATAAATTATGTTTCAAATATTCCAAATGTTTGGCTGATACACGCCTTTCAGGTATAAAACATAATCTTACGAAAATACAAAGCACGTCATAACGTTCATAATTATCTCTGAGGACAATGCCCAATTTTTGTTTTTTTCATGCTGATTTGAAGGATGAAGTATTTATCATAAATATGATCTCGTGTCTCCCATAAAAACAAGATAGGCAAAGAGAAGAAATATTACACGAAGCTTGTCTTCTCAATATTTCAGTGCTCTGAATTGATAAATTTCCATAATCACCATCGAGATTTGCGGATTGTGATCCCTTCCGAATAACGTTAGAAATGTAATGGCGATTATACCATTAGTTTCCAAAGCCATGTATTTTTCGATTTTCGATGAAGGTTAATCCTTATTTACGAGAATAGGACTAAACAGGATAAAGGAAAGGAGGAATCTCGCTAAGTATTTGAATAAATCTTTCCCACCGCTTTTAGCATACTTTCCTGTAATGATCATTTTCTGGCGCCAGATAAGAGGAAAAGGTTTTTGATGATTTTCCTGCAATTAGTATGTATGATATACTTGAGACTAAACAGAAGGAGTCAGGAACCCTCAATATATGAAGCTTCCCAGCGGGATGAGGGATTGTGACATACTGCTTCGAGACTACTTGAAGAGATAATCGGCAGGTTTAAAAAGCAAAGAGAGACCGATTATCGACTTAACCTTCCTCCCGTATAGAATGCTTTGTTCCGTCGTATATACGTCAATTTCAAGACGCCTTTGACCATTTATAACCAGGATGATCGCAAACATTTGCATTTATTCAAACAGTTACTTGAACTACCTCATTCATCTCTATGAAACGCTTGAAATAAGAGCGAAATAGTAAATATAGAAATCATTTTAATCCACAGTTTCAAACATGTATGGCGCCTCATGATGATGCGATTGAGAGTACTGTATGATCACATGTCATGTTGTTTAAAGATGGCGAAATAAACCATTATCTTTATAATATACGTGTTCGGTCGTGTGTATGTTTTTTTTTTCCTTCTACCTTATCAGGTCTTTTAACAGGTAATTCTGTATTCTACCAGTAAAATAATATGTAAGCTAAAAGTTATATAGCAATTATTCAGGGCCTATCTTGACGGAAATATCAAATTTCCAAAAATGTGCGGCCCTCTTTATTCATTGGGTAAGGATAAATTTTTGATGTAAAATACAATAATTTTAGATTGTAGGATATGAGAGTGACAAAGACTAGGTGAAAATGTAGAGAAAACAATGAGTAATGGAGATTTTTGAGGGAAAGGAATCTACAAGCGGCCACGAAAGTTATGATAGTGATATAGTTACGGTCAGTATACAGGGAATGCGATATGAAGGTCATTGACCGTCTGGACATTGATCTCCAGGGGCGCATAGTGGACAGTTGTCGGACCGTTAATGACCATTATGCATGGGATGATGGGACATTAACAGCTTCAAACATGTAAAGTGTGGACGGCCAGCCGGATATAATTATTTCTCCAATTCAACCATTATGCTAATAAGTTCGGCATTCAAATCAATATCAGTATTTTTTTTATTTAATCGTAGACCTACTACCATGATCTAAATCGGCTGTTCAGGGGTTGCACGAATCATGTGAAAGAAATATCAACGAGTTGATTTGATTTGAGTCCTTAGTTAGTCATTAAAGGGAAAGTCCACCCCAAAAATAAGTTTGTTTCGATAGAGGCAGAATAATAAGAAAATCAGGTGAGTGAAAGTTTGAGCAAATTCTGAATGAAAATAAGAAAGTTATGAATTATTGAAGTTGTGATCAATCAAATACAAATTGGCAACTCTGTGACTTATCATACGAGCTCTCCTTCATTTGCTTTGTGCATAATATTCCATAAAATCATGTTTTCTTCGTTATTGATGACGGAATATAATTTGTTCCTTGCAGGGGGAGTATAGAAACATATTTGCAATTATTATATTTAGGGTGCATGTATGGTTGAAATTTTTCTTGAGGGAAAATGAAAATTTTAGATTTTTTTAGTACTGAGCAAATGGAAGTTGAGCTCGCATGATACGTCATAGAGTTGCCAATTTGTGTTTGATTGATCACAACTTCAATAATTCATAACTTTCTTATTTTCATTCAGAATTTGCTCAAACTTTCACTCACCTGATTTTCTTATTATTCTGCCTCTATCGAAACAAACTTATTTTTGGGGTGGACTTTCCCTTTAATTACTCTTTGATATTGTTCCATAATTATTGACATTATGAAAGAAAATGAAAACGAACAGACACTTACAAGCCCTTGTCACCACATTAAACATGAGAATTCGTTTCCCCCTTTTACATTCATTAATTATATACATGTCAAAATGGCTATGATCTTAATAAGACCTATATTTGTTCAAGTGGACTGTAACATGTAAGGAACGTGGACCTCAATATCCTTGACAGGCCACGCGGTTAGGTAAATGCCCCTCGAGGATGTTGTTTAACTATTATTGAAAATTTTTCATTTTAGAATACAGAATTAAGGAGGCTCCAAGTTCAACCTGGGGCAAGTTCTTAGTACATAGCCACAACGCTAATTTGTGTTGGTTGTTCATAGCAGGGAGTCTGCTTCTCTTATAGGAAGTGAAATAAGTGATTTTTTAAATAAATTTAATCGTTCGAATTAGCGTGTACCACTAAAGTAAACACTGTGGTATGAGTATATGACCATTTACAATGCTTTGCGCATTACTGTACGCATGTTGAGGATGAATTATAAAACAAGAAGGGGGATAATGGGGTTGTCATGATTTATGTGCAATTAGCTTTCCCGCGTTTTCCTTGACCGTGTACATTTATCAAAAGAGTGGCTTGTATAATAGGGACTTGTCGGTCGGTTGTTCTGTGTCGTCTGGCTCCTATGTCTGGTCAGGGTTAGTAGATTATTCATGAAGTTTCGGTACAGTATTACAAAGATGACTGATCACGAGTACTGGTAAACAATGGCGGATCTAGGGAGGGGGTTACTCCAATATTTATCGTCATGTTAAAGTATACATGTATAATCACTATAACGTTGTTTGTTTTTGTGTGTTTTTGTTTCCCCCTCATATTTTTCCGGCCAACTCTCATAAGCGTGCACCACTCATGATTAGCTCCCACCCCCCCCCCACCGGCATGAAAATTGTGCATAATTCTCAGTCAAGGGAGGGAGGGAGGGAACATACCTCCCACGTGTGCGTATGTGTGTGTGTGTGTGGGGGGGGGGGTGACACCCCCGGACCCGGGAGGGACGCAGGTTTGCGACCGTGGTCACACTGGCTACAATTTCTTTGTGAAAAGACTAAAAATGGAGACAAATATAAAGACCCCATGATAATTGCCGTCATAAATCACCATCATGACTGTCTAGGCCGCAGACTGGAGCTCATAGCAGTGTGACAGACGCGACATACGGGCTTGCTGCGGGCGCGTCAAGACAATCATGGTGCTAACGATACCAACAATCACTGATTTTTTTCTTCTTCTTCTCATAACAAGAAGAGAGGACAAAATCAAAGAGATACTTCCATGTAAAATTTAAAAAAAATTATCGATGTAAATCATAATAATGATTAGAGGAAAAGATCGTGGGCGGGACAAGAGAGAGAGAAAGATGGAAGGAGGATGGGAGACAGAGTGACAGCAGAGATAGTGATAGAGAAAAGAGAGAGAGAGAGAAAGAGGCGGGGAAAAGAAATATAGGAGTAAGAGAAAGGACGAGAGAGAGAGAGTGAACGAAAGGATTGGAAGGAGATCGAAAGAAGGAAAGCGGGGGGGGGGGGGGGGAGGGATAAAATAAAACAAAGGAAGTGCCACAGGCCTATACATAACTTTGTATAATTATTGAGGAGTTACGATCTACGGTAGATCACTTTCTTCGGACAATTACGACATTTCCATGTATTCAATGGCTTTGTTTGTATTACCTTTATTAATTTTGCTTCTCGGTTTTGTCTGACTTTTTCTCTCTTTAAGTCTGATTATAATTTCTCTCTCCCTTAACATTCTGTAACCACTTAAAATATCGCTCTAACTATCGAGTTTATCTTCGTTTATGTATCTCATCCTCTCATCTCTCTCTCTCTCTTTCCTTTTCCTTCTCTTTTTCTTCCTATCTCTCTCTTTCTCTTTCTCTTTCTCTCTCTCTCTCTCTCTCTCTCTCTCTCTCTCTTTACCTCTCTTAGCCCATGGTAGGTCCATGCTTTAATAGCCATGACAGGATTTAAAGTTGAAACGCAAATTTCTTCGCGGATTACAGTCTACGTAATAATGGATGTCTGATTGCTCAGTACTCAGGTTCAAACTTTTAAACTAGAACTTGAACTATCAGACTTTAAATAGAGTTTTCCATCAGTCAGTTCTACGAAAAGAAATATTCGCATAAGACAGTTAACATTTCATCAACATGTTGGATTCGAGTAACTGAGCAAAGGAAAGCTTCTACAAACAATGCGTCATTATTATTCCACCTGCCTCTTGGCTGGTATAGGCTGCCATGTCCAAGCAGGCCAATAAAAATGACGGTCATTTTGCGGTGATTTCCTCAAATTGGTGCCAATTTTTTCAAACCCAAGTCGCTTAATTCGTTCAATATTACACTGTTGCAAATTACTTCTTCAACCTCTGTATCAGAATCGTTTGATAGACACGCTTTGGTATCGATCTCCTACCAAATCTGGCTGCGTTTTTGCCGCAAATTTTCATCGCTGCATCACCGTAACCCCACGCCCACCCGTTCGGGGTCGTGCTTTGTTCGCGAATGTGAGGGTAAGCAGCTGAAACAGCTTCTTTCTTCAGGGCTACAGGAAAATGATGAAGATCCGCCTTGGATTGGAGAAAATGGTTTGTAGAGACACTGTAACAACTGTGCCTGCCAGCTAAATCCTATATCTTCAGTATCCACATGCAATGTTATCATAATGAGTAGTCTAAAAGGCGACTTCTGCGTCCTCTGTGCTGGTTGTATATGTAATAACGATATTAATTTGATTGTTCTAGTAGCACTAATTTCATGTTCATCGTCTCAAATTCTAGAGGGTATTTTGAATAAACCTCAATTTATGCCAGCTGAAATGATATTGTAATTGTTTATTCTTCCCGAAATGCGATTAGAGTAGCAAATTGACTTGACCATTTTTAGAATGCCCTCGACGAGTTATAGAACAAAAGCTCGTTGAATAATATTGAAATGATGAAGAAGAAAGAGAAGGGGAAGAATAAGAAAATTTCTACCAAGATTATGCTAAACGTCCTGTTGCATTGTCGTTTTAGATATCTAGGCCTATTTATAAACGTTTAGATTTTTCCCCTAAAATGATGAGCCTACATTGGGAAATAAAAGCATAATTCCGACAATATATACCAGTTTATGTCTGACTTCTGAATTAATATGCTTAAATCGTATGTATCATAAATTTGATTTGATATGATTTGATATTCCAGACGTACCCTTTATCAGTTTAAAACTTGTCCCGTTTCTCTCTAACCTTTACAAACTGCATGGTCAAACATAAATGTTATTAACTGGTCGTTATTTGATTACGGGAGAGTTAAACAATATTACAGTCTAGCCTTCAACTCATTAACTCCTAAATTAAATTTTATCTTTGGAGCCACACACAGAATTTAAAGGACAAACATGAAACATGTGACCTATAGCTCTGCTTGTATTATTTTTTTTTTATTAAGGATGTTGTTGGAATGATGTCCGGTTCAATGCGTGTGCATGGCTTAAAATGGCGCTTAGATAATAATGACCTCTAAAATTTGTGAACGCACGCGTCTTTAATAATATCTTCATGCAGTCAAGCCTGTTATATCAAGACACTCCTCCACCCTCAGAATGCAATCGATATTTCACCTTAGCATTTGGTTGGATTTTCTTTTTAATCTGATCCATCCGGTTTTCATGATTTTCTGTAGAAGGCATACAGCCACGCGATGGCAATCCCTTCCTGATCCTCTCGACGCCTGATGAAATACCTTCAGAACACACTGGATTAAATTAGGAAAGGGTATAGCCAGTCAAAAAGTGGGGTGGGATGGGGGTAATGGGCGCGTTACTTCATCAATAAGTAAATATTATCATAAGTCTAATGTATTGTTAATTTGCACTAGCGACTGAATCGAGTTAGGTGTGCAATTGGAATTTTTTTTTATTTCTGTGACCCAAGATTTCACTTCTATGTGATAGAAAAATGTTGTCTCATTGAGTTCTGTCTCTGTAATGTCTACCCTTTTCCGTCTTATTTATGTTCTCTGTAGGTTCCCGGAATACAGAAGCGTTCAAGAGAGTATGCAATGAGCACATACTGACGATGAGCACTTCGATGACTGTCGCATAGGTTGTATGATTATAACAAAAATGAAAATGAAGACCTGTAATTAAAGGGATCGTTTAACAATGTTAAATTTGTTAAATGTGTTATCAGTGTCTGTGATATGGTGTTATATTGAAGCCCTGAAAAAATTGCGCTTCAAAATGATCAAGAAGTGCCTCAAAAATAAAAACCTTTGAGTGACCGGTTTTTACCATACTCGTTTTCCCCAAAAGACTGTGGTGTTATGAAAACCGTTTGGCAAACGCAAACTTGATTTCGATTTTCAATCATATATATCTTGATAATCAGATAGGCGATCGGCTTGTAAAAGTCATGGAATTCCTGGCTGACCTAAAGGTTTATAATAATCATCGAGGCGTGAGCTAAATCAAGGATTTTTAAAAAAAGATCTAGGACAAAGTTACCGGATCCCTTTAAGCTCGTTTTTTCTTTCTTCAAGAAAGGGTCCTTATTCTGAGGTATCGTTGGTCACGGTGAAGTTCAACTTATTAGTGTGCATGTTTTATATTGATGCAGAAATATATAATGTTTCTCTTAAAAACCACGATGCTTGAGGTTTGTATATACAAGTAAAATCTTAAACCCAATTAACTTGGTTAACAATGATTTTTATTTCTTCACGACGTAAAATAACTCTTACAAAGTTGAACATGGTCTTCTTAATGTGATTTCACATTAAATATGAATTATATATACTGAAAAAACACAATAAAAATATTAAACATTACTGAAAGACTTTACTTAAAGCCCCATTGTCCTACTTGTAGCTACTTGCTCCCTCTATATAGAAAACTTCCCCAATCGGTGCCTGTTGGTCCCCCGTGATCCTCATTTTCTTATGTTATAGTTGAGAGCTGAGTTAATGAGATAGCCACCTGTCAGTGACCTCGCTGTGTGGTCTAATCCCTTCTGGCCCAGTAGTATTGACGGTCTTTAAACAGTTACATTGATTTGGCCTACTCTTCCACCCTCTTCTCCCTCCCTCCCTCCGTCCCTCCCTCTATGTATTTGAGAAAATAATAGAGAGGGAATGAATGAGCCCCACCCATAAGATTCCCTGCTGGCATGCACTTGAATGTCTCGCCCCCATCCTGTCGACACCACGTCTTGGTGTCAAGCTGCTAGGCGTAGGTTGGGAGGATGTGGTCGAGGTAGAAAAGAAAAGAAAGATGAAAGAAAGCTTAATTCCTCAAGAAACAAACTAATCCTGACCAATGGGTTAGGTCTTTCTTTATACCCAGAACCCGGAATTCCACAGTCTCGCAGCAGCGTATAGCCATAAGTAAGGGGATGGGGTTTACTATTGTGGAGGGACGCAGGAGGCAAATTTACAATTATTTCTGTTTCTTCATGTAGTGTTGTTTATGACCACAAATGACGAAGAGTCTTTAATGTCAAAATGTAATTTTTTTTTTCCTTGGAGAAGTACTTGCAAAGAGTTTTTAATGACATACAAAACCCCTGTTGGTTTATTCAGCTTCACTCTATCCTCATTGGGTCTTGAACCAATAGTAATATATTGTCTGCCATCGTTATAGAGTGGTCAGGAATTCTAGTGATCCCCGAGGCACCATGAAGCTACTAATAGATCTAACGACTATTCAAGGCAACATGGGGTATTTTATTTAATTAACTTTCTCACCCATCATGATGTTGATTCAGAGACCACGAGGATTTGTGTAAAACATACCGTAAAATACATCGCCATGCGTGTTAATTTGCTTCAGTCTTATGATGCGAAATACCCCCCCTCCCCCCCCCCCCCCCCCCCAAAAAAAAAAGAGAAGATAATTATTATACTAATACTGGGATTGGGGCTACTCAGAGCACTGAGCACTTTGGGCAGAGAAATTAGTGCATGAGTTAAAGTAACGAGCTAGTTAACATAATTCCCCATTTTGCGTCTAACCCCTGGATTACCAGGTCCCAATCAACAAATTGTGCTTCCGCTAGAATCCGATGATCAATAATCTATAGACAAGTTTGTGGTATGATCAATATCGACTCAATATATCAAGAGGTGTCTGAGCAAATCAGAATTGAACCTTCTAACTCGGATGAGTGGTCACTTTAATTGGGTCACCAACCCTCATCAACCCTCTCATTAAGTCCTGTCATTCACACAACAGGGGGCTGGTGAGGTAGAATAGTCAAGGACAACACAGACACCCTTGACGGACGTCGCAGTATGCCCAGCACGGTTAATGTCAAATCCCAATATATTAAAATCCCCAGGTAAAGGGATGAGAGAGGTGTCTTGGTATAGGTACTTGAGTTTCAATCATAAGGTTGAGGGTTCGAATCCCAGCATGACACCAACGTCCTATTATCCACATTTGCCACTCTCCACCTCGGTGTTAAATGTGTACTCATTAGGATGCGAAAGTCATTGTAGTTTGCTCAACATTGTGAGCGTCTGTAAATGGCGCCTGGCTGGAATGCTCCCCAGGGAGTGGAGTATTTGCGAACATTGAGTGAGTGCGGGAGGAGCCTAAATCCGATGACCGTGGTATTAAAGGCATAGAGACACGTCGTCGATTAACCCAAGATGTTATATTTTGAAAGATTATATCCAATGATCCTTGATTTTTCCATTTAGGGAAGTGCAACTTTAGGTCTATGGCTATACTAATATAACCAGGCAGAGGGTGTGATACTGTAGGGGGGAGAAGGGAATTCTCGTTTGATGACAGGTCGAAAGCCAAACCCTACAATTAAATTGTGACTCTTTGATAGCGTATTATGTCACACAATCCATCCATAATATTTTGAGAAAGGGGTGTGTGCATGCTCAAACCGAAAGAAAACAACTCTCACTTGGAAATGCCCCTCGCTTTCAAAATTATGGACACTTCGGCGCGCAATGTGCTTATCTCCGAAAACAAACGCGAATCTAACTCGGAACTTCCAGGGCTATGAATATAGTGAAAACATAAGCGATTTTTTTTTTTTTTTGGGGGGGGGGGAAGATGCAATATATCAAACTGGGTGGGTGTGTTGTGGTTTTCCTCTGGGTGACGGTATAAAAACAAAACATATCGCGAGGCAATCAAACGATTAGCTAATTCACTATAGCAAATGGAATGGAAAAGACCCCTCAGGAAGGGGGCAATCCAGGCCTAATTATGACCGCTTTTCTGGTATAAGAGGTCATTGACTGGTGGAGTAGGGGGACCTTTATTGACCCCTTCGGGATTCATTTACGCTGTTTTGCTCAAATTTGTTCTCTTTGAATGCCACCAACTTGAACTAGGCTTTGTATTTGCGTGGGTCTTGTTTGTTTTCCTTCACGAGCAATAATTATTTCTAAAAAGCGACTGGTCTCACTTTCCATCCAAGATGATCAAGTTTCGGGTAATTATAGTTTTAAACAAATTTGACTTCCTGTTTGTACTTATTCTCAGTAAAATCACAGGGTGCATAAAGGAAGGAAGAAAGGGCAAATCGTTGATACAAATGAGAGTACAAAAACTTGGTACAGTGTAGTGAATACAAGTTAAAATAAAAACATTATCTTATCGATCAAAACATGATAAATGTTTAGATTGGAAAATGAGTATTGATTAAATTTTCAATACTGCTTCGTGATAAGTTTTCGAGTGAATTGTAAAAATTGTGATTGCAAAGGTAAATTTATAGTAATATCACTTTTAAGAATGGAAAGCTAGCTATGCCGTCTTCATCAATGTCCCAAAGATCCCATACTAACAGCCCCCTAACAAAACAAAAACAAACAAAAAACTGGGAAATGGTTTTAAATTTCTTTCCTTTTTCTCAGCCATCCCTAAAAAGATGAGAAATACATCTTTACATTAACATTGTGAACTATGGAATTTAAAGGAAGATTATGATAACAATGTCAAATCTCGCCATTAAAACAGGCATAAAAGTGAAACCCCTTTGTGTTGTCCAGGGCAAAAGAAAGGTCATTTTCGTGATTTCAAAGCCATCAAACCAACGGAGTGTAACTAATCAAACATTCATTTTATCATTATGAACCTCCCCTGAATACCCACAAAAATCACTTTCAGTATACTAGATTTCAATTTCCAGACACACATCACCATTGTGGTGTTAGTGTTGTAACAAGAACGTGAAAAATTGGAACCGAAATCGAGCAGCAACCAGTAAAAAAAATTACTCATTATTTTGAATGGCCTAAATATGCTTCACAGCTTTCATGTGATATTAATTTGTTCTAGTCAACTATCAAAATGTATTGAAAATAAGAAAAACTCGAAAATATGATGCCTGTATTTATAGACTATCGGGTGCACTCAAGCGTGGAGAATGAAATGGACATGACAAGATATGAGCACGCGTCGATGCATGGTTGGATGGATGCTGGTCATTGTCCAGTTTTTGTTTCGGGGTTTTTCTACCACGAGAGAAGCAGAAGTTCATCTTCAAATTACTTTATGCCTTTCTAGTTCTCAACTGACGATATCGTTCTGGTAGATTTTGGATACACTGACCCGCTGGGATTTTATACCAACTTGTCCCTATGATGAGTTCAAGAAAGAGCATGATGTTAATCCACATTAACTCACTTTTGCCACTCTCCACACAGGTGTTAATAGGTACCTGATATGCCAAAGCGCTACATAATTGGCTGCCAGCTATGACCGGGGTATACAGTTGAAGCGCCAGAGGCGTCACGATGTGACGGGCATGTGCGCTAGATAGGAAGCCACTATTATTATAAGTATTATTATGTCAATTTATTTGTAGATACATTATTGTATTGTTGTGAACATCTTCTTCTCATCCCTGAAATGTAAGTATTAGAATAGTTCCTCATGCATGTAGACGGTGCAGCTTTTGAAATATATTTTGTTAAAGATAACGACCAGTTATGGTCATGCTATTGCATTGTGAAAGAAACGTTGTGGAATCGATCAGAACAGGTTGATCTAGCATATAAGTATTGGTGTGTATACTGCAAGGTTCTGGAATCATCAAAATGATAAGAAATTTGGCCCAGTTTTGGTAAAGTTACAAGCACTGTACACAGAAAGATGTATATGGTACTATGCGATAAATTAGTATTATTATCTAAGGACTGGATAGATATAATAATTTACTAAATATATCAATTAATAGTAGGCGGTTTCCCGGGAAAATTTGTATGATCACGTGTTAGTCAAATGATTTCACATGATTGGTAATAAGGGCTTCCATTTCATTTTTTGAGAGGGGGGCATTTCCATAACTGGTCTATACCTTTAAGATTATCAATTTTAATTTGTATGTGGAAATATGTCATTATTATGTTTAACAGCATATAGAATTGTTAGTCTCTGCATTCATTAATTTTGAAGGTGAAGATGGTTTATAATAGTTTGCTCTAAATAAAAAAAAATTAAAAAAGGAATAATTGTATTCCCTTGTTGACATCGTGATCATGGTCATGTGAGTGTTTTCATAAGGGAAATTCAACCTTGAAAGCAAATAAAACTAGTCTAGAGGAAAGCAGACAAATCAGTGAAGTAGACTGGTGGAAGTTTGAATGAAATCGGACAAAAAAATGGAAAACCCTGAACTTTGAAAGTTGTAGTCACTATTATGTATGTGCTCTTCAAATTAGCTGATAATGGTAATGTCTTTATGATGTAGTGGCGGACAACTTTCCCATTTGTTCTAACACACAAAATGACACAAATTTCAACTTTTCAAAAATGTATGGCACAGGAGGGTCTTTTTTCTTTAGATGATCTATAATAACAACTATTATGCAATCCATTACATATTTTGCGTGGTGTCTTAGGAGGAAAACAGAAATTAATGATATTTTTGTACACGCCAAACGGGAGTTAATCGCGAATACTTCACAATCCACTATCAAACTTCCGATTTGAGATTCACATATAGACTTATAACATGTTTAAAACATTAGTAACTAATATTAGTCTGCTTTATTTCAATATTTTGCCATTCTGTTTATATTATTTACTTCCTTTATATAAATTAACTTATTACTTGTTATTTGTAAATCGTTTAATTGATAGAGAGAGAGAAAGAGAGAGAGAGAAAGGGGGGGGGGGGGGAGAGGGATTTTTAAAATTTTGTTTTCATTTTTCAATTTTTTTATAGATATAGGCCTTTAAAATAAATATAGCCTACAATCATCTGTCAGAGATAGCTTTTTATCTAGTTTATATAAGTTATCAAAAAGGATTTTCTATGCATTTTCTGAAAAGAAAAGATCTCTTTTCATGGAGACTGGAAACAAAATCATGTTTTCCTGAAGTTCTTATCAACATTCCATTACTAAACGTGGTCTTTTCGCAGACGACCTTTCCCTGACATCCGAGGTTGATCACCTGAATTCGATTTGAACCGTCAGATATTATCACCGATATATCACTTGACCGCCTCCTTTTATGACTACAAGACAGACACAAAGGATGCACAAGTTTTTACACATTTGTGTGTAATTCTCCAGTAATTGTTTACAAGAGGCAAATTTTACACCTCTTCGCTCTTTTGTCGGCGAAGAGCAAGGGGTGAATGTTTTGGTGTCCCGTTCTTTGCATGTAATTAGAGATCGGAGCGAGCCCAGGTCAAAACGGGCTCCACATCAAAGAAGCCGCTAAAGTTTGGCAGCACGACTTCCCTTCAACCAATCACCATCGAGGATCGTCCATTGTTCGCCGAGTTGGGTCATCCAATAGAATGGCGAGCCAGACGCCCATTCATTCACCATTGGCAGCATTATGTTTGCTTCGATAACCGAGCTAGCTAGGCTGGAAGCATAACACATACGGTGTCGTGCATGAGTGGTATCGCTAGCGCTGCGGCTCCGGTACCTTTGCTTGTTTTCTTCGCTGTGTCCTCGCTATATCTTGGATTGATTATACGGAAATTACGAGTAGTATATTATTTCAACGAGGCCCTGTGCAAGGAGACAGAGCTCTGTTGTGAAGCCAAAGATTGGCTGTAATTGTTTTTGAGGCGAAACTGATCATGGGGTTTGATATAGATCGGTTTTCTGGCCCGGTGGACGAGGATTTTAAATGCAGCATCTGTCTTGGTGTACTCGAGAATCCCCTTGCTACACCGTGCGGCCACGTCTTCTGCTCAAATTGCGTACTGCCGTGGGTCGTTCAAAACGGTAGCTGCCCGCTCAAGTGCGAAAAGTTCTCCACCAAGGAACTCAATAGTGTCCTCCCATTACGGAATCTCATCCTCAAGCTTGAAATCCGCTGCGATAACTTCCGCCGAGGCTGCCCTGAAGAAGTCAAGATTCAGATGCTAGCTCAACACATGGAGGATTGTGATTTCGCTCCCGTCAAGTGCTCCAATAAAGGATGCCAGGATGTGATTAACATCAAGGATCAGGCCCAACATGAAACTCAGACCTGTGAGTGGAGACCAGTTGGTCGTTGTGAGCAGGGATGCAGTTTGGTGCTTCAGTTCAACACCCGATCTGAGCATGACTGCCTCAAGGCACTGCAAAACCACTCGGGTGCCCTGCAGACCAAGATGAAGAACCAGGAACATAATTTGAAGAAGAATTCTCTTAGATATGGGAAGAGAGAGAAAGCTCTTTTGGCTCAGATTGCCTGCCTTCAGAATGAAATTCAGATGCAGGCATTGCGATACCAAAAGAAGCTTAATGAAAGCAAAGCCGAGATGGAATATATGTCAGCTGTTGCCTCATTTGAAAAGGTGAGGAATTATCTTTTAATTTTGTTTTGATCTTTAAATAATACTTTGGCATGAGTACTGATGTGAACAGGAAAAGTGAAGGATTCCATTTCGACAACTAACACATTTGAACGCACTTTATGAACTGACATTTCTTTTGTTTTATTTTTAATTTTTTTTAAAAATTAAAGTGTTGAAAAAGAAATGTTGTAACTATTAAACCCATTAAATGATAGGCCTACATTCAATATTATGAGCCAACCATTCTGGAAGCATACCATAGTCAGTTTTTTGAAATTTGATGCAATGGTGATGAGTTTGATACCCCAACCTAAACTTGAGATGGATGAATGTCCTGGTCTTAAATTTTCATACCTTTTTTGTAAATTGGACCCCATCCCTAAGCCCCCTGGAAAGGCCTTATACCAATTTCACTTGTTACCCGCTGTTCACATTACCTCAAAATTTCCGTCACGATTGGCTCTGCTGGATGTCGCACTTGCCTTTCCACTTTCTCTTGCCTATTCCTTTCAAAGTTGAAATGAAGGAGAATTGCTCAGCTATGAGTCGGATCACACAATTATGACACGCACCTGAAATGCTGAATTACCTTTATCACCAGAAGTGATGTTTTGAACGCTAAATGGAGTTGAAAGCTTCGTG
Source organism: Strongylocentrotus purpuratus (assembly GCF_000002235.5). NCBI lineage: Eukaryota > Metazoa > Echinodermata > Echinoidea > Camarodonta > Strongylocentrotidae > Strongylocentrotus > Strongylocentrotus purpuratus. The sequence goes on from NW_022145612.1 coordinate 22,776,783, forward strand.
CCAGATGAAATGCCTAATGTAGCTGTAGGCAGAGAATGTCTCGTATTCAGCTCTGTCTAGATTCATTTCCTATTCCATTTAGGAACTGATCATTTTGTTTCTTGAAAAAGGGTGAAAGAAAATGGAAGGAGCTGCATCTTAATACTAAATAGATGTCTTAATTGGAAAGCACTTATTTGAACTACATGATTATTTGTTATCTTTAAAAGCCCTTCCCATGTTCCCAGATAGTTTTGAGACTTATTATTCTTTGAGAGAATAAAAAAGTTAACAACCTTATCAAAATAAACTTAAACCATTTTGTCTTTTTGGATCCTAAGGCTAAAGGACGTAAACCCATATGATTTAACACCATTTTGATGTCAAAAAGATCACTTTGTCTTCTTTATATTTCTATTTTTCCTTTGCTCGTACATGTACATGTAACACTATTTAAAAAAAAGACAATCATTATTATTTAAGATGTTTTGATATGTCCTATTATATACCTCACTTAAGAAATCCAGCCATCTGATTGGTCGAATTGCATTCATAAACTTCAACTGTTCCTGTAAAATTCCCGGTAACCATGCATAAAACATTTACTATTTTTAATAACCATGGTTATTAAAAAAATAGGTCAGCCTCCATGGTTACCCCATAGGTTTACATGTTAAAAAATGGTTTGAGCGATCGAGGATACCGTATGTGTGCGAAGGATTGGTCGGTAATTTCAATACAATTGAATCTCGATCGATCTTACCGACAATTTTATCTTGCATTGTTGACATGAAGACGAAAATAAACTTCCAAAAACAAAAAAACAACATCTGCCGATAGATCTTGATCTAAGTTCGTGCCAATATGCATTGCAAAAGTAAAAGAAGGGTGCTTTTGCGAAGCATTCATCACGCCGAAGCCGGTTTCAATCCACTTTAATGTATATATTGTACAAAACTGCCAAGCTCGTGAACAGCGCGCGATGGCCGAGTGGTGTAAGGCGTTGGTGTAAGATTCATCACTCATTGTACGCGAGAGTTCGACTCTCACCTTCGACAAAAAAAAAATTATTTTTTATTTTTTATTTTTTAGTCTATTTTTTTTCGGCATATAAAAGTATTAATGACTGCTTTAATATTCGAGAAATAGTTGTTTTCATACGCTCTCGGGAAGGTTACAATTGGGCTATTCCCCTCGGCAAGCCTCGGGGAATAGCACAATTCTAACCTTCCCTTGAGCGTAATAAAACAACTATTTCTCTCAAAGCAGTCATTAATACTATACTACTACATGTAATACCAGTTGTTTAAATTAAAGAAAGTAAAGAAGACCTTGTAAAATGATTTTAGAATTTTAAAGAAGTACACTATTGAATCAATGCCGTCATTTATCTGACCTGATTACCTAGTAAGTGTCTTAACAAAAAGCGGTCCATCCCTGCAATCATTGATTACTAACTTGCAAATTGATCTTACTGTTCTCGACCAGCAAAGGGTATCGGAGCGAGGGATGTTTACTCTTCGCTTCATTGGAGCGTTTTCTTTAATCACCATGATTGAAAGAAACTAGCGTTTTACTCTGGTGGTGTTGAGGAGGAGTTGCTCATCCCTTGTTAGTACTAGCTATGAAGGGGTAACTTTCGTTCATCAGAATTAGTACTAAAAGCAAGGTCAAAACAGTGCAGTAGATACTTAACAAAAAAAATGGAGCTCGTGTTGGCCTAGGGATTATAATTTACAATAGGTAATAAAGTGACTTCTGTCTTCATTTATTTTCTTCTGGGTGTATCCAATCAATGACACTTGTATGTTTGTAAAGGAGTTTGACATAGTACAAAAGTCATTCACCTCTGTGAAAAATCATCATCCAATGTATGTAACTACATGGAAGTAGGTTTATGAATCACTTTAAGTACTGGTAATATGTTAAAGGTGCAATGATATAAATATTTGCATATATGTAAAATTACATGTACATGTCCCTGCTGATGGTCTGACTTGTTTATATCCTACATTTTATAGTATTTATCAATGTTTCAATATAATGAATGAGGTTACTATTTTTCTTGGTCCCAAGAAGTTTGTTGTTGTGGTAGCCTACATTGTACATGTTTATACATGCAATGCATGCACATACTTTATAAAGAAATGAAAATCATGGGATAAATAAAGTGTATTTTGTTACCTTCTTATATCCAGTACTGTACACTGTAATTTTGAATCTATTTATTGCTCTTCACAGCCATGGGAAAATACTACCATACTCTCCCTTCGTCTGGGTCGCCAAGATGGCAGCCTGGGATTCAACATCATTGGTGGCAGCGGGATAAGTCAGGTTGGTAGAAGCAAACATTCACTTCTCTTTGTTTTCTTATTGTATTTATGTTTTTGCTCATAAGAATCAATTGATCTGTTGAGAGCTGGGAGGATGTTAAGGGACTTGGTAACATTGTTCAGGTGCTAAGGTAGTGACTTCAAATATAATTATGCTAGATGTACAATAATGAAAGATAATCTGCAAGTTTGAGTGAAAACAGACTATTATTAATGAAAATAATTGGTGAAAACTCATATGATCGATTCCTTTATTCTCCCAACTATATTATTACAAATTAATTACATTTTAGGTGAATGTAAATTGGCATAAAGCAATGAATTGGCTCTATACCATTCCAGACATTTAACTTTGGAAAGATTTTTAAAAGCCTGTCTGATGTCTTATTTTCATGGATAAACGGTTGGGAAAAATCTGGAAATTTCAAAAATAGTTGGGAGAATTTACTGTTAGAGGGTGTCGCACAGTGTCACCTTCAAATAAATCCACAAATATCTTTGTGGTTTGAGAATTTTTTTCAGGATTTTTTGCATGCTTGAGGGTTAGAACAGTAGAAGGAATATAATAAATAACATTTCATACAAAAATTACGGTACACAGTTTTTTCATCAACCTTCAACAATGTTAGTGAGTCACTTTAAGTCTTTAAAGGACATGTTTTAATCCCCTTCTGGCTCTCTCTCAAGTCTTAACAGACAAATTGATTTTTAAAGGAGCATACACAAAAAACCAATAAGAATGAGTCTAGACTTATAAGTGGAAGCCATAGACAACACCCACAACAAGCCTCCCCTATTTAAAGGGAAAAAAAATGTACAAATGGGGCTCTTAAAAGCTTAATAAGCTTAATAGCACAAAACAACTAGTAATTTTTAGAGAGGCAGTGAAAATGATGGTATACAATGGTCGTTTATTTTAGTTTTAACTTAAAATTTGACCATCAAAGGAAAATTCAGGGGCTATTAAAAGTTTTACAAGGGCAGTTTTAGTACTTTGTTGGGGCAAAACCACCCTGAGCAGAAGCAAGGAAAGTTTACATGTTAAATGTACATTGGATTATGATAGATTACTACTTAAATGTCTGATGTGGGTCACCATGTCAAGATATAAAGACATCCAGCTTTTGCCCATTGATTGATTGATGTAATGAAGCACAATTATTGGTGCTCTCTTTATATGTGGGAAGGGTTTGAAGCAAATTGGAACAAGGCATGTATTGATCAGTTTCAGGTATTAAGAGACTTAAACTCTCTCCACAAATCAGCATATAGCTGACCACAGACAGATCATGGCCCTTTTGGAGCTGACTCAGAAAAGATCCAAGAGAATTTAGTGCTCGAGATTCCAAAGGACCCAAACAAAGATGGAAGACAATGCGTAGTCATTGACGAGGGTTTTTGAGGGACGACGGAAGAATAGAGAGGGAGAAAAGACCGCAGTAATTCATGATATTGTTACCTGCATTCCAGTGTAAAGTTTTCTTTGGAGTATTGAAGAGAGGGGTGAATTATCGAAAATTGTTCCTGGTGCCAGATGAAGTGCCGGGAGAGACAAGAACAAAGGCTCTGCAGACATTCCCAGATGAAAGGATAGAATAGAGGTGGAAAATGGAAAGGACATGAAGAGGCTAACCGTCTGTTTCTTTCAGAGTTACACAAACCACTGAGTTCTGTTTTGAGAAGAGTGCCATGTTTGTGTCATCTATTGCCCAAATTTGTTTGCTTTTAGGTCTGGTATGATGAATTAGCAATCAAATAAAATTGCTTTAAATTGGTACATCAAATAGACCAAGAGTAGTTAAGAGTCTTAAATGTATTGGCTGTAATAGACAGTCCTGGTGCCTCAAGATTAAAATATCTTATAAAAATTACATAATTGGTACAGCTGTTCCATAATGTTGCATTTATTAGGTAGATTACTATTCAAACTTTTTGTCATCTGTGTTACACATTTGAATGCTATCTACATGTACCTACCCAAATGTTTTCTGCCAAGTGGCCAATGGATATTAAAAAGCTAGACTTAAAAGTCACAAGGACAGCCAGATACGGGAACAAAAAGCATCCAGCGAAAAGCCCAACAATAACGCTCTAGCAGCATCAATGATGATTTGATAAATGGATGCCATATCCAGGCCAGAAGCCAATTGAAGAAATGGAGACCGTGAAAGGTTTCACCCATTACTGTTACAAAAGGCCTGTTTGATCTGGAAGCACACCATCTATCTCATCGTTTATCAAGCGAAATGTAGCAATGTTTTAGGATTCACGCTGCTCTACTAAACTTATTTTTATAGAGATCAAGGGAGAGAGTGATCTAAAATGCCATGCAGTAATGGGATGTGGTACAGCTACATGTACATGTATCAAGAGATATATCATCCTCTTCATCTTTATAAAAAAAATATTATTGAAAACCTCATAGGTTTAGATATTGTTTTATTGAAAATTCTGGAAGAAATCCCTTTAATCAGTTGCACAATACAACATTTATTGACAATAATTTTTCACACTTACATGTGTATCTACACATGTACTTTGTAGGATTCACATGTATCCTAGAATTATGGGTACTGTGTCATCAGTCATTTCCAACAAAATTACAAGTTTAGCCTGACACTTTATTTTGGTATTAAATCTGATTGCTGTACTTTGCCTCTCAGGAATAATTGAAAACCTAAAGCAGTATGTTCTGTATAACTGGCTATGACCAAAGTCACATAAATAGAAAATTGAATATCTTGTGACAATCATAGTATCCATAAATGTATTAGATGTTGCTACATCGTCCTGTATTGTATCCAATTACTGATGAATTTCACACCGGAGCTGATACGCAAATCCAGCGCATCAATACTTTTTTCCCTCTCCTGCGCCTGCCCAGATAGGTATCAGAAATATTGCCCCAAGCTCCTGTCGAAATTGTCATCGTAAAAGGACGCGGGTATCTCTATCACTGAGGAATCGAAAGGAAAGATGGCTCGAGATGAAAGAGATCTTTGAAAGAGGAAACTGGCCCGCTTGTTATAATGGTTTGCATTCTCGTTAGTAATTCATTCATAAGAAAAATCTTAGATAGGGTGTGTGTAAACAATACAAGTTTGACTATGGACAAATATGCAAATCAAGAGGCCGGTGGTGACAGCTGCTTCTCTGTTTCTTTAGGGCATCTACTTTTTCCCCCCCTCCCTCACTCTTTTTGTCATATTTTCTGTCATGAGGATGATCTAGATAAATTTAACTGAAACTTTCATTTCTTTAATGTGCAAAAGTTTGATTAGAAATATTAACCTTTGATTATATTCATTTTTTTCTTCAATATGTACATGTACGTAAGCAAACCATTTTAGCCTTCTAGTTTTAATGTTTAATAGTGAAAAATACATGTTTAGAAAAACGATAACTTGTTGTTTACATGTAGATTGTGTTCTAATTAGCGTAAAAGTAGCAAAAATGTATCAAAGACATTAAATGTATGAGCTGAAAAAGTTACATCTTGAACCCCTACAACTTCACCCTAGAGATGACAAAGTTTAAAGGTAAAGACCAGTTATGGTCATGCGATTGCATTGTGAAAGAAACGTTGTGGAATCGATCAGAAAAGGTTGATCATCTAGCATCTAGCATCTGCAAGGTTCTGGAATCATCAAAATGATAAGAAATTTGGCCCATTCTTCGTAAAGTTACAAGCACTATACACAGAAAGATGTATATGGGACTACCCTATATCTCTCACAGACCATGAGAGAAACAAATTTACCAAATATATGGATTAGTAGGCGGTTTCCCGGCAATTTTTTTATCATCATGTATTAGTCAAAACATATTCTTTCACATGATTGGTAATGAGAGCTTCCATTTCATTTTTTGAAATTGGGGCATTTCCAATACTGGTCTTTACCTTTAAAGGTACTATGTCCCTTTTGCAGCCAACCTCAAATGCTGTATAACTTTGCAGGAATTATGAATATGTCATGTATGTCCTATCTGTGAAATTTAAACGTTAGCAGTGTCCTCATATTCAAATTATGCTGGAAAGTGGAAACCCGTTTACTTGCTAGACTTCACTGTCAGACACTATTGAGTGACTGACTGGCTTTTTTTCTTCTTTGGTAATAACATACATGAAAAGAGTTGTAAAGGGTACATGAGCATCTGTCTACATCAATAACCCACTTCTTGTGATGGCCAAGATTAAACTGATTTAATCTTTGCGCAGCATAAAACGTATGACCATTCGGTACAATTGACTGAAAATCAAGACTGTTACTTTTGGGCTCTATAGCCCTAAAGTCGATTTGACAACTAATAGTCATATTTTCCCACTTGAAGACATTTTCAAGCCCCACCTTTTTTAGGGAAGTTCTAAATTAGTATTATCTTTCAAATGCAGTTGGAATTTAACTTTTTCATTTTTTTGGCTTGCAAATGGGACATAGTAACTTTAATAGCCTGACAGGTTTGTAATCAATGTAGGCTGCAGCCATGTTAGAACAGGTATACACATACCACTGCTGCTCTGGGATACCTACATCTGTATAGGTAAGTCAACCAAGGTTAGATCTGCTGCTCTTATACATGTACATGTACATGTACATTGTACATGGCAGCAGTGCTAGGCAGAGAAATGGTCACACCACCACCAACCTCCCTATTTATGTACACTGGTATCCAAATATGGCCATGTAGATATGGGGCTAAGCCCAAACACACATACTTAGTTTGAATGGGGGAAAATGTTACAAGAGATTAAACATGTTTCGTCAGGACTATAGCCAGGGTGTATGTTCAGGTGGACCAAGTCTTACTCATAAAAGGAGGGGTGCCAGTACAGATTATGGGGTTTGTGCTTTATATTTTGCATTACAAAGGGACCTAAGATTATTTAATGTTTGTTTGGTTGTGATAACAAGTTAAGACCAGATTTGAAATTTTTGTTGGAAGTTTGCTGTACCATGTTCTGCTTGTGAAGACGAATACATCAGATTGATTGGGAAACTTAATTTGGCTCCAAAAAAAGAATTGTATGTTATGTCTTAACTCCCCCAACAATATGTCATAAATTGAAAATTACGAAAATAGAAGTATAATTGTGTGGACAAGGTAGAGTTGGATCTCTTTGTACAGTAGACATGGATGGTACAAAAGGTCATGTGAAATGTAGGCTACATCTTTGAGTCTGCTTTTAAGGGAGAGATAAGGAGAGTTTGTTGAACAGATTACTGAGCTGTCTTATGAATCTGACTTCTTTCATAAGTTACTTTAAAAGTTAAACACCTTTTTAGTGACGTTTTCATGATGGGAAGGGGTAATTGCAAAGAAAAGGTGCAAAACCAAATTTTTTCGTTCAATGGCGCAAAGTTTGCATCCAAAATATCTGACAAACAAGAAGAAAAGTGGTCAAGGTCTCAAAATCTTGAAGATGGGACTTTGCTAGAAATGCATGCTAATTTGAACTTCATGTTCATTAGTGAATGTAGCTCTATCTGATGGGTCTACATAAGTCTGTTGCAGCTAATTGATAAATTTAGGCCTACCTCATACCCATATACTTAGTGATTGTCTTTACCATATAGGCCTACATGTACATGACAAGACTGCATTGTGTGTGCACATGGTGAAGCGTACAAATTGTTTGCACACCCTATTCCTGTGTAAGCTTACATTGATTGTTATCAATCAGTGTAAAACATACACCTAGGCTTGTCCTAGTGTTCATTGAAGGCCATAAACAAACATGTACAAACACAGACATGTACATGTACATGTAGACTGATTTTTTCATATTCCACATAAAAAAAACATAGGCATATTCTTGCATTTTATTCTTGCAGTGCATAGCCAAAACTATTATACCAGAATGGAGGACATATTTTTGTTTCATTCTTTTCCATATCGGTTATTTTTTTCCAGAGGAAATATAAGTTTCTTCGAATTCTGCGGCATGTACATATAGTATTTTGAGGGTAGTACATACCCAAGAGAATAAAAAGCAATCAAGTTCGTTCTAAATCCATCTTGTTCAATTTAGCATCAAAAAGTTCTTTTTTAAATTTATCATGCAAGTTCTAAGAAAAAGTGACTTTAACTAGAGGGAGTATTGAAATACAAAAATTGTTTGTGTATATTTCCATAATTCAACTTTGAATTTTAACCAACACACATTCTTATCAAACAAAATCCTATAGATGCTAAGAATATCTTTCCAACATAATGCATGTTGTCAAATAAAAAGCCAAATACAGTGTAATACAGCCAACATGTATGATGTACTATGGAGGTTAATAGGGTACATCTGGGAGCTAAGATCTACATCTCAAAAAGCCTCAAGACTGTTCAAAACAAAATATTCTCTTTATTTCTGGGGGCAAATACGTCTGGGGCCGAGAAACCTTGTGTTGGGAGCCTAAATTAGAACTGTAATCTCCGCGGGTCAAAGTTCGAGAACAAAAGTTGCTTCAAATCCCCAGGAAAGGATCAAATGTATAAATTGGATTTTTAGAGGAAGAGTGTTACACATTCTTCGTTGGAGAGGAAGAATTCTTGGCATGACAAACATACTTGGCAGGAGTTCAGAAAAACAAAGGAGTCCAGACAATATCATGGGGATATATTTTTTATTATTCATAGGAATTGAATATTCTTTTTTTCAACCAGGGAGATGCAAGTTTTACCAATCAAATAATTGTTTTCAGCTGCAAGTCACTGATTGTATTACTGTTACTATAATGTACATTGTAAATTGAAGTGTATAACCTGATTGAAAATACCATTTACTAGATCAATTTGATAATTAACACTCAGATAATCCAGGATTATTAATAATGAGCTGATATAATAAATATACAAAATATGTTAAAGCCTATCGCTGTAAAAAATTCCCGTAATTGTTCTCTTAGTTTTTCTATTAAATGTACTGTTTTAAAAGTTAAGATCCACTGTATTCATACAGTAGATCTTAACTTTTAAAACTGTACATTTAATATTGACTGATTTCACAATATTTGTACAAAATACTTTTCTCTCTGATACATTAATAAAATGTATGTGCTCTTGATTCCATGTTGGGTATCCCCTTATCATTTGTATGCCTTGCCCTTTGGAACTCTGGGTTACCCCCGACAACAGGAAGAGTCAGTAAAGAATGAGGGTCAATAGAAAGTAATGCTGTAAATACAGCAAGCTTTACCCAGTGAATCCTCTGTCTTAAGGATGAGCCCAAAGCATGTCTCTATGACTGGGTCTTGTCTAAACATCGCATTCTATCTCGCTCAGGAATGTCCAAAGTTGATAGATATGCAGATGGGAGCTGGGATGGCATCCCTGGAAGAGACGATGCAGGCCTTGCTTCCTCCTTCTTTCCTTGTTCTCGTCTCTTCTAGTGATGCAGTCCAACCTCTTCTACCAAGAAGAACCTGTCACATCTTTCAGATAGCCTTTGGGAAATGTCATCTTTGCTCTTGACAAGTATAAACGAGGGATGACTATTTTTGAGACAAGAGGAACAGGAGTTTGAAATCTTAGTGCAGATGATGGGAGAGGGAATTCCAATGTTTCCTTGCCTCCCTCCCCACCCCCTTGTTATTCTAGATTTATATTCATATTTGTCCTCCTATTGCTTTCTGTAGATGTATTCATTGTATTGTCAAATAATATTGAATTTAGCCTAGATGTGTTATTGTAGTTAGGACAATATGTAACCAGTATTTTAAGGTGTGAATAGTTGCCTTGAAAATGTTTTCATTTTATAACCCTTCCCTTTTCTGTCTGGAAGAAAATATTTTCTTTTAGATGCCTCGATGTGGTATGAGTAATTTGCCCAAAGGAAAGATAAAGGAATGTAGGCCACGTGTATGTAGGCAGGCAGGCCTGCAGAATTTGTGGTCCTCCCCCTCCCCCTAGCTGCAGAACTCATCACTTGGATGTTTTCACAATCAATAACACATTTATCAATGTTTACATTTATTTGTTTGTATTCCTCACCTCTTCACCTGTCATCCCTAATTTGTTTTTCCCCTTTTCATTTTTATCACACTCCCAAAATATATTTTGAGCATGCTCATCAAGCCACATGGTGCCTGTCTTTTTTAAGAGCAATAATAATGATTTTACCAGGCATAAGTTTAAATGTACCCGGAATCAGAACTCTTTCCCTGTTCATACATGTACATATAATAGATTACAGCCATCCAACACAGTTGTAATGTATCATACTCTGGATTCCAATGAAATTGTTATATCAGTACTTTGCAGAAATTACATAACATCGTCTAAAGACTCCTAAACAAACTAACACTAAGTTATTTTATCAATTGAATTTGTATCATCTTTCTATTTTCTTCAGAAGTGTAAAGTTGAGCACTGAGAACGAGAAAATGTATATTGTGACATTGTTATATATCCCTTTTCCCTTGGTTTTCCGTACAGGGTGATGGTGGTATCTCGGAAGGAATAATTGTATCAAGAGTGAATGAGAAAGGTCCTGCAGACAGATCACAGCTTCAGGTACATGACAGGATGATTGAGGTGAGTCCAATTAAAGGGAGTATCAGGGATTTTTTACTGATATTCTGAAGTTTTAAACTTTAAAATGCTACATCTTCCATGAGCATCTTAATTTCAAAGCTTTTGATTCATTCATGAATAGAACAAAGGATGTCCCTTTAACTGAAATTGTTAAATAATAAATACCAAATTTTGTTCTACTCAAGATGTTTGCTTTTTGAAATTTGCAGGAAAGCAGACTTGTAAAGATCATAGTTTTTTGTACAAAACTACCAACTGTATAAGAATGCTTTATTTTGAATATTTATGATGAAATAACATATATTCTGAGAGGAATTAAAATAATCAAAATTCTATGGGTAAGTAGAAAGTAGTGTTTTGGTTGTTGGGTTGAATTGTTAACACCCATGTCAGTGTGGTGAATGTTTTGTGATCGATACAATCTGATGTCAGGTTGAATGTGTACATCAGGACATGCGTGTTCATGTTCATGTATGTTGTCTAAGTCTGATGATGCATCAAGCGAGGACAGTACTTCATGTACATGTAGTATGGAATCAAATTCAGCCCGTCTATCAGTGGCCATACCCCATGGGAAATCCGTCTGGATTCTCAAATTTACTACCAAATTTTCACTGAAACGTGTAAATTGAATTTGTCCCTTACATTGTATGTATGTCAAGTACAAAGAGTTCGCAGTGAATATGAGGATGCGAGCCGGTCCCAAATAAAATGTGACAGACAACTCGTCAATTATGGTTTCTGTGGGTGACGTGTTTGTTGGCGGAGTATTCCCCATCCATAGTCGCGGGATTAGTTCTACAGATGCACGTTACTCGCTCGGGGAACCTCCCCTGCACTTACGCTTTACATCTGTTTCGATTGTGCGCAGTGACACACTTAGTTATGCAGAGGTGGTGATAGCCTGCTGGGTAAATTGAGTCCACAAGTCTTGGGTTTAATAGCGATACCATCTTTAAAAGCATGTTTTCACTGCCGAGTTATTCCGAGTCGTCTCGGACTCAACCATCACACGCACACATGTACCCCCAGTGATGATGGTGTCATGCACACATTTGACATGAATGCTGACAATGAGAGCATGTGTTTTGTGAGAATGTTGCTGGATATGATGAAAGTGAGACCAGTCCGATGTGCTAGGGAGTTGGTAGATATTAGAATACAAACCGGCGATAGATAGTATAGGGCCATTGAGATTGATTGAGTACACATGCCCCGTGATATGTTTACGCGGCGGGATGCACAGATCTGGCACAGCACCGTGGAAGCAATTTGTAAATTATGCTTTGCTCCTTATGCTTGGGTTCTAGGATGAGGATTACATTTAGATGGAGAGCATGTAGACGAACAGATTGTGTGATTGATCACAATTGTTCTCCATGCCTCATTCATTATCAAACCCAATCAGACTCCCCCTGTAGTCCCATCCATAAGGATGTGTGTTTGAATAGTTCTTGACTTCCAAATGATCAGAAAAAGGCAGCAAAATATTATTGAATATTATATTTGGTATTATAAATAACTGATGTTACACGGATTAAAATCACCTTGTTTGAAAACATTTTGGTATTCTAAAACTTCAATTACAATTATTAGATATAGGCAAACATTTTCAGGCGTTGCTCTGAAATCGGACAAAATATGAAAATGATTTTCAGTATTCTCTAACTCTCAGCTGTTGACATGTGAAGTGATTTTTGCGAAGGTAACAGCATGCAAACACTAAGCTGGCATTTAAAGCCAAATTGTGCATTGATCCTAGATCTTTGAAAAGAGTGATTGATTTGTTTTCAGCTGCCAACAATACCTCGCGATATATTCAGAATGTTTGGATTCCTCTTTCATTTGAGGTGCTGCATGCAGGGTATCGAACTATCAATGCCATTCACAATTCAATACACTCCACATTTCACCCAGTCTTTCAAAAATAAAATTTCAAGAACAAATTGTCGCATTGCTTTTTATTAGCTTTTATTGTTTGATAGTGAAATTTTGATATATATGCAATATTGTTCTACATCAAAGAACGATCTTGTGGTTGAAAGTTATATGTTCAAGAATAGTGTGATCCCTGAAGTTAGTTGTTTGGTTTACCCATGAGGAAATCAGAAGTGAAAAAGTTTTTACATTCTGTAAACCTTGACACCTTTAGTTACTTAGAATGTAGCCCATGTGCAGCCCTGGTTATTCTGATTAACTGTATGTTTTAGGTGTTTCAATAGCATCTGCAGTGGAAAATGTGTTACCCTCATTCCATAATAGACCAATGTACAGGTACATGTAGACTACTGGACAATTTGAGAATGTTCACTTTGGGTGCGTTTTGAGGACCACTAATCTTTGAAGTGTGAACCAAGATGTTGTTCTCTGGGAAATTACTTGGCTCTAAGCCTTTTGCATATATTATCATTTATATTTCCATTTCCATGTACAATGTAACCCTTTCATATATATCCTCGCATATCTTCCCCTTGGGACCGAAACGCATATTGAGGAAAATGGCAGAAAACTAAATTGTGATGGTGCTCTGTAATGAGTGAGTCACATGGCCACACAGATTCCCCAATTTACCATCAATTTCATAAGTACATTGCTTGTTTTCCAAAATGGCCCTCGCATGTCTTCCCGACATCTTTGGGACAGACTTCGCCGTAATGGCAGCGTGCTCTCCGCTCTCATCCAAGATGTCGTAAATCATTGATTTTGATGAAACGAGATGAACCAGGGATGATTGTACGCAGCCAGCTTACTGGAAGAGTGCGTACTACTTACTTTGGTCTAACCTAGCATTAACCTAATGTCCACGACTATGTCACTAATGCTGCGATGGTAAACTGAATAAAGGGAGCACGGGAGTGGGTGATTGGTAGAGAAATGAGTTTAGGAATCGCCTCAGGGCATCAATTTCATGTGAATACGGTCCTGGTATTAGATGCTTTACATGAAGAGCGTACCTGTAGGTAAATGAACTTAGGCTGTTCATTGTTAGAAGGAAAAAGAAATCTTAGATGCAGATTTTACTTTGAGGTAGGAAATGAGAGGTATGATACAATTTGATGTAAAGATTTGATTCCAAGTCACCGCATTATATGAACTAACCATAAAAAAAGACTTTCTTTATATGTTTGTAGACGACTTCATTCACTTTTATGTGACATCTGTCTTTTCAAGCAAATGAAATCACATTTAATTTAAGTACTCATTGACTGTCTAACATGGCATGGACTTCAGAATGTATGATACAAGTACAATCCAGTGTACTGTACATGTGATACATGTATACGTCTCCTGTTTTGAATATTATAAACTTATGCCACTTGAGCGGGATAACTGTAAAGCGGTATCTACATGTATTTAGTGCCAATTGTGGTTTTCTGCCTTCCAAAGAGGAAGCACAATGCAAGTCAAAAACTCAATTAGGAGGAATCTTTTCAAGTTAAAACTGGTCATCAAAAAGTTGAATAAGTGGTTTATCGAGGATACCACACTAATCAATGCTTTAGCAAGTGGTTGTATCCTATGAACTAGTTTTTTTCCTATGTGAAATAATAAGTACCATTATAAAATAGTTACATATTTATGCAAGCCATGTTTTGAATCATTAGGTTTTATTGAGTTTGCATAATTTTGAATAAAGATATAGAACGAAGATAGAATTGTTACCAACTGTGCTTTGTAAAATTTGGGAAAACAACTGAAATGGTTTTGGTTAGAAAAATGTGGCATTTCATATCCAATTTACTTCATGTTGACAAATATACACATACACACACAGAAAATACATGTAAAGAAACCTCATTGATCCCCAAGAAATATGTAAGCTTGAGCCAAATATAAAAGAAACCCTGAAATTTCTGCCTAATGACGAGGAAATTAATGAGGCAGAAGATTGATGATACTTGTAAGAAGGATGTTGATACAAAGCGCAAGGAAAGAAGAATCGGTAAGAAAAACATCAACAGGAAACTGCTGTATATACTCCAGTGCTCTTCTATGGCTTTGTCTTGGGTTATTCTCAACTCAAGAAGGAGAAAGATATAGTTGCTGTATTTTGCAATGTCAGTGACCCTTTAAATTGGTCTAGAATCGGTAGGGATTCACTCCCCACGCCTGATTTAATCCGGTAATGAGAGTTATCTGCATATTTTGTCTGCCTTGGTATGGTGTTGGGTTGGTGTGTGGTTTAATTTGACAGAAGCACAAGATCGACTTTGTATGGGTATTAATTGGGGATTCTCTGAATGGAATGGGTCCTGTGTAATGCCACTTGATTGTTAGTTATTTTTCTTCTTACTGTTAATTATGGTTAGGGATGTAGATCATGTTGACTTCATAAGAAATAGAAAAGTACAATGAACTGTTAATACCCAACCCATTTCTTCGTTCTGAATAGAAAACAAAATCATGCCGCATTTCTTATAGACTAATTTCTTAGTACAGGTTCATCTTAAATTCTGTATGTATGTTCTTATTTGGGATATTTGTTTAAATAAAAGAAAACAAATTCTTTTATTATCTAGATATATCCATAGAAAGCCAAAATAAATTGTACATAGATGTATAGGCAGTTTACCACATGTCTTTTATTTTTTATTTTTTTCTTCGATATCTGCAATAAATAAAAAGAGCATAAAAAGAGCTTACTGTTGGATCTCAAAGATTGGCATTTACAGTTTTGAGGTCACTTGGTAAGCCAGACCAATTGACCTTTGGTCCAGGTCAAGGCATATTTGACCCTGACACATGCCCTCAACCATGCCTCAAGGAAGCAACTGTCCAATCAAGACTATGGATAGTCTGATGTTCAAACTCTCTCAGTTCATGTATGATTCAAAATTAGGCCGATAGTATACATGTAGAGTAGACCTGGTTGTATTGTAAAACTAGAATGAGATGAAGCTTTCCTGGATAATAAGGTCCTTTTTTTAAAGTTTTGGCAATTCAAATTTTCATTTTTATTGTATTTCAATATTTTGTGGCTTTTAATTTCTGTAAATCTTGACCAGTAGAAAAATTATAGACAGTTTGTTTTGTGTATTACTAGGAGTTAAGTATATTCATGTTTGATATTATTACAAAAGCCTGGCATCTGTTAACTTCATCTGCATAAAACTGGTATCCCCCGCAATAAAAGAGCATTTCTAATGCATGCACGTACAGTACTACAAAGCCTGTCCTTTTGTGTTCAGGCTTCTTTAACTAGCTGACTGCTGTTCAAGAAATGTTCATGTCAAAATGTGTTTGAAAGAATAAAACATGAAACGGAATAGGCAGAAGATGTGTTAAGTAAGTTTTGTAACAGTGTAAGCTTCACACCTTCCTGAAAGAAACCTTGATAAACATGTCTGAGGCATTCAAAAGTTACAGACTGGTAGGTGATAGGTAGGCGGATTAAAATTCAAAAGCAAGGGGATTAACTTAGCGAAGGTCATCCTGCAACATGACGACCCGCACCATCATGTTTTTCATCCCCGTACTGAGGGCCTACGGGACATTTTTGCGATGGTATCGAATGTTGCAAGGATAGCAGTCAGACCTGTCATATGAGCCTGTTCAGATACCCGTCATGTTTTCTCTGTCCCACCGGTTATTTTGGAGAGCCGCAGAAGAAAATTTCCATGGGGAAGTAAGATTTTCATCACATTCAGGTTTCGATTGTGGCTTGTTTATCTTCCGCGATATATCCTACTTATTAGTATCGTTTCTGATATCATATTACATCAATCATTAACTATCTATCCTTCCGCTTGATACAGAAGTACATGACTGTATGCTCTGGTGCTATTCTATCTGTTTAGATCCAGAAGGGTGCCAACTCTTTTAAGAATAAAGAGTACTATATGCATCAATGCTTTTCTGGCTCCCAGCAGACAATATTAATTGTGTGTAGCCTCTTTTCTAAAGTTCCTGCTTTAATCAAGCAGCAGCTTTATGATGTTCTTGTTAAGGTCGACTAGTAGGTCTATTCGCTTTACGACTAGAAGGTCTATTCGCTTTAATACTCCCAACCGTTGCTATTCCAAAATGCATTTGAATGCTTTCTAATTCTTCGTAATGCTTTCCCAACTACCGAAACGTAGTATTCTACCGTGAGTTTATCTCTCACATGTACTTGCCAAATCCATTCCGTTGATTCCACACCCCTTCAGTTTAAGGCCGGGATGAGCTCAGCCAAAGAGATTTGGATGAAGCTCTGATTAAAATCTCCTTAAACACTATGCAGAAGACAGTGCGGTCACCCTGGCTATTGTCCGCACTAGCAAACTTGTTTTTAACCTGCACCAACTGAGCATCAACAACGACAGGGCCCGCAGTTGTAAATGGACAATAAACAAAATCATCTGCAGTGAAAGGGAAGAAGTGGGAGTGTATTAAAGACTGTTCTTTCCATTCTTTTCTTCACCACTGAATGGTTCTTTGCTCAGTTGGTCAGTGAATGACTGGCTGAATCTGAGGTGATGTCTGGATATGGAGAGACATGGAAAGATAAAGGGAGTGAGAGAGGGGTCCAAGAAAGAGGGAGAGAGGGAGAGAGAGAGAGAGAGAGAGAGAGAGAAAGAAAAAGAGAAAGAAAAAGAGAACATTGTAGCACGTTGCTACAGCCTACAGGGTCTTTGTGATTCAGAATGAATCCTTTCAAGAACTCTTGACACTCGTAGCACACATGATTGTATCCCTTCCAAACCCCAAGAGATTTCTTGTCAGCTTACAATGTACACTGCTTGTGAAGCATATCTGCAGTACATGTATTTGCAAGGTAAATAGTACATCTTTTATCCTTCCCTCCAGGCAAGGCATTTCATGGTTAATAATTTTATTACACCTTGGTGTCATTAAACGTGCAGAATGTTCAGGTACATAATAATGATTTCTAACTTTTGTCCGACAAATTGAGAAAAGAATCCTGGCATAGATCCAGAAGTGGAATGTATTTCATATCAATATCAATGCCGTTTTGCAAGTTTTGTGTGTTCCCAGAAATTTGAAAGCCATTAACATTCACAGCAGAAATCATTATGGACCCATAGATGTCACTTACAACTACCTGCCATGTCCCAAGAAAACTAGGACATAGCGTGTATGTTTCAAGTCGACATGAATAATAGTGACCATGATTAGGGAATATTAATGGAGAATGGATTTTGTCCATAATCATTTGGATGTCTTAGCAACTAAACAGCTTGTGTACATGTACACAAAGTTCTATGTAGAAGTCTTCATTACTATAAGGATCCAAGGAGAATCTAACTTTCCTAAATTGTGATAAACAAAGAAGACGTTAGTCAATTTTTAGTCATCTGCAGACTAGAATATTGCAGACCTCTAGTTCAAACATCTGCCTTTCAGGCTTTTGCTGGTATCTTTCACAGTAGTAGTAGAGCATAACTTGTGTACCATATCTCCGGTTATTTTCTGCTCCCATACCCATAGTTCTCCTTTCCCCCACACCAATTCTTTTCTGACCTTCAGACATTGTCATTCTCACAAAGCAGGGAAATGGGATATTTTACATGTGACTGCATACTCCAGCATTATACCCCTGATCCTTTAACTACTCTCTTTCATTCCAAAGATGAGGAACGAGCCAGACGAGTCTGAAATGCTCTCATTTTACATAGTAAATTGTTGCTTGATTGGTTGGTGGGTCAAAAGTAAGCCCTCATTTATTCCCTGAATGTCTTGTAATAACCAATTGTCAACGTTGGAATTAGTGGTCTGCGGCTTACTGAATGGTACTTTAATGTACCCTGTTTGCCTTTTGGAGACGAGCAAGGTTAGTTGGGTAGATATTCAATAAGAAGATTCCCAATCAGATCACAAACAAGTGGTAAACATGTTTCCTTTTTGTAGAAAGATTAACTGGTTTCTCCAGAGAGACAGTATGAGAAGTAAATGAGTTTTTAGGGTTGATCATTGATACCCTTTGGGAAATTGATCTGTGTGATCGATATCAGAACTTTCCCATTTGAAATTTCAGATGTTGATATTTTTACAATAAACAAGTCAATCATTCTGCAAAATATGATCTTGCTATTCTGTTTAGATTTGAAATTATAGTCTCAATGGGGGCAAAAGATGAAAGAAAAAAGTGCAGGTAACGTTACAATAGTACATGAACTTGTGGTGTTATGATATTCAGGACAAGTATGCCTTCAGTTACATAAAGGTTTGACAAATGTCACCTGCCGACCAATTGGTCATAAACCACGCTATACAAAAACTAAATGGAACCCGCTAAATGTTTTACGGGGAGAGAGAGGTTTCGGCATCTCCATAAAAACTGCCTTTGACTTTGTGGGGTTCCAGTCTTGCGGCAACCGTCTTTGTGGGTAAACAACCGGTAAGCAAACAAAATAATAACATTTTGGGTAATTGTTTGGAGGGAACAATCCTTTCGGCCCTTGGGCTAGGCCTGTCACAATCAGCTGGGCTGGTGTTGGAATCTCAATAATACTCGCTCAGCGTTACCCTTGTGGTAAAGAAAATAGAATGGTGAATAACTTTGGCCTTGTTTGCATCGCGCACCAAAGCGTTTGGATCTCCTGCACAAAATGTCAGGATTTAGGGAATAAAATGGAGAGGATTATGTTGCTCAAACGTTTAATTTGTTATCGGTTTCTGGTATCGTGGGATGTAAGGAGCCCATTTCTGAATAAAAATTTAATTTGTATTTTTGTCCATTCAATGTCGATTACATGTATTTATGGAATTCTTGTGGTTATCTACAGTATGATTGAACTAGTTGATGCAATGAAAATTTGTATTTACCAGCATTGACAAACATTGATGTTTTACATGTACATGTACATTATTTATTCATAATTGGGTAATGAAGAATAGATTATCTCCCTTTTGATAATACGTGTCTGTGACTCTATGCCATTGGTATTTACATTTATTCTGAAACAACATTAACTTCATGTCAGCACTGTGCATGAATTATTTGCGCATGGCTGCATACCTGCTTTCAGACTGATCTCTTTAACATTTCTCAGTTATTTTGTCTTCAAAACATTGATCTGATCTATGACTCGTGTTTACATGGACTAGAAAGCAATCCTGCTTTGACATTATCAGGAGCAGTGAACTTGAGTTCTTGTTTAGGAGGAGGAGTTGGTTGCACTTTTGATAGGTGTCAGACTAGACGGTAAATATACCTTAACTCCCGACCCCCCCCCCCATCCAAACGTAAGTGGATGTGAGGAATGACATTGTGAAGAATTGGGCCATTATTTATCTATAGTACATGTATATATAGGCAGCAATCATTTACCTTCCATGATATACTGTTTCCACTAATAGGCTTATTTAAATTCATTTAAAATTAAATATTTTTTCAAGTGATAAAATTGTTCATAAAATGACTGAATAAACAACGAAAAATAGAGTTTTGTAATATTTTGAATCAAGGTTATGTAAATAGAAAAGGTTAATGCCTTTTCAAGTAAAAACATTAGCCATTACTCTGAGTCCTTGATCAATAATACTCTCCAATTTATTTTAATTAGTAATTTAACAAAAAATGCAATTACTTTATTTGTTATGGCCTAGACCTTTTTGATTTGCAGAAATGATCATTAGGAGATTACCAAGTCCAAGTTTACCCTTTTAATATCTTTATGGAGCATATAACCCTGCAGATCTGCGCTGCTCTCAAAGCGGAGACTTCTGTTTGAGGCATGGTGGAGGAATTCTCCTTCCTCTTCATCTTGGTTAGAGTAACAGCATGCCTCTACCTAACCCTCGGCAACAGTCTTGTTCTGATAGAGCATGTTAGATGCAGAGTTTGAAATGTCAAGAATTTTATGACGCTGTTACATGTCACACATGGAATACACTTGCACTAATTTTTGACAAATTACTTTCTGTTCTTGATCTTTCATTTCGAGTATTGAGTTTCCGGAGCATTTTCCATGTCTTTGGAAAACTTTGAAGTCTTGGATATACATTTACTGTACACATGTAGGAGATCCCCCATTGTAAAGGTATTTTGATCAAGGTGACCTTAATTTTGGAAGTAAATACCAATGGGGAGGGGAGGGGCTAAGGAGGCTATGGTTTAAGGTTGGTCTTCAGAGTTACCTCCTTGTCTTTCACCATGGAAACCCATCCAATCAGCCTTTGTGCAGTGAAGGGTGTATCCCTCCTCAAGATGTCCCAACATGAATCATGATCTGGCTTCATCAGGCATGTCCAACCCCCTCTGACAGATTGATGTGTGATGCCATCGCTATGTCCTCAGGTCTACCGTGATTGCTTGCAACTAACTGCAATGTCAGTGCAGCATCTCTCAATTTGGACTTGATGAAGGGGGAGGGTTTCTCAGCAGGGTGCCCTTGTCGCAGCGATTGATGCGGTGATAGCGTCCACCACATTCTATCATCTGCATCACTCTCACCCCTGATCGGATGAATGCATCATGTCAGGAGGAGTCGGGAGAATGATGACACAATTTCCAAGTAAAAACTGTAGATAAGACATACCAATGTGATGAACTCTAAGATGCATTGAAATGTATGGTCATGTAATGTTTTATATTTGTTCATGGCATTCTAATAATATCTAGTCTAACCTGGATGTGATTTTGATGAATTAAGAATAACTCCAATTGTAAGTAAAACAATATAACTTGCCTAGTGATGCCCTCCTCCCAATGTTCAACAGATCCTAAATTTTATTCAGCTGAGTTTAAACTGTTTATTCATTTCTTTTCTAAGAATATCTGTTCCAAGAATGGAAATTCTTCATATTTCAAATAGTCACGAAGTGAACACTGCATGTAATATCTGAAAAGCAATGCCCTCAACTTCAGAGATTCTCTTCAAAGCGTCCAACCATTTTCTACAATCAGTGCCCCTGCCTTGCTGTAAAAGTCTTTCACTTGTGACAGGGTTCCTTCACCCTTTGATCATTGACCCCTCTTCTACCCCTGCTTGAAACCTGCCAATTTTGACCCTACTTCAGCTTCAGAGGTGAACAAGCAAAGACAACAATAGCTCTTGTCTTTCTCTATTCACAAATTTCTTTCAGTGTAAAGATTCTTCAAATCTCTTGTGTGTAGAAGTTCATTTGAACTGTTTGTATTTCAGAGAGAGAAGCAAAAGAGAATTGGACCAAGCCGGTCCCCTAGGGTTACACGCCAGACAAATCTTGCCTAAATATATTTTGACTGTTTTCAATTCAAACAATATTTTGGAAAATATGAAGAAAAAAGGGGGAGGGGAATGGCGGATCCTATCGTATTCTAAAATGATGATTATTTTATGGTCCAATTTTCTTGGGTTATTGTGCTTGTGACAATAATTATAAAAAAGTGTTTTTCTCTGAAAAAAATAGTTTACTCTGTTCATGAAATGTGATGAAAAACAAAATTCTTGAAATTTCAAATTGATAAGAGGAGTACTTGCTTCAACTACAGTATACAGTGATGGACCCCCTCGTACATGTATGTATTTCCTTCTTGAACAGTACATATCCCATTATGTTTTTAATGTCTCTATGCGGGTTGAGTGTGGCAAATGTAGATTTATGTCTTGCCAAAAGACATTCATACCATGGCAGGATTCGAACCCTGTACCTTGTGGTTCGCAGTTAGGAGACTTTTATCCACTGGACCACAACACCTCAATTCTGTAAGCTATAAATGCTGCATGTTGTTCATGATTGTTCTAATTTATGTGTGATGTCTCTGACAGCTAAAAGCAATTTTTAAATGGTCAGATAGAAATCTGGGGTAAAATTTTGGGGGTATTTTGGAGGTATTTTGTAGGGCTTGGAGTTGGAGGTGTAGAGCGGAGAGTGTCTTCAGGGTAAGAGACTCCAGGGACTCTCCCCAGCCAAGGGTTGCAACCTCTAAACATGCTCCTGCTCTTTGTTCCTCTCCTTTCAATTTCAGCCTGCAGGGGTTGACAGGCACATCAACATTTCTCTCTTCTTTTTTCCATTTCATCCATCTCTTGCTCACTCACTCTCTGTCTCTCTGTCTGTCTGTCTGTCTATCTCTTTCTTTCTCTCTTGACTTACATGTACCGTAACTTATCTGTGTTCACACATTGCCAGATTTGGTAGAACTTACTAGAGAGTTGTCTATGTATAAGAAGAAGAATTATAAGAAAATTTGGTGCAATCAAAATTTCTCAGAAAATAATATGAGTACATAGAGTTTCTGCCAAATTGTAATTTTGCACGACAAACTGTCTATATTGTTGGGTTTCAAAAAGAAGAAGAATAGGGTTAAAATTCTTCTAAATTTTGGGGGAACAAATCTTCTTACACTTAATGTGCATGTGGGGAAAAGGTATATATGTTGGATATTTAGTGGGAATGTTGCCTGTGAGCGATTTATCCCCCTATTTTCTCTCCCACTCTCTCTCTCGTATTCTCTTCACTTCTCTGCCTCTTTTTTCCGTTGTTCCCTCTCTCATCTTCGGCATTTGGCAATGGGTCTGACCTGGTTTTGGGATGCCAATTAAAGAATGGATGGCAGTGTTGTAGAGCAGTCATTGGAAACTTCTGCCTGGAAGCTATTGGTAGAATTGGAGTGCCTTTGCCTGGACCTCTAGTAACCTTTCTCTCTCTTTCTGGCCTAGAAATTTATGATATTTGCCTCAAAATTTACGATCTTTGCCTCATTTTTTACAATTAAAGCACCCTCAATGAAGTTGTTTTTTCACTATTGAATGAATTCAATGATTGATACATTGTAGAAAAATAATGTCTTGTAAGTATTAGTAACTGCTCTGATCCCTGAACTCTGACATAAAACTGATAAAAAAAACTAAAAAATTGGTATATAAAAAAAATGTGAAATGGACTTGCATGCAGTTATGTTTTTTCAGAATATTCTGTCTCATTGAAATGGAAATTCAACGCAGTTTGTTTTAGAGTTAGCATGATCGTTCCTGAAGTGTCCAAATTTGATTAGCCTAGCATTAAGATGATGTCCGTATGGATTATCATGCCACTTAATATCTAGTAGAATGAGGACCATTGAAATAAATCTGCATGACAAATAAATTAAATCTGCTTTGAAAAAGGAGATCTTAATTGAAAGTGCATTTGATCCATGACAAGCCTTTGTCTAAATATTTATCTATGCTGGATGTAACTATCATCATGCATGGGTGGCTTTGGTGTAAAGTGTGTGCCCACATATTGGTTTCTCTGTTGTCTGTCATTAATCATGTCAACATGAGGGAGTAGGCCAAGGAGATAAAATTGTCTTGGAACAAAGGACCCCAGATTTCTCAACCAATTGAGCAAAATCTGCACTCCTGAGTATGATGATAATTGGAGAAGGCAGGCAATGAAATTTGATTAACCATATATTAATCCTCCAGAAACTGAATTAGCAGCAATGAAAATAAGAAATGAGGCTTTTTAGACCCTTATGAGTATTTTCATTCAGTCCTTTGGGAGATGCAGTTGGAATCTACTTTATTGCATGTGATTAACAGATAATTAGCAAGGTACTTTTTACAAGGTTTTACTTTGAAAGCCTTTTACCAACATTGTGGCCCAAATTCACAAAGGAGGTTTATGTGCGTCATATGACGCGTTTCAATGCATTTCAGATTAATGTTCAGACAAACCTTAGTCTGAAACTCGTCAAAACGCATAAACCTAGGTTTGTCGACAAACCTCCTTTGTGAATTTGGGCCTAAATGTTGTGAGAAACATTTATCTAACTTACCCTGTTTTGTTCAGTTCTTCTTCAATATAATACCAAGTACTGCTTATTAAAGGTACCATGTCCCATTTGCAGGCCAAAAAAAATGAAAAAGTTAAATTCCAACTGCATTTGAAAGATAATACTAACTAAGAACTTCCCTAAAATAGGTGGGGCTTGAAAATGTCTTCAAGTGGGAAAATAACGACTCTTAGTTGTCAAATCGACTTTAGGGCTATAGAGCCCAAAAGTAATATTTTCAGACAATTGTACCGAATGGTCATACGTTTAATGCTGCGCAAAGATTCAATCAGTTTAATCTTGGCCATCACAAGAAGTGGGTTATTGATGTAGACAAATGCTCATGTACCCTTTACAACTCTTTTCATGTATGTTTTTACCAAAGAAGAAAAAAAGCCAGTCAGTCACTCAATAGCAATAGTGTCTGAAGTTTAGCAAGTAAACGGGATTCCTTGCGTAATTTGAATATGAGGACACTGCTAACGTTTAAATTTCACAGATAGGACATACATGACATACCGTATTTGCCGGCGTATAGGCCGCAGTATTTTTGGAAGAAAAAATATCAAAAAGTCGGGGTGCGGCCTATGCGGAGAAAGAGTAAAAAAAAGTTTTTTTTTTTTTTTAGTTTTTTTTATAGTTTTGATTTATGGCGCTATGCCTGGCAATGTCTCCCAGCTCAGTAATCAGTGTTGACTCACCACTCGGAAACTACAACAACACTAAAATTTGTCTGTCATCTTGGTTTGAAAGTAATCTTTCTAATAGATCTCAATATGTAGTTTATAATAATAATTCCTCAATTTTTTTTATATAACAAATGGTGTTCCACAAGGTACTATCCTAGGACCTAGTACTCTTTTGTTTTTAATTCACATTAATGATCTTACACATTCTTCTAAAAACGACATTGTTACTATTATTTTGTGACAAGTTTACAAGCACAAATCAGCGCCTTTAACTGCACCTCGATGTTAAATGAAGGTCCTTCCCCGCGTGGGTTTTCGACAACAAAACAACAACAACAACCAAAAAAAAAAAAAAAAAACAATTTTTTTTTTTTTTTTTTTTAAAATGTCAAAATCGGGGGTGCGGCCTATACGGCGGTGCGGCCTTTACGCCGGCAAATACGGTATTCATAATTCCTGCAAAGTTCTACATAATTTGAAATTGGCTGCAAAAGGGACATAGTACCTTTAAATGTTAAATTAGGTTGCAAAGGTAATTACAGTAAATGTTAATTGGTACATTCCTAAGAAAAAACATGAAAAGTGGTTTGATTCACATGAAACTGGCTTGTGGCAAGTGGTAATGAAGAGGAAAGAGACAATTGAAGTATTGAATATATACAAATTTGAAAGGAGTTTTGTGGCTTGTAATATATTTGGGTGATTTAGTTTCTTGATGTCCATCTTTCTGCTTGAGAATTGTACATGTCAGCTGAAGAGGTGAATCGTATTGATCATATTGGAGTCATTGGACATTAGTATTCATTAGAATTCCATGACAACCTGCATAATGCATAGTTCTGTCAAATCTTATGAATGAAAATTCTCTCTCTCTCTCTTTCTTCTTCCTCTCTCGTTTTTTCTCTCTCACTTTCCCTCTGTCTTTTGACTCTTTTCCTCCGTCTCTGTTCTCTCTTTGGAATTTGTTTTTGTATTTCTTCCCCCTGTCCTCTAAATGATTTGCACCATCTGGAAGAATTAGGTCTATTCCTTCCTACTCGTCTTTCCATCCTTAATAGCCATCTTTTCCGTCCTCTCAACTTCTCAAGATTTTTTTTTTATAAAAGTGGAATCCATGGTCCATCTCTTGCCACAAAGTCTCTACTTTTCCTCTCAAAATGTGATTGTACCCTGAGGTGCTGCTGCTCAATCTCATTTGTCCAAATTGTGCAAGCAAGTGTGGACGGACGGCGGTTTCTACCAAGGCGTTGGCTGGATTCAGACCATGCCTCTCGGGTGACTGGACACCCCCCTCGTAGCGATATGAAAATCACACATTTAGACTAGCCATCCAACCCTTTTACCGATAGATGCGCATACTTTTTGGAAGAAATAGCACAATGTCCGAAGGGCAGGCTGTCAATGGTTCTTTCTCTGTGTTAGTTACTCTTCCGAGCCCAACTCTTCTTTCATATGATAATACGAGTGGTATCGAGTTGCCCGAAGTGTGGTTTCTGGATTAATCCATAAAGACGTTCTTTTTTATTTCTTTGAAGACCGTTTGTCTTGGTCATAAACACTGAGGATGAGATGCCTTTGAAACGCAGTGGTCACTCTTATCGATTGGTTATAATTGCCGGTCGGCCAGACTCCATCCCCAGCGAGTGGCAATTGAATTACAATGATTAAGAGAATTAGATCCAGACATCTGATACAGAGTCTTAACACCTCTGTGTATATTATTTCAAACAGAGATATGATGAAGGGAATCGTTGATTAGGCAGGGTCACTCTGTGTCATAGAGATTAATATGGGTCATCACCTCAATTTGAATAAATGAAAGAAGATGTCTCTTTCCCATTATCTAAATATTTCAGTAATTTCTATTAGGTCTAGTCTGAACTGAACTACATTTGTGATGCTCAACCCTGTCTGGTATTGTCTTGGGCCTTGCTTTAAGAAAATGTGAAGAACGGGAGGTTGTAGTAAGTGGAATTGATCACACATGTTATCAAAGGGGATGGGTAGAGTGATTGAATAATCTTTGATTGTGAGAGTTGTCCATCTTCAAGTAGTTCCATCCAACTCATGTAAACAAGTCGCATTTAAATGCCCTAATTTGATTTCTCCATATCTCAGAATGCAAATAATGCAATAGAGGGTTAGGTGACTCATGGTGAAAAACAAAAGGAATTCAATTTCTAATTGGTCGTCAATGCCAATTCTACTTAATAGAATAAAAGTTTGTCTCTTTAATGAATGAATCACAAGACAGGAAACGAATGTAAAAATGTGTCATATTTGGCTGTCTTTCAACTTCAAGATGAGTGAAGAGATGCAATCCAAAGGAGGAGAGAGGATTGAAATGACAATAGGCTTGTCTTCACTATCTCGAGAGTGCCAAATGTCCAGCTATTTGAACTATCCCAATTGCAAACTATCCAGCTAATTTTCGTCTTCATCAGACCGAAGTAGCAATTAGAAGGATATTTGGTCAGGATTGTCATCCCAAGATATCTTGGGATAGTTTGCAAAATATCCCACTATTTGGCAAAATATCCAGCTATTTGTCCCGTGCGTCTTCACTAGACCGAAGATTAGCAATACGCGCTAACGCTGAGCAAAATATCTCGAGCTAATTTCTCAAGGACGAGTTTCAAGCTTCGAGGTCGAATCTCCAGATAGACGCGATTTGTTACTTCAGGATTATTTCCCAAATCAGAAATAGCGGGCTATTTGGCAATCTCGAGATGATGAAGACGCACCTTTTGAGTCTGAGCTAGGTCTCTGATTCCTTATACTTTGATTCACGATGCAGTCTAAGAGAAGACTTGATCTCATATAGATGTCATCATGAACATCCATTATTATGACATAAATTTCGCAACCCTCTTCCCTGATGACTTGAGTGTATACTCTGCATGTCAATGTGAAGGGATTTTATAAACAGCATCAAGGCTTCAAGTTTGAAATGCAGTCGTTGAGTTGTGTATCATATCTAAAGGTTAAGAAAACCATCCTCAAATGGCAGATAAACAGAAGACACTTCAAGGAAGACTCTTGGTATTAATATTGACCATAACTCTTTGTAAAAAGTTGTGGTCATGCTCTATCCGTGTCCTGAACTACTTTTGAAGAATGAAATACATATTTTCGGTTCATAATGCTCTTTTAAAATTTGTGTTAATTCCACGTCTTAAAAATCTGCTTAAAGGGTGTAGGGCTATTGCATGGAGATGTTTTTTCCTCCTTTTTTCATCTATACTCTGCCTCTTTCAATACCAATATTGAATATGTACAGCACCACAAGCACCTCATATTTACGGTATCAAAACCTGAGATTTTGGTGATAAGCCTCATAGCATCTTGCCTTGTCTTGAGAAAATATCAAGAATTCTGCAAAGACATGTAACATCAGGATGAGAAATCACACTGGGGCCGGCACTATCTGTTAGGGCCATTAGCACAGGAAGAAGAAACTACATGTAGCCACAACAAAGTGATAAGGGAGACGCTCATTAATGAAGAGCACTTAATTAGACTCCACTCCTCTACCCTTGCCGTGCAATGCCCTGCTTTTCTTATTCCCAGATGCCAAAGCGATGATGCTACTGCTGCTCTCGAAAGTTGCAACATCCAGATGTTTCCTCTCTGCCTGCTAATGAATTTGGATAACTGGATTTCATTACTGTTAAAATCCAAAGTCCCAAGTGCTAGCTGGTGAAGGATACCGGACCTGGTGAGGGCATCATCTTTTATCGCCTTCAGTTCATCCGTAGTCCTCCATCTTTGCTGATAATGCAATGACATGATGGTCTTGTGTTGTCTTAGGCTGCGTTCATGCTTAAATTTTGAAGGCAGAATGAGCGATCTGAAACGCTCATCGTAAACGCTCATCGTGATCGCAGTTCCACGATGTAGTGTTCATGCTTACTTCTCTGGCTCCCCCAGGCAATTCTCAGTGTGTGGCCTTAATTGGTCTTCCAGCTGGATTCGCAAACCTTCACTGTGCATGCTACGTAGACCCACTAGAGGTCAGTGCGTTGACCCCATTTAAACGCGTTTACAAATTGTAAACGCATCTTTTTGTGAGTTTACGATCGGCGATCGTGATCGCCGTTTTTCGGTGATTCTACAAAAGTGAGCTAAGACGCAACCGTGTTTTAAACTAAACGCGTAACAGATGCCTGATTCTGGCCGTCAAAATCAAGCATGAACGTGCCCTTAGCTTGCACCATCCCCCTAATCTGTGTGTTTCTTTTTTAAAGGTTTATTGTTTGGCTGAATAATTTCAGAGAAGTCAAATGTAAACCTTGACATCCTGTAGGCAATGGATCGTAATGAACATGCTGTGGGTAAAAAGATGGAATAATAAATAAATATGCAAAATACATGTTACTTGACTTGCATTTGGAAGTGCATGTTTTATTTATATTGTAATTTAATACTTTTTAATTCATTTAATTGTCTTCATTTTGAAATATCTTCATGTAAATGGGGATAGTGACCTTTCTTTGTAAAGCTTTTCTCAGTGTTGTTCAAACAAATGAGAAAGAGAAGGATGCACATGTAATAAAATTAGGTCTCCTTCATTTCAGTTTCATATCTGCTGCATTCTAGATGCAAGCTTGTTTTGATATTGCTCACTCCAAGTTGCATCCAGTAGAGACCAGGTGCTCGCATGAAACCTAATTTGCCCCATGTCGATGCTCCATACAGACGAATGAACCCCCAATTTCTGCTCCTGCATTTCTCCCGGCGTCGTCGGCAGCGCAAGCGCAAGCGCCTGTCTTTTTTGTGGTCATCAACAAAGTGACATTAATGACAGAGCCTTCCAAGGCCGCTATGTTTATGTGTCTCTTTAGCTCCACCAAGATGCTCCAGGCAATTACCATTTTTGTCTTTCTTTCTTTCTTTCTTTCTTTACGCAAGCCAATAGACCGGTGTTTCTGTAGAAGAGAATCGCGAGTCACAACGCGAGTGTTGTCTCGACAGATTGCTCGGGCGTGAGCAGGCAGAGAGGTCTGAAAAGGAGAGAAAACAACCAGGTTTTTGAATAAAATCCAGACCACTTGACAAACACTTGGGGTGAACAAGGGTCTTTTCCTTTGTGGGGTCTTGGTAAACCCGCTTCCTCTCTGACTGGGCTGGCTAATTATAACCCCAATCAACATTCTTGGCCATTTCGGATAGAAGATGAGAATCTAGCCATGTCACTAAACCTTGATTTCATTCTATCGTTCAGGAAAATAAATGTATCTTTGTTGGTTAAGTACTGTTGATTTGAATGTATGAAAGACATTTATTATCTAAACTAAGATGTATATTTTGACATTATGTAAATCATATACATGTACATGTACACAAATCATTGCAGAAAATAGGGCTGAGGACAATGAGCCCTATTTAACTTGACAAAACAGGTCCCATTAGGGAAAAACCAAACCACCATTAGATAAAATTTAAGTCATTATGTATCTATGGAAATAACAGTTTGACTTATCACTAGTCCTTGTAAATGGATAATAAGTTTTACTGCGGGACAATAATGCCAGAACAAATTTTAAATCCTTTATATAATTTTCAATACAAAATTTCTGTCAGTGTGCACTAAACAAATCTTTTTATGCAATGCTGTTGTCATTTTATCCCAGCACAGTCCCAAAATTGTTAGAAATTGAGTTGCTGCATTAATGAGGTCAGCCTTGTATTTTGAACCGTAGAATACAATTTCTATTTCTGTAGAATACAATTTCCATATCTATGACTGAATGAGATACAAGCTTGAACCTTAAATGTCCATAAAACTTCTCAAAAATGTGTTATAGTTCAAGAGGAAAATTTTGGCAAGCATTTTATTTCTTCTGAAGGATGAAGCTTGATCACCCATGTAAGTGTGTTTGACATTTATTGACAACAACAAACAATGGCCTGCATATCCTTTGTGGGCCGCCAAGTCTCGATAATAGTCCTGCATTGCACTTCCCCTTAAAATGCCATGAATGTTTGTGGAGATTGGGTGCAAGATCAGGACAGCTATTGCTCATAAACGGGTCAGATTTTGAGGACCCTGTGGTGGTGGTAATACTATTCCATTTCTGTGGACAATTAGTTTTAATGGGGCGTAGAAGCGGAAGATCTTATCTTCAAAGTGGATCCATGGCTGTGTAAGCATTTGGGATCCTCAAATTCACATTTTCATATTACTAAAATTCACATTTCCATCTTGAAATTAGATGCAAGAGTTCATAAATAGTGAATTGTCCTTCTGACATAGAAAATACCATCTTTGACATTAAGCTTTTCCTCAACTCCTTTAGAGATATCCTGATTAATGTTTTACTTGTACCCCATATCTTTACAGACTGATTGAGATGACGAGGAGTTGATAGTAGAGTTTCTTTGGAGTTGCTAATGCATAGACATGATTAAACTGTTTTTAAAAAATGGATCAAGAAATATTCTAACCATGTAATATGGGCATCAATGTATGTATAAAACTTAACGATTACTGATAAAAGTAACTAAAGTATATTAAAATGACAAATATCCGGAGTTGATAAGGACCCAAACAAAAATAATGACTTGTCTGTTCACGTAGGGCTAGACTGGTACTTCTACATCTTGGTCAGATAATTAGTGTTAACAGGCAACAACAAAAATGCTTTTCATACAAAATTTGCTCTTAACTTGAAAGACCTTTATCATACTTTGCTATCTGAAGATAGTGTAACATGTACTTGAAGGCCATGTAAATCTTTATTCATGTTTAGGGAATATTATGCAGGGCATATTCCCAGTGCATTTAGCTGTAAGCTGCTTTCATTAAGCTGATAATGGGATGAGGAATGAGACATATGCAGGATGGGGGAGGAGTAGACTTCTCAGTCATGAGATATACAGTACCATGTACATTTCACCGTAATCTACAAATGATTTACTTTGTACAAAGTCTATGGAGACACCCTGTTATCCATTATTTTGATGAATGAATATAGTACCGATAAATAAGAGAAATATTAAATCGTAGAAATGCACCAAGAAAATAAAATCATTTACCATTTGTCAAATGAAATATACATGAAGATTAGCTTGTAACATGGACAAAATAATATTTGCTAGAGCCCCACTTTATGATGTTAAAATGACATATAAAGATTATTACTTCTATGAAGATTGATGATGCATACATGTTGAAAGCATGAGGATGTGTAGGGGGTGATAATGCAGCGTTGGGGACGGAAAATAGGATTAATAGAGAGTACTGTATATGGAGAAACATTTCTCTCCCCTCCCACCTTCCGGTAGCGATAAAGTCCCATGTAATTAAATCAGTGTGGTGTGATGTGCGTGGAAATGCTTCAGTCCCTAGTTCAGATTGGTAGCGGTGTTGAAAGTTGACTATGATCATTGGACTAGCTGATGCGGTAGCTCTGGAGAAGGGGTAGATGAGGGGGTATTGGAGGGGGGGGGGGTGGGGTGGGGTGTTCCCAAAGCCCATACATTGAACTGGTACAAGCAGCATTCATTGAAATTCCAGTGTTGCTGTCTCAACTTTAGATTGAAGAATAAAAGTCAAGTTTATATAATATTAGGAAATGACAGTTTCAAAATATTTTTGTTTAGGCCCACATTATAAAAATGTAAATTTTACCCCAGTTTCTTGTGTCAAGTTGACTTAAATGTAGTCAAAGTGATATTGTGCTACACATACGTTATCTGCACTGTCCAGCTCTCTTGTCAAATACAAACAATACCCATTTAGTTTCTTGATATATTTATCTATGAACTGACATTCTTGAACTGATGTGATGATAATCTTTTGATTGCAGAAGGACACACCTTGTAGAAGGATGATTGATCTGTTCTTAATCAGGGGCCGTGATCTACTATTTGAGTTATTAATTAATGACATCACTAAACATGGGGGTTGTTGATAATGATTACATGTACAATGTATTTTCAAGCACCACACTATTTTATCGTCATCTGCTAGAAGAGAAGATAAATGAGGATAGACACAAATGCAAGACTTGTTTCAAGGCACAAGTTACAAATTGTGAATCTGTTTAAAGGTACTATGTCCCATTTGCAGGCCAAAAAAATGAAAAAGTTAAATTCCAACTGCATTTGAAAGATAATACTAACTTAGAACTTCCCTAAAAAACGTAGGGCTTGAAAATGTCTTCAAGTGGGAAAATAACGACTATTAGTTTTCAAATCGACTTTAGGGCTATAGAGCCCAAAAGTATTAGTCTTGATTTTCAGACGATTGTACCGAATGGTCATACGTTTTATACTGCGCAAAGATTCAATCAGTTTAATCTTGGCCATCACAAGAAGTGGGTTATTGATGTAGACAAATGCTCATGTACCCTTTACAACTCTTTTCATGTTTGTTATTACCAAAGAAGAAAAAAGCCAGCCAGTCACTCAATAGTGTCTGACAGTGAAGTCTAGCAAGTAAACGGGTTACCTTGCATAATTTGAATATGAGGACAGTGCTAACGTTTACATTTCACAGATAGGACATACATGACATATTCATAATTCCTGCAAAGTTCTACAGCATTTGAGGTTGGCTGCAAAAGGGACATAGTACCTTTAAAACACAATTCTAATGAACATTCATTACAGCTGGTGTTGTCTGTCTTTCATCTGTTACAGTGCTATCACTGTTGGAAACCAAAACATATACATTGTGCAATACACTTTGAATGTTGTTGTTTGAAAAAAGATGTATGTTACATACATACATGTAGGCCTAAGCTGACACGTAAGTGTATAATTGCAAAGGCATCGATCATCAGCTCTTTGATTGAAGTCAGCCAACATGGTCACCAATGAATTATACCATGGCTTTAGATGATGAAAAATGAAACCTCTCTCCAAAGATTGCATTTCGATTTAAATTGCATATTATTGTACAATCTTAAGCCTTTAGTCCTTGGTTCGTCCCCATCCTTGTGCTATTGTGAAACCTAAAGTGACTCAGATACTACCACCTTGGATCAAGAAGCAAACATTTATTCTTTGTATTGATCACAAATGCCCTGCTAGTTCTCTTAAAGGTTGTTTTCTTTTAAGGATTGAACAGGTAAAGGTGAATTTTTCTTTAACTCATTGCTCAGGACAAATCAATAAGATTAATCTCCGTTAAAGATTTTCTATTAGTAGCTAATGGGGGTTCTTATACACCCTTAGGAGTCTGGTTAAAAGTTATTGATTTCTTCAAACTGTATATACAACTCTGTAAAAGCCTCTCGAGTTTGCAAGCAACCTGGTTTAGAGATACAATGTGACTGTTGTGAGTCCCTTTACTATTAGCCCTTTTGCCAAAAAATGTGCTTTGTTAATATTAAAAGAGGTATTAATCCATATGCATTCAGTCTTACATGGAGAGAAAATGTATACTTTTGTAAATAAAAAGGAGTATTCTCTAACCTTGGATCGAGTACTTAAGTTTGTTTGCATTTACTGTTAGATAAAAGAATGAAAGGTAATTTTTGGTGACCTAGAATATATTTTGTGTCACTTGAGAGAGTCTATTACCTATCAAATCACCACTGGGAATCCATTCCTGGAAAATAATGGCCATGAGATGGCCATTCACTTTGATAGTAAAATCTACCAGAGAAAGACAGTGTCTGACCATGGACCTTCTACAAACTGTTTTTCTTTGACTTTTAAATACAAGAAGGGACCTGTCAGGTGTCATATTTGTTTGTTGTAATGGCAATTGACATGCTATTGGTTTGTTTTGATTTTGAGAGTGAATATGAGTTCATGAGATTTCATGTTGCCCTTTTATTACATATCATACACATATATCTTTTGTATGAATGCATGAGTTATGGGTTCAAAATCTACAATTTTCTGCATTTGGGGCAAATTTCAAATTTTCTTGACAACTGAGGCCAAGTTGGTTGAGCAGGTCACTAGGTTGGTGGTTACCCTTTCCCCCCATGTTTGGGCCAATTATAAATCAATGAAGATCCAATGTGTTAATTGACCAATTAGCAATCTTTATATTGATTGCAAACAAGATTATGCCATCTATATTATTAATACGCAAAATCGCCGCGGGGGGTCCAAACGGGTACAAAACGGTTCCTCAAAAACGTCTTTCCCCGACCCCGCCCGCCTCCGCCGTGGCGCGGGGAGGGCGGCACAATTCCACGAGGCCTGTCTCCCGTAACCCGCGTGCCACCTCGACCCCGCGATCGACGTCCACGCCGTTAAACGCGGTTTCGGGGTGCCGGGGAGGATGGGCGGACGAGAGCACGGCGGGCGTCGTGGATTGCAAGGAGGCGACGAACCCGCGAGAGCGAGTCCGCAAGGCGTGCACCCGCCCTCTGTCTAATTATCAAAG
This sequence comes from Strongylocentrotus purpuratus, assembly GCF_000002235.5. NCBI lineage: Eukaryota > Metazoa > Echinodermata > Echinoidea > Camarodonta > Strongylocentrotidae > Strongylocentrotus > Strongylocentrotus purpuratus. The sequence goes on from NW_022145612.1 coordinate 22,812,351, forward strand.
AGAGACGAAGAGACACACGATGGACGAGAATCCACTCGCGTCAACGGGTGTAGCAAGTCTCATTGTAAAAGGCTGCGGCGTATCCCGAGTAAGACCTCTTGCTATAGGATTCGCTTTGTAGCGTGTAAGAGAAATACACATCAACAGACGACTCACCCGGGTGATGGGATGTAGCCAATATGTACGCTCAACGGGTTGAGCGTACCCGTGTTATGCGTCTTTCTATAGGATATGCTTTGTAGGCCAGGCGCCCACAGTGTACGTGTATTACACGCTCTCAGGTCACACACATGCACACACCACAGTCGATTCGAGTTGAGGCGATTGCGACAACTGGCGCAAACCATGGACCTATTTTCACGTAAAATCTTTACTCTGAAAATAATTATACAAATTCTGTGATCTATGCCAACATAATCATAGCCCAAGCTTCTGTTTTATTGGTCTTTTCATGAAAACTACATCGAAATCACAACAAGAATAGCGCAAATAGATCTGTGATAGTACGCCTTCACGTGACAGTTCAGTTGCAAACTGCCTTGAGTCCACAGTGTATTGCCACGGCAGCTGAGCGCTGCTGTCGGGGGTGCTGTCGGAGCTGAGTGTGTGAGCGTGGAGTAGCGGTGACCGGAGTAGCCAGGTCTGTCCGTGGTGTGAGGAGAGTCTACACAACACTTTGAAATTGCTATTATTGCCCCGATTTCAATATAGTTTCGTGAATAGATGTATGAAACCTGGGCTTGGATTGTGATTATTCTGGCCATGTATAGTTGTATATTGAATTTCGATAATCATTTTTCAAAGTAAAGTTTTCACAAGAAAATCAGACGGTCGTCATGGTCGTTTAAAAACATGATAATACTTTTAGTATGATACAGTTCTTGCGTCAAATCAATTTTTAAAATATGGGGGGGGGGGGGGTCAGGTAACTCAAAGCGATTTGAGTGCAGGCGTGGTGTCCACGGGTACATAGGACTGAACCCCCGAAAGCTCAGGGGTTTTAGGCATTTAATTACGGTCAGATGAGCATATTTTTAATGCCTTATTTGTGACACTGGCAGGTCGATCACTAATTGGCGTGAAGTCCATAGTAGAGTTGCGTATCAACTACGCTGAGCTGAGAGTACGCTGGCCTACGTTACTATACCGAGGGACGCAAAAAGTACGCAAGATGGACGCAAACAATTTAATATGTTTAACAAAATTCGCGTACTTTCGGCGTAGAAACTTGACGCAGAAAGTACGCCTTTTTTACGTAACACTACGCTACTAAACTAAACAAACTGCATCTTTAAATGAATTAATGAAAAATTAGCCCAAGAAAAATGAGCCCCCGAAAGATAAAAAAAAGTAGCCCCCAAAAATTTTCCCAAAATTTGATATAGATCGAGTCCCCGAAAAAAAAATCTTTCACTGGATTCTACGCTCACAGTCCCACACACAGTCGAGTCAATTTGTGCACAAACCGTCCAATTTTTCGCGTAAAATCTTTACTTTGAAAATAATTATACACATTTTGTGAACAATGCCAACATAATCATAATCCAAGCCTCTGCATATGTAGTCTTTTTATGAAACTACATTGAAATCACAACAATAATAATGCAAATAAATAGTAATTATCGAGATCCTATCTGACATAGTTTGTTTTACGATGCGCCATTCATGGTCAAACTGCATATATTATAAAAATTCTCTATATAAAGATAATCTAAAAAAAATTTTGGATAGCACATAGGCCTCTATCTATCTATCTATTTGGCCCCCTCCCCTAGAATCCCGTGGATTTTCCACGGGTCCTGCTAGTATAAATTAATGACAGAAGGGCCGCTTTGTGGTTCTCAAGTATTCTGGCTCTATTCCTGATTATGTTTCCTGAAAGCTAGAAAGGCATTATCTCTGTATACAAGTTTACACCATTCTGGCCCTAAGTAGATGGTATGTTCTAATACCATTACAATTATTTGGAGTATTTACAATTTGTTTTAATCAGTAATCTTTCAAATCTGAAGTGGTTCCGCAAACATGCCACCTAATTATCCTGCAATAATGTAACAATAAAAGCTAAGATACCCAGGGTCTTTCAGTACCATAATTCTAATCTTTAATCACTTTACAATGATAGAAATCTTTTCAGTGAAATAAAATAAGCATTAAGTGACAAAAAGTAAGAAGCTGTTTTGTTTGTGTGTTTGATGTATATATTTGTACGACCATGCATTTTACTACTTAACTCATCTCGTTCCATTAGAAGAGATGCGCTTATCTCTTTTCATTGATAACAAATGTCTCAGACTTCTGTAATCCAGTAACCCCTCTTTAGGTAAGAACATCCCATGTCATTTTATTTGGAAAGAATAGGAGGGAATCCTATTGCAATGGAATTAGCAGAATTAACTTGTATACTGAAACCTGGGTGAAAACACTGATGGATTTGAAGGTCTCTCCCTGTATCTCACTTCCAAGCATTGTTAAATGTACATAAAATTATGACATCCTTCGGTATTGAGCAATGAAAATTGTTATCTATCCCTTTTTTATGATCATTTTATTATCATTTTCTAGTTCAGCAAAATTCCTCCTAATAGTTGATTTAGAAACTGTTTCTCTTTTGGATCAACGAGCTACTTTTGATATCTGTTAAATGTCTTTCTCCCCTCCTCCAAAGTTTCATTTTTTTAAAGAATTGTTGATCCCTCATCCATGATTACATCTATATAACCACTGATAATGTGCTTTGGGCACTTTTATGAAAGTAATTATAAGTTTATAGATGATGGATGTATTTTATGCTACAGTTATTTGCTCAAATGTCTTGAGGTTATATTTGCCTCAGAATCAATAGGAGGTAACAAAGTGCATTAAAAAAATGTCACAACATAAGGAAATGTTATTTACAAGCTCTGTGAGGGTTCATTTAAAATTCAAAGACTTGGAAAGAATGGAATATGTTTTTTAGAAATAAACAAATCCAGCACACCTGCATACTGATCAGACGATATGAAGGGAAAAAGTAACTTATCGTTAGGTGTCTGTCTGTGAGTTTTCTGCTCAACTGAGCACATCATTCTATTGGTGGGACTAAAGCGCATTATAGGTCCATTCAGGGAAGTTTTAGCGGTAAGTTGTGCACTTTATTTTGATGTCTGTTTATCCCCTCCCTCTGTTGGCCTTCTTTCTACGTCTTATTTCGCTTCAGTTGTACAGGTAAGAATCGGCATTGTTCAACATTCGGCATTCCCTTTTGGAGTGAAATGAAACATGAAAATCGTTGCAACCTCATCTCACACCTTTGTGCGTGTGAAGTCTGGTGTTTTCAATACAGGAGTCATCATCCTATATCTAAAGACCAGGGTTACAGACCTACTTTGTTTGGGATTAGGGATTTGCCATTTTAAGGAATTTCCCATGTGAGTCTACTAATTTTCATGAGTAATAAACAGATTACCAAAAAGATTAAGAAGTGAGAATTAAGGAAGATCTTGGGCATTATAATGAAAGATAGTTGTTCAGACACAATTTTTTTTTCTTTAATGAAAAGTTAGAAAAACATGGAAATGTTTAGATATTATTCATTTTAATTCTTCAAAGAGCATTTAAAGTAAATGTAAGAACAAGTTTCATAACTTTAAAGTTTTTTGTGAAAACCATAGTCGATTGAGCTTGACTAACAATTGACAATGCCTTTTATTCAATGATTCCACTTTTGTATGATTATTGATTGCTTAAAATTGAGGTGTAGACGGATCAAACAGAGCCCTGTAAATATCGCGATCTTATTTCTTTTATTTTCTTGCAGAATTGACAAATGTAGTATGTTTGCATTTGTTAAAGCTGTTGTTTGATGTGACATTGTGTGGATGTTTCCATCTGAGGCTTGTTATTTGGGTGTTACTGAAGGTAAACATAGTCTTACAGGTGTTCATCTGGGAAAGGAGCTTGGCGGAACTTCTCACTCATTCAGACCCAACAATGCTGCACAAATTCTTCACACCTTTCTTTAGAAATCACACCTGAGCCATAGCTCGGCTTTACCGGCTGAAACACTGCGATTAATCTATTGCTTTCTCCTTGTTCGGTTTGCACTTTGCAACAAGTCAGGTGATAAGGTGTAAGAGGGTTCGTTGAGAGTACTCAATAGATGGCGAATGCCAATCTCTGCGTGTGGTCTGCTTCCCTCGTGAGGGCGACTCCTTGTCTGTTCTCCCCGCCACACACCTGCATTTCCAGCTTGCCTCGGACTCTTTGCCCGCTTTGCTTTGACGATTTTACACACCAGCAACATCAAAGCGCAGCCCATTTTCAGTCCTTTATCACACCAACATTGGAGTTAATGATGGGTGCTGGTGTTTAGAAAGAGTACCAACAGGGGGCCCCACTCTGCTCGCAAAAAGCGGAAGAACGTGGTGTGATTTTTCATAAACTGATGTAGAGTTCAAAAAACCAACGTGTCAATCACACCTCTATTTATTGGCATGTGCCAAATTTGGCCGCGTTTTCAGCCAGAAGATGCAGTATTGGATGTTTTACTTACAGATGAAGGAACATCTTTAGTATATATTGTTGCTCAATCGACTCACTGTACTTTTGACCTTTCATCTAATTGTGTCAAAAACCTTTAGCCTAAAGAGATTTGATTTGGCAAGAATCAACGAACCCTAGATCAATACCTCAACCATGCATATAAGTACCTTGAAGAAATCTTGCCATTTTTATTTTGAAGGATACAAACTTTTGCCAAATAATCATTCAGTTTTTTCTGATGCAACTAAGTTGAACAAGAATGTAGGTGATTTTCTATCACTAAAAAAAGGGACTTATTTCTGTTTGGCAAGCCGTTTGGAAATATTACCTACTAGCTTGTAAGAGAAATTGTTCTTAATGAATGATAGCCCTGTACTATTGTCAAATCTATGAAAGAAGTAGATCCAGATATCGGTAGTTAAATTTCAGTTATTCCCTCTCCATAGGCAAATATCAAACATATGAGGTTCTTCAAGTCCGTACTTCAACCTACAATCTATAACCAAGTTCAGCAAACTCATAATTTTCTAAAATACGTCAATTCTCTCAAACAGAGATATATTTAGCAATAAAGGGGTGCTTCTCATATATTGTCATCGTCTTTGACCAAGACCGGTGATAAGAAGGCTGATTTTTGTTTATGCAAAATTGGTCTGTGAGATAGCGGCACGTCCTTTGATGTAACAGAACCAGGAACGTTCTTGTTTGATGTTCCCTCATTTAGTGTTTGTCAGAGCCCAACTTCTAGACTGCCAAATTAAAGCAGGTATTATTTTGATTGTTTAGACCTACCAGTAGACTGGCTAAATCAAACCTCTAGCTGCTCTTGTTTACTAGGGAGCCAGGCATATCTATGGTACGTGTTCATTATCACAAGTCTTTTGTTTTAACAAGTTCGCCTTGATTAGGAAACAACCTAAGTGAATAAATTCTTGTCCACTTACTTGAATATTGACCCCACTATTGGAACAGAGGATAGAAAAAAGTATGTTTGTATTGGTTAGATTGAATCTCCAATAAAAATGATTCAGCAATTTACCTTGTGCAATTTTCTACAAGAAGTAGTTCAATACTTCTTTGTATAATTGCAGTTTATTGTACGTTATGTGCGTTCTACACTCAAATTGTATGGATTATTAGCATGTAGGGTTACATCTACTTGTAATTGTAGTTCTAAATCCCTATCATATTTTATTTCTATTTGTAGATTTAGTTTGTTCAGTCTCATGTCAGGACCTTGTACAAACCATAAAATATGCTGGTAATAGAATTAGTACTGTAGAGTGTAATGGGTGATGATTTTCTGTGGTATAACAGTGAAATAAACAAATCAGATGCGGAAAACCCTCTAATTTTACTCATCAATGAATGGATGCAATATTTACATTGGTAGAATAGGAATCCAGTATGCACCCAGCCCAGTCTTCTCAGAAACCTGATATATTGACCAAGCGGATGTGCTTGGAATATGGTGCCTCTCATATTTCCTTACAGCAAGTCGGTTTGGGAAATGGCTAGCGAGATGAGTGCGTTTTCTTCTCATCTGCCTAAGCGCGGCTCGGACCCTGTGTAACGCCACCGATGATGCCCATTGTTGGAGCGGGTCAAGAACCTTAGGTAGTGACTTCACACCCGTGTTGGATTGGACAGGGGCAGTGTGATGGTAGTTGGTGTAGGGATGGGCGCGTTGGCGGTGGCTAGCTGTAAACAAAGCCGCCGTCTTCATTACATTGAACATTTACGATTTGGGGATCTTCTTTGCCTAATGCATATTCACGGTATCCCCTCTGTTTATGAGATGTGTGAATGAATTTGAGATTTATTCCAATGTTGGAAGTTTTTTCCTTCCTTAGTCTGGAGCTTGGAGCCATAATTTAGTAATTAACATTGATAAATTTAATTTGTAAGAAAGTGTCGGCAATGGAATTGGATGATTTTAATCTTGGCTGTAAATCATGCAAAAACAAAGCATATTAGTATCAAGATTTAGGGTAAATGAAATAACTTTTAAATTTTCAAACGTAATGCAAGTTACAGATATTAAATTGAAAAATGGTCAACAATTTTTTTCTTTTCTGATCAAGGTTTATAAGCTCTATCCACTGTGCTGTATTGTGATAAATTATAGTCTGACATAATGATTTGCCTTGTGAAAAATAAGCAAACAAAATAATCTTTCATAAAACATCATTGACTAGAGTCTTTACATTCACATGATAGTCCACAGGCCATCTATTTCGTAGTTTTTAGGTTGTATTTTAAACATAATGGATGATTTGTATCATTGCTATCCTAAACTGACACCAATTGAAAATTCATGAATAGAGTCTCTATGACAAAATATGTAGAATGTGAGAATGTTTGCTGACATGCTATATCAGCTTCCATGCTATCTATGGCAGTGATCTCGTTGTATTCGTTTTTTCCTCTCCACTACTGTCTTCCCCCCCTCTCGTCGAGACCCGACCGATGTTCTTCTTTTTTGGTGTAGCCGTTCCCCTATTCAACCACTTCTGACTCTAGCTTGCCGACCCCTAGGGGTAGCCCAGAATGTAACTAATGAGAAAAATGAGAAGTGATCAATTAGGAGGGGATTTCTTCCCCGCCCGTAACAAAGCACCCAAAATGGTGCCCTTTTTCTCGGCTGGCCCTCAATCGCCATGGTAGTTTGATACTTCTTGGTGAGTCAGAGCCTCGTAATTGGGCGCTTTAGTCTTTCTATGCTCTCATTCCTCGCTATCCACATCCCCTCTCTCTCCTCCTCCATCTCCCACCCCCTCTCCCTTTTATCCACATTGTCTCTCTTCCTCATTGTCTCTCTTTATCCATGACCTTATTATCTTGGGTGTCTCTGTATCTCTCAAGGCATTCAATCTGCTCTCCCGTATCGGGGTGATAATTGCCTGAGACAAAGGATGTTTGCCACTTCAACGCCTCTCTACCAGTAGAACACCCCCCAAAACCCATCCTGGTTTCTTGAAGAGCATAGGGTGGTTACTCCAATTTGCTTGTTGCAGAGCGATACTTGGAAGTGTGAATCATGCCTCTTACACACCCTTTCCCCCTCCAATCCCCCCAGTACAAATCCCCCCGTTTTTCTTTTTACTGTAATGTTTCAAAGCTTTCACAGAGCAACTGCCTGCCAATCAGCGGCTCTCCGGTGAAAGGAATGAAACCACAGAGTGCAGACTAAAGAACCTGGACAAACATTTTCCAGCCTACCACTGAACAAGAGGTTGTGACCTCATGTTGGCAAGCCGTTTAAATTTTGTTATTCCATCTTGTCTGCAGATCGAAACTGTCCCTCCCTCGCCCCCTTCCCTCGCCCCCTTCCCTTTCAATCGTTCCCTTGCCTGGATGAGATAAGAAGGACCATTTATGTGTAGATGGGTATCGTCACCAGCTACCGTTTTGAGTATTCATGAATGAAATTGCCTTGAGAGGGCTCTTCAGTCGGCCTGTGTGCTTGAACATGAATTAATGCATACATTTATCCTTCTCACCTCATGTTAGTTCAACAATTCCTGGATAGTGCACAAGTACCCCGGGTTCTGATAAATAGAGTACTTAGACAATCACCATCTGAAATCTGTGAACGACACGCATTCATACATGTTTTTATCCACTTTGCAATATTGATAATTGTTTCCTGGAGAGGGATAGAGAAAAAAATGTCCCGTCTTTGATTTTTTCCACCAGTACCCTGTGTAATAAGAGACCATTGATAATTGACAGTGCGAGATTTCGGGAGCTATTGGAATGAAGTTGTTTTGTTTTTATATTAGTCAAATCAGAGTTGAATGGAGTGTCTCTGGTAGCTTTAAAGTACATGTAGAAAAAGGAGTGGGGATTTGGTCTGGTAGATTTTGAATACAACTACAAATACAAGGTCAAGAAGAAAAAAAAGTTCTATTGAGGACAAGCTTTCGATCAGCTCCATGATGAAAACGTTTGACTCCCTCTTGCATTTGATGTGTTGCTAGGTTGGCATGCCACAATTAATAGCTTCTGGTCATCGTAGTCGTAAAGACCTCCTGTTTGCATCTTCTTGACTTTTAATTCCAAGACTGACAGAGAGTGCGTCCTCGATCTGGCTCATTTGATGAAGTCTCTTTGAAAAGGAACCAAACTTATTATCTCCTTCTTGAAAGCATAAAAGTATGTTTGATGTGTTGTATGTTCAATGATATTCTAATGACACCATCCTGTCCTTATCTTATTAATTCTGCATGATTGTATATATCTAACCCTCTCTTGCTTTTTGAAATGTTCTTTAAGTCGCTATAAATGTCACTATCCTCAAGAATACATGTATGTGTTCTTTGATTGACATGAAAGACAATATTATCCCTTCTGGAAAATCAGTTTACAATGAGGATGCAGGCACACCATGTTGAATTACTGTATTCTATTTTAAGAGGATCATTAGATGAGTCAAAATATTGAAATATGTCAGAGATTTATTGAAAGGCCAGTCTGAAAGTCCAGAAATGACTACTTGATGATGAAAGACATTAATTCTCTTTCCTCTTACAAATAATAATATTAATGTTCAGACAATGAGGCTCCCATTATACAGCACATGCATTAGTAGGAGCGATAGGAAAAACAGAAAAGGGAGCATGAGTGAAATTAGAATGGCATATGGAGGAGATGATTTTTACATTACGTGTGTTCGGAGCCAGAAGGGCGTTAACCCATGTCTTATGTTACACAGATAATGCCCTTCTTGCGCTGAGCAGGCGATTAGCCTGATTCATTAGGAGGTGGAAAAGAGATGATGAAACAGATGGAAGAGCTTTCTTCTTTCATTTAGTACACCTCTGTGATTGATGGATTCTACAAGGGATTCAGAGAGGATGAGCGGAGGAAAGGAGGAGGCTTGTAACCAGGGAAATTAGAATTATGATGTGAAGTAGAAGGAAGAGAAAGAAATGAATGCTAGGTGGGACATGAGAGACTGAACTGTATTAAAAAGATGAGTAGGTATAGAGTCAATTGGCATAAGGGAGACTGGACCTCAAGGAGGTTATGAGGACAGGAGATGACATTAATGGAAAGATGAAAGGAAGAATAGGACGAGATGATGGGGCGATAGTCTAGAAATTAAAACCAAAATATTTAGGAAAGAAAGACATGTAGGTATATTGTTGCAAGAGTAAAAGGGCATTGATACAAACCCATTTTTGTGGCCATTTCTGCTGAAATATGAAGTTGCGCCCGAGGCGAGAGCTGTATTTGGAACAAAGATGATAAACATAGCCCCGTGCCATTCACCCTCGGGCTATATCACTTCTAGGAGGCTCCGAGTAATTCTCTCTCTTTCTATCGATGTCTCCAAACCCATTTAAATAATGCCATACGGACATGAAACAGATTTCTACTTGAATATGAATGAGTACTTCATGTTCTCAAATATTTTCTCAGTTTAGTCGTGGATTGTGGGGGGGACCGGACACAAAAGGATAGAGGGCATACATCGCCCGATCCCTCGTGTCAATTGAGCCGGCCACGGTGTGGTCCTGCCAGACTCGAGCAGAACACTCAAACGTCCTAATTTCCACCATCGGTGGAGATCGTCCAGGTTGGGTTACAGATCACGGAGTAATCAAATCGGTGTGTTGTTGTCCCTGTGAATGGGTTATGTGTTTGAGTGTGCAATCGTATCCTCGGACTGGGTTCATACCCCCCTCTCTCCCCCTCTCTCCCCCTCTCTCCCCCTCTCTCTCTCTCAGCATTGCTCATTGATGAATATTAAACACATTTCAATCATACCCCCTTCATAGATATATATACTTGGTAATCATATCAAGAACATCCATGAGCATATACCTTTCACGTGGACTCTGTGTTAACATACAAATCATGGATATGAATTATTAATTTCTGTCATATTTAGTAGGCTTGAACAAAAATGGTACATTCGTAACTTTATTGCAAGGTGAACTATTTCAAATTGATTTTAGAATCTTTTTTAAAATATTCTGTCTATTTGTCATTGATGAAAAGTATAAATATGAAGTCTGTGTATGATTTAATGGACGTTTCTCTCACAATTGCTGTTTTTAAGCCCCAAGTTTTACTTTTCAATATTTAATGATGTCTTTGATCTATAACGGAGGGGCAGGAGGGTTCTGTTGTAAGTGGATTGCTCTATTTCGCCGAGTCGCGTCGGATCAGGAGGCGGGGGACGGAGGTTTGTTTAGTGAAACCAACCGACACATACACTGTGGCAATAATGTATCTCAAGTTGAAAGGAATATGGATTTCTGTATCAGGACTGATGATGATTCTTCTGTAGCCTGAGGGCAATGAAACAGGGCTTGAAGAAAGCAAACTAATGTGAGTAACCCAAGAAAGCTGCCAGGCTAATGGCATCCCTACCGATTGTCACTCACCATTCGGTTGATCTTTTTCAGATACATTTCTTGTAGTTTTCTTCACCATGTTTTGGTCAGAATGTCAGATGGAAGGAATGAAGTAAAAATACAAATACTTGTCAGTTTGATAAGATACATTTGTTCTCGAGGAAGAAGATATTTTCTTCTGTGATGTGTTCCCTAGATATGAAAAAGAAAGGAATAAATATGTTTTTTTTTAAACTTTTCATGAGAAATTTTCTAAAAGGAAACAAAGCCCTTTAAAGGTACTATGTCCCATTCATTTACATTTAGCCCTTTTTTCTCTCCTCAACCATAATGCTTTTGAAAATTGAGAGACTCTTTAATACCAACTTTGAACATGATTTAGGGATCATACGTTCCAAGCATTCTTTTAGAAGTGGGATATTCGACTCCTAATAGAAGGAGAAAATTTGGTTGTGAAACTAGGTAACATGAAGAGGGAAATTCAAGACACAGGCACAGCATGAGGTACTTATTGTCGTGAAGGAAATAAGAAGCATTTGATCTTTATTCATTTCATGATCTCATTGTTACAGGTTAGTTTAAAATATCAATTTCTTTTTCAGCTTTGTTTTGGAGGTTTAATGATTACTGATATTGGAAAAAACTCATTTGAGAAGTTTGATTGCAAGTTAATATAAGCTATATAAAACATTTGTAAGTCCCCATCAGGTGCACTGAACTCTGATTTCAGCAAAGTGACTGAAATTCTGTCCAATTCCTAAAATCCTGTGCTGGTTTCTACTGTTTTCTTCTGGTACTGTATGCAACCCTATATCTTGTAGGATAGTCTTTCATATGCAAACCCCAAATCTAACAAGCCCTCCAAACATCGTTAATCATAAGAACTTGTGAGTAGTAGTGGTCAAAGAGGCTAGCCTTGGGGTACTACAAATGACTCAACAAATACTCTCTGTTTGATCAAATCTGCAGTTCACACTTGCATAGATTGCTTCCTTTTCTTCTGCTTTGGCTCTAAGATGCTTTCTAGAAGCCGAAATTCTTTAAGCACGTTTACCCCCACTGAACCTGCATATATTGTGCCCACAACGCCCAGCACAATGGTGGCAAGACACAATCTGGAATAAGGGCAAAGCTTATGATTAGGGTGGCAAGATCCCAAACTCAACAAAATAGCCAAGAATGCTATCAGTATAAAGCTCTTTCATTTGTTGGAAATTAAGAACTGATTCGGTTGAAAATAGGGATTACATTACCGATAGAGATATAAAGCTGTGAAGCAAATAGAGGCTTTGAGGATTGTAGACCCTGAAATAGAATTAAATGAGGCATGATTAGACACAAATGAATTGGGTTGGTGTAATGGAGAATTAGAGCTGGATCTCGTCTGTGTTGAAGTAAGCTGTATTCATAAAATCAGAATTGTAAAAAGGGGGGGGGGGGGTGGTAAAGAAAATCTCTTAAAAATCAGTTACTATAATACTCTTTTCACACTGGTTTTGCTTAACCCCGTACTTTGCTTAGCCCCGTACTATCCTTAACCCCGGACTATTTTTTTTGGCTTTTCACACTCGCTGTTTTTAGTCCCGTACTAGCGCCTATTCTGGAATAAGAAAACTCCAGCTGTTCTAACTGCATTTTGTTAACCCCGGATATCGTGAATGTTATTATTGGACATACTTCGCATCTGGCCAGCTGCGATACGCTCCATTGCGTAGTACCGGACTACTTTTTGTTTCTGTTCTCATTCATTTGCTTAGCACCGCAATTGCGGGGTTAGCAGGAGTTAGCACCACAATTGCGGAGTTAGCCCTGCTATTTTGCAGGGTTAGTTAACCCCGTACTATAGGTGGGGTTAGCCAACTTAAGCCCACTTTGGTAAAAACCAGTCTGAACAGAAAGTGGAATGAATATCAAATTATTGATGTTTGGAAATTTTACAGATACATTAACAAATGTATCTAACGTTCTATATATAATTATGACTATATCAGACCAACATGGTTATAGGTGTATGATGATGTATTGGCAAAATGGCTAAATAATTCACTAGACTAAGTATCACAGTCTTTTACACAAACTAATTTGTTGTATTATATATGTGAATATTGATGAATGGACTCAATATTAATTTTCCTGAATTGTTATCTATAGACTTATGTGCCATTATGCACACAAAGTATCATTTTGTCTTGCCATATCAATATGTTTCCACAATTATATAACAAAATGTAGTATATTAAGCAATGGTACATTGATCAAAATATTTTACGTTTCTATTAATTAACTTTTACATCATTTCTTCTTTTTATTTCATGTGCTGTCTTCTGCTTCATCTCAACTTACAGGTAAGCGAAACATTCATATCATAATAATCAAATTATTTGTTTTGTTATTGAGGATAAGCATGAATGTAGTCTCTTTGTTGTGGAGTGCCTTGTGTGAACCCATGTTGAAATGAAAACATGAATGCAATGTTTGCCATCTGTATGGCATATAGAGGTCTCTCCCCGATGGGATGTTCGTTTTTATTTATGGAATGATATAATTGATGGGAGGTGATAAATTCTGGTCGAATCTTAGGCTCCAGACTCCAGCAGCTGGCTATCCTCCGGGAGATGTCTTCTAGAAGGATGGTGATGATGCAGATGCAGAAGAAGAACAAGAAAAGGTGGATGGAGAGAGGCAGAGAGAGACTGAGAGAGAGAGAGAGAGAGAGAGAGAGAGAGAGAGAGAGAGAGAGAGAGAGAGAGAGAGAGAGAGAGAGAGATAGACAAAGAGACAGAGAGAGATAGAGTGAGAGAGAGAAAGAGAAAATGAGAGAGATAGTGATGTAGAGTGAAAACTACAGATTAGATCACTCTGCTTAATATATCTGTCTGTTGGGGTTGGACAGGAGCGCGCTAACAGAATGATATGAAAAAGGTCATAGGTAGGTGGAATGAGGGGTGGGGGGGGGGGGTGGAGTGTTTTACTATCTAATGGAGATCGGTGTTAGATGAAGAAGTGCAAAATGAGGATGAACCCATTCACACTACAAGAAGAAAAGTCTGATCTGGCCCCTCGACCCATGGCCCACCCCTGTAATGAGATGTGATTCCTAGTAGTTTGTGGTAAGTTTCAGTGAATTGGATCAATCAAAGTGGAAAAGAAAATATGAGAGCAAGGGCTGTATTTGATAGTTTGAGACAGAAAAATACACTTGAGGGAAAGATTTGCAAAAGAGATGTTGAAAGATATGAAGTATGGTAGTAGGTTAGAATGTGAGAGTACGGTAGTAATTACAATGAATAAAGAGGGCAAAATTGTTTTTGTTTGTACTTAATGGTAAAACAATTTTTTAGGGGGCATGAAATAATTAAAGAAGTACAAGAGCTTAAAAGAAATACCAGATAGATGATTTGGTAAACTAGAATGTAATCTGAGTGGTAAAGTGCATTGGCTGTATAATCTAGTCAAAGATTTGGATGGCAAAGTACTAATCAAGACCAAATGGTCTACCAACACAAGACACATACGAGACCAGCTCAAGATTGTCTTCAGCTGTGGAAGATGAGTTCAGTATCCCTGCAGTACCTTCCGTTGGGAACAAGATGGCACCGTTCAGAATGTCTGCCAATTATGTTAGGCCCCACATGTAGACATTTATGTCACGTTTCTTTGATGAAGTCAATTTAAGCACCGGAATCGTGTATCACTTTGCCATACTGGTTTGATTTCTTCAACAATCCACTCTACTTTGCTTTAACCATAACTATTGTATAGACATATATGATTAGGTCAACTGTACATCTGGCATTGAATCACAGTGCACATCATCTTGATCTCTTTGCTATCAATGAGATATGAATATAGAAGCATTTCTCTAGTGGACATATAAATTTTATGTATACAAATAAGTAAATTTCTTATGAAAACGTGTATTATACATGTATAGGGGTATAATTTGCGACAGTTGCTTGATCATCAGTAATTTAAATGCGGAGTAGTAAGATATTTACAAATGGACCAAACTACACTGAAGATCGAGTTGTTGTGCTGATCAAACTTGACAAATCATACTATAACAATATCTTGCTGATAATTGTAAAAAAATCCATCTAGAATTTTATTTATAAAATGTACCAAGAAGGTAGTGATAACCTTTATGCCGATCAAACTTGACAGATCACTTTGAATTTGTTATCGCAACTGATTTGCAAATTACACCAGAGAAGATGGGCCTAGCATCCCTGGACTATATGCACTAGAACCTTACCTGTGTATTGTAGAAGGGTTCCTGTGTGTACAGTACTCCAGCAACTGAAGTATGTTACACCAGTCTCTGAATATTAATAACTCAGTCAACACATATAACCATGAGGTTGAGTAATTCACGCTGGAACAATGTTCAGGTTCAAAGGGGTTGTTCCCCCTATGCCAAGAGTGAGGGTAATTTGGAGGGGTTGGGCTGTGTTTCAGTGATAGGAATTGCAATTACTTTGACTCAAAAAGGGGTTAAAATGATGGATGACTAGAAATGCAATTGCACATCGCTTCACTGTAAAATAATGGTCTTCTGCAGCCATTAATTTTTGAAGTAGTCGATTTTTTTTATAGCGCTCATGTTTGGCACTTTGCCACTCCCAATGCTCTGTTATTATTACCCCGGCTTTGCACAGCTGCTATTGCAGCGCTCAAGCATTATGTTAAATATATGATGTATATATTTCCATAGCAATCATCTTGTAACACTTTAATTTCACACTTTCATTGATTAGGGAAGAGTACATCTTATTCAAAGTAATCATGAAGACAATAACCCCTTCCCCTCCCTGAAATTTCCCCTTCCCTGGGTCCTCCGATCAAAGCACCCCCTTCTCAGCGGGGCAGCAGACGCAGCCAACCAGCCAGCCACAAGACATGCCTCGAATTCCTATTAATTTTCGGGGACAGGGCTTGTCGCTTGACCCAGCTGACCCAAGCACGTCCAGGGTTATCCTGGGAGCAAGCTTGGGAGCGAGGGCTCACTCTCGCCGCCGTTGTTGAAGATCACACACACAAAAAAATTGTTGATCAAATGAATGCCATTTGGTCAACATCTGGAGCCCTAGCTTGGTTACCAAAGAGTCTCTGGGAAAACATGGGAACGCTTGACAATTTATCTGGTTTTGATAATCAAAAACATTAGTGCTGTTCACTTAGTCTTTAATTTTTTGTTATAGATTTATACAAAAGCATCTTCTCTGAATATTTTATTTTCAAGCATTATCCCAATTTCATTGTGATTTATTTAAAGAAGCAAGAGTTTACTTGTAACTGCTTCTCTTGATTTGATTGACCTCTGGAACATGCAATGGACAACTTTAGTTGTTTTTGTTGTTGACAGATTAGTGTCTTTGAAAACACCCAGTAATGAATTTGCCGGTCTCAGGGGTTAAAGAATACAAAGAATTATAACCATCATGGATCTGTAAGACTAGGTACATGAAATTCGGCAGATACCGGTAGGCCAAAGGTAGTTCCAAGTTTTCTTTGATTATTCCTGGGCTAACTCCTGTAGGCTGTATTGTAGTCCTAGAACTTAACCTAAAATGATAGTATCGGAACGAGACTAATCATAGACCACAATGATGATAGAACCGAATATCAGAAAGGAAGGCCAAGAACCAAGTAATTGATCAAAGTGTCGGTCTCCTTACACTTGTGCCATGGCCAATCAAGGTTTGGGGTCATCATCCCCTGTCCTCTAGCCGATGAAGATGGTAGGAGGAGGAGGCATGATGATGACAGTAATTGGGGATGGTTGGATGGGATGGGAGGAGGGCTAGTTCAAGGGGAGGAGTTGAGTTATTAGGGAACAATCAGGAATTTAGTGGTGTAGTTCAGCATCTGTTAGGTGCAAAGTGAGAAAGGTTGTACTTCCTACGCTATAAGTTCACCTGTCATGCCCCTTCAGTGTAGTTGTATTTGCAGGTTTTTTACCATTATGTTTTCTGATATCTTACCTTTCCTTTTAGTGAAATCAAGGAGTCATATTAATTATTATAAACAAATAAAGTGGAAAATACAATAGTAACAAACAACTAATATTCTGTTCATGACCTTTCTCTTTTACATTGAATTTATTGTAAAAGACTTGTGTCACTGAAATCATGTTTAATCATTTAGATTGAGGGTAAAGAGACTGTTTTCAGACACAACAACGTAGTTTTTCTCTTGATAACAAGAGAAGAAGATTTTCATTAATTTAAAGCAAATAATCGGTGAATAACAAGCACAGTGTGTACACAGGTAAAAGCAAACAGTAATGATAAGATATTGGACAACTGCATACATTTACTTTTTTAATTTTGCAAATAGAAATGATGACACAACCTTGCAATTTTGAGTGTGTACATTCTTGTATCATTGTTGAACTTTCGCATAGAGCATGCAGGGAAGGCAGACCTCTTCACAAATAGACTTGTCTCTTTCAAAATGTGTCGATTCCACCACCAGCAAATCAGTTCTGCCCTCCATTAAAAGGCAAGCCAACTCTTTTAGGCCACCTCTTTACAAACTCGAAGGCCATCGTTGACTCGCGCTCAAGGCAGGGTTTTGAGCAGAGTACAAATGTTTTTGCTTTACATGCCTTGAGTCGTTGTCAGGGATGTATATTTGTAGCCTGTGAATGAATGGAATAACAAGTTTGTTATGGAAGGACAAGGCATGGCCAGAAAGGTGGGTTGCCAATTTGTGATTGGCATACCCCATATGCCTTTGTATGGACTTGGCTGTGCACTGCAATCAATCACACTCATAAGAATTGGACTGTAGAGTAGGCCTAGTGTGTGCATTTTGTTGAGTCTATGCAGTTATCAAAGAAAACTAGCTCTTGAATTAAATTAGTGATGAAAAAAGCTTTAGCATAAATTATAATATAGATTTACGTTATTGTCAGGTAGGCATGTAAGGTACAAAATCATGCCTGGTGAATTTCTTAAAGGTATTACAAAGTTTTGGTATGGGGTCATGAATTCGGTTCAAATTAAAATATTGGAAGCATATGCATATTCCTACAATATTCATTGATCGTTGTCGCGGTTGAAATCGAGTCTGAAGTTATAAAATCATGAATAATAAACTCTTCATGTTGTATAGCTCCCTCTCAAGGTCAAGATATTAATTTAGCTTTGAAACAATGTTTCTTTACTAAAATCGACCGATTAGCTATTCCCGTTTGGAAATTATATATCACAACTACATATTCTGAGATTTTCATGGTCGCAGCTACCATTGTATGGCCATAGGCGCTATTTGAAATTTTTCAAAATTTACCGGGAGCACCGGTAAATTTTTATATTCACTTTTTCTCGAAACAGAAGTGTTTTAGGGGCTAATTTTTTTAGTGCTTATAATACATCCACAAGGGCATCCAAATATATAAAAAATGGAAAGATTCACTATCCACCCAATTTTCGAAATTCCCCAAAACTTTGTATTACCTTTAATTTGAATTTCTTAAAATGTTCCTTTTGTTTAAAAAAAAAATTATTAGGTGGATTAAAATCAATTTAAAGTTTAAAAGTATCAAGAATAAAATGGAGGCCTATGTGCTCATGATATTCTTCACTTTCATGGGGATATGATTGTGGGATGAGGTTGCTATTAAAAGTAAGACTGGTAGTTCCTTGACTCTCAACTCTTTACTTATCTTGAGGGCAACATCTTGTGTTGATATGTGGGGTCAAGGGCAGTTCAATGGCAGGTCACCACTCAAAAGCAACTCAAGACTAGAATGCTGTTCCTGTTCAAATCTCCCTGGTGGATTTTGTAATGTAAACCAGCTTATTCTGATCAGAATGGAAAGAAAACGGCCAAAAATGTAGAACACTGCTATTATTGCTGCAGTTCAGACTTTATTTTTGAGGGGGAGGGGGTACCCATAAACCCATAAAGTTAAATGTAGGCCTACATCAGCCTATGTTATGCTATGCGCCATTCACACATGGCATATATGCTCACGTTTATAACGATGGGAGGGTACTGTCAAGCCAAAAAGGTATTAACTTCTACCATTTTGAATGGAGTCGACGCCCTTCTGCTTCTCAATCTCAGCTCCTGAATCTCAGCTCCTGACATGGTGCATGGCTGCAAGACTAATTGCTTTGAGGCATTGCATGGTTAACTGCTGATAGTGATCGCTTCATGTAAAGCATCTTTCTCTTTATCAACCTCAGTTTTTCTTTATGTGAAAGGGGTAGAGATACCCATAGAGATTACATAGAATTGTAATACTATCATAGAATATTTATGTAACCTCTTTCCTCACCCCTCATGTAAGACAAAGAGCAGAAAATCTACCAGATTTTGAAAGGGAAAACTGCCATTTATCTGGGTAAAAGGCATTATTGTTTTAATTGGGAAAAAAGGCCTCACCTGATGTTTTAGCTCCCCCTTTAGATAAACATGACTTTCTATGCTACTGCTGTTTACAGACCTTGTTTCGCCGTAGGAATTGGAACTTCAGTGGAATCTAGGTGAAATACGATGAGAGGTTTAAAGGCATGTTCACTGATATTTCTTTTAAGTTGTAATCCATGTCAATGGAAAAACTTGCAGAATACTGAATATAGTTTTTGCTTGCCTGCAGGAGTGTAATAACATACAGGCCAAGCAAAAGGTGGTGTTTTGATATCTCTTGCTTAGATAATGATACAAAAAGTAAATTGACAATTTATGATTAAAAACTGATATTTTAACATTCACTCTCTGAGTCTCACACCACAGAATGGAATCAAAAGATGCTCATGAGGACTCCTCCTCCTTCTACCCAAAGCTGGAATCAGTGGAAAGATGCAATAAAATCAGCGCTTTGGAGTATTTTCCTCTGAGGATTCCTATGATAATTTTGTGGTTGTCCAATGCTACTTCAAAAATAAAAAATGACCTACTGTGTTACGTATGCACCACTGTGGTCTGTAATGGCTCTGACCAAGAATGAGAACTGAAAGACAAGATTGCAGTGGGGAATATTATTTTGTGGTCTTGATTTACATCAAGCAAGTAAGAGAAATTGAAAGACACGATTGCAGGGAAATATTTGAGTTGGTTTGGAATATTTGAGTGATTTGTCAAATGCCAGCAGGGTTCTAATAGCTCTGATTCGGTGGTCCAAAAGTTGGTTGTGATGATATGTCATGTACATTTAGAGTGTTTGTTTTTATTTCTTTGGAATCATATAGTTTTGAGTGACAGCTTGTATTTTAGTGATTTCTACTCCAAAGGACTAATACCAGGCTGCATCTCCTTGCTAGCCAATGGTTGATATGCCTACAACACAATGAATATAAGAGACATGTTTCTATATGTCAGTTACATGTATTCTACATCTATACATTTAGGGATTGATTGATATGAAGAAAAAAAAAGAAAAAAGAAAGGAATGTTAGTCATCATCCCATCATTGTGAAGTATCTTTGAAGCTTTATATTATTTTTTTTCATATTTATAGGCTCAGTATAGTCTATGCATGATACATGCAGACATTGACCACTTTTGACTCACACACTTCATTTCATGATTTAGATTGTTTTTCTTTAGAAAGGATTAATTTGAATTATTACTTATTCGTCTGTAGGCTTTTAAGATGATACAAATTTGTATTGGTTGTCTTAAATTTGACTGAAATCGTAGTCCAATTTGAATTAAATAGTTGGACTCAAAACTTTATGCGAGATCAAATGAATTCGGTTGCTTTGTTTATCCAGGTGCAACCGCTTTTCAAAGACTAGGCCTTCCCCTCTAAAGTTTAAACAACCTGAATTGGCAAATCCCTCCCAAAACCAACATTCAATTTAGAAATCATCACTATTTGCTTTGTCCCACTAAGCCAATTTAGCGCGCTGCACTTTTGCAGTCTATCCTAGTTGTGGGTGGGTGTTACAAGACCTACATCTTGAAGTTTGAAGTATTCAAATCAAATATTGCTGTACTTTGATACAAATCAACATTTGCTTTCATTTCTACGCAGTTAATTTTTTTTGTGGGAATGTTTTGAATTAACATTTGAAAGACTTCCAAGTTGTCAATCTTCAAATGTGCAGGATTTTTTGTTTTGATTTCAAATATTTTTATATTTTTCTTTTGTCAAATTCTCCATTTCTTTGAAATATTTTGATAGAAATGTATTCATCAAAAGATGAATGAATAGAAATGATATTTCATCATGCACCAATACACACACTATTCAAAAGTTGAGTAATGTATAGATCCATACATATTCTCCCCTTGTTCTGTCGTGTTTTTCAATGATATCAACGTGTCACTTTTCGTGTCTACCGCACGGTCATCGAGGTTAGGGGGATGGGCAGCTGATTTGCTCTGCGCTTTCATCAGAAAATGGAAATGTTATCTTTATCTGCATGACTTCACCTCCGTAATTGCTGTAAATCTTCTCACAATGAGAGAGGCAAGCTCTAGGAAAGGAAATTCATTGCTTGCACTGCTGTGTTGGAAACGGACCACAGGGCACGCAGTTGGTTCTTTATTGATTTTGCGCCTTGTCAAAATCTGGGGTGAAATAATAAGTTATCATTATTGTGCAATTCGCTTTTACCCATCCATTATTCCATCTCCCAGCAGAACAAGTGCACCTTGTGCTGTGGTGGTGGTGATGATGATGATGGTGGTGGACAGAGCGCCTTCCACCCAAAAGACTTTCACAGTTGATTAACACTGCATTGAATTGCTTTTGTAAGAGACAAATAAATTAAACAGTTCAGTGAGTCATGATTTGATTAGGCCAGGCATTAGCCACACTTTGATGCTCTCTGATTCAAAAGCATTCTTTTTTTTTTCTTTCACATTTTGCAGAGTACTGTCTGGAAATTACAATGGCGTATTACATTTTGATGATTTCTGTATCTACTCTTTGTTTATCTTTTTTTTCTTCAAACTTTTTATTTGTATATAATCTCCTTTATTTGAAGGATACTAGAAAGATTGAAAACAAATTTATAAAAGTTTACCATTGTTATACCATAATTGCCTTTTATTTGCTATTCTAGATTAGCTTTTGTTATTAATAATAGAGCCTTCAGATTGAAGGATATTGAAAAATAATCAAAATTATGGAAAATAGCAATCATGACATTTTATTTCTTGCTGTTTCATGGAAGCATGTAACAAATGGAATCAATAAATTTATTCCTGGAGGATCTATTAGCTGATGATTTCTGTTGTTTTCTTGAAATTTTAGTTTGAGAATATACCACATGTACACTAACCACGCCCGCATTTGGCATATATTGCCTCATGAAAAGCCTGGATTGACCACGTTGGCCCCAGGTTGATCAAAATTCTGGTCCAATGCTAACGAAGCATCTACCCATGGCAAATTGAGAAAATAACTATAACAAAATTATAATTGCTTTTCTTAAAACCTGTTAGTGTGTTTCTTGAGTGTCATGGCCAAGGGCGTCCCAGGGGTACGAAGCTTTAGCCAAGTCCTGCGCCTCAAGGGTACAGGGCTTTAACTCTTTCTCAAGGTCAAGCGCAAATCAGTGTTGATTCTAGCGTCTGTTCTTAATGAACCATGAAAGAGAAGCACTGGTTCTGACTCATCTCCCCACATCCTACCACTACCACCGACAATATCTCATCCCCATTCAGACTTCCAAGATTGGATGTATACGGTAAATATATTAAAACTGTATACCGGTAGGTATATGATAACCAAACAGTAATTGATTAATTAAATAATTAGTTTCTTAAAAATAGTCTGATCGTCTTGAATTGAACATAACAATGTATAATGCTAATTTTGTTGTATAGTGAAGCAAACATTTGAGCGTTGTTTCAACTGAAAACTTGATAAGGAATCGGGGTCCACTTCCTAAAGTGAATGTTGTATGTATTTGTATGAAAACCGTAACTGGGCAGGGCCTATGGTGAGTGCACACCGATGTCATCTAGGCCAACCCCTTTGAAACTAGTTCTTTATTTGATAAATATTTTCAAGTCTCTACGCCCCTTTCAGTCACTTTACAGTAATTCTTTATGTGATGTTTTTTATACAAGTTTCATATAAATGTCCTCTCGTCTGAAGAGGTAACGCTGTCTGGCCGATACTGTCTTCCCTCTCTCCTCATTGGACGTTTTCAGGCTCATTTCATGCCTTGGCTCAATTGCGGTGGATTTAAGACTCATCCAACCAAATAGGCTTACCTACTATTTTGCTGGTGAAGATAACCGGTAGGCTTAATGGTGGTTATATGGGTTTCGCTTTACCCATAAGAATGTACCCGTACCCTACTTTCTATTGAGTGGATTGTACCGTGTGTACTTGATTGTGTCTCCTATTTTGTTTGCCTGATATTTAATCGTTTGAGCGCCCTAGGTGGTTTATACCTGTCCAGATTTTGATATTGTGGCCGATATTTTTTGACAAAGAAAAGCTTGTCTTTCTTTGTGGAATTGAATTGGAAATGGGTTGATGAATTTTGAAGTTAGAATCAGTGCTTGATGAACAAGGCACTCACACTATATTTTTAAAATTCTTTTTCACTAGGAAGTCAAATACTTTTCTTTCGGTTGTATCCTCCATTTTGAAGAGTGTGTGAATTTTTATTTAAAGATAAACCCTGCAAATGTGGAAAAATTCACATGTTTTCTTTGAAGCGAAATCCTTAAATAATGATGTCCAGAAGTTTAAGCTGTATTTGTACACTACTATATTTGAGGTAATTTGAACGACGTTCCGTAAAATCAAGTCTGAAGCGAGAATAATGTGCTGAAATGCTTTGTGTGGCCATTCGTTTTATAATAAGGATTGATGTTTCTTTCACCCCAGAACATCTGGCATATGTCTATGGGTAAAGGTGATATGTACAATAAAAAAGGAATATTTGTAAACATCTTGAAAGTTGACAAATGTCACTGAGTTATTGCTGTCACATTGGGTTAGTTTGCAGCAACAACAGTGAGAGAGAATGGCTGCCAGCTGTATGAATTTGTAACTGCCAGTGAAAAATGATATAATTCATGTTTTATGGCATCGAAGGAGCATTTGTAGACAATGCGCTCATGATGGGTGAGATATGAGGAGGTCGTGAACGTGAGGAAGGAGGTTAGAGAAGAGAGAAGAAAGAGGGGAGACAGAAAAGGGGATCCCCAATAGAGAGAGGGAGAATTGGGCATATATCAAAAAGAAAGGGAGAGGAAGAGGGGAAAGCGTAATGGGGGGAGGGGGGGGGGGAGAGATGAGGATGGGGTAGAGATCAAGAGAAAGTGTGGAAGAGATAGAGAGAGAGAGGGAGAGAAAGAAAACAAAATTAGGATGCATGAAATATTCTTTTAATTAAAAATCGAAGACAAGAAATACTATTTGGATATTACTTTCTTTTTAAACTTTGAGAAAATCAGATGTCATGGTAACCATTTTTTAAGCACTTAAATAATACTAGTCAATGCCAGTCAGGGTTCAATCTTGAAATTGACTCAAATTGACAGATATTCTGGTCTGGCTGCCATCTGGTAACCACAGAAAAAAAGAATCTCTCTCAACCCAAAATATGGGAAAATTGATGGAAAGAGAGAGAGGGGGTTACAATCAACCGCAAACTTGTGACTATTGCTTGCAGACAGCGGACAGCTAGCATTGGCAAGCCAGTGACAGAAACAAATTTAGAACATGCAGCGTTTACACCCCATAACACATGTGCATTTGGCACATTTCTGTTCATGGATGTTATATTCTCTTTCCTCTGTGGGCGAACGAACTTGGCCTGTCAATTCCTCCTTCCTCTCTCGCTTTTTGGGTTTCGTACCTCGGTCCTTTGTTGGTCCTTGCATTGACGAGGGGCTGAGCATAAATAAACAATCAAATGTGATGTCGGCAAGGGGCAAAGGGATCTGGGCTAGTGTGGACTAGGCCTTGACTCCATTTTCACTCTCTTCTTTTCCTTTCTCTCCTAGCTCTTCCATTGAAACACCACGGTTGTGTTGTTGATGGTGGGGCCTAATGTTATTACCACTAGGGGGTAGAGCACATACCATTTGTCTCCACCATTTACCAGCGAGCGAGTGAGAGAGTCACCATGTTCAGAAGTGTTTTTTCCTTCACATTCAAATCATAACTCTCTTCCTGATGTACATGAAACGAGGTAGTGGAACTGAAAGGAGATAAAGAACCAAGGTTTACAATTATAATTATGGTTCAGATTCCATTTTGCAGTGCTTTATTTGCATTGACATAGAAGTTTCTCAAAGGTAATTAATATAAACATGTCATTGTAGAGCATGGAAACATCCATCAAAAAAAGCTATTGCCATTCGAAAACAAAATGAACAACAGAAATGTTAAATGGGTATGGATTTAAAGCTTGAAGACACTTTTCCAAATTGAAAATTCTTTTCCATTTTGTCATTCCATTTGTATACATGTGTCATAACTTCAGATTGCTTGTAAATTGATTTGTAGGTCTGCAAGAAAGAAGTGCGTAAGGAAAATGTAAGAAATGAGAAAGATTGAAGAACAGACCGAAGATGAAAATCATGAGTCAGGATGAGCCACATATGAGTGGAAACCAAGATATTGTTCATCCCCATGGAAGCCTCATCTTCAGCTCATTGAGACAGTGCAGTGAGGGGGGAAATCCTCTATGTACACAATGAGGTCAACAGAGGGCTCCCGCCACATTCACAAACAACAACCTCTCAAGTCCAAGTTTAGCTCCTTCAATGAATCCCACGTCCACTGAATACCTCTAGAATGTGTCCTATTGACCCTGAGTTATCTGACTTGGTTCAAAGTTTGTGTAAAGTTTTGAAGATAAGTATCTGCTTTTAGGATTTAGCCCCTAAATCTACAGTTTCTTTTTGTAAGCTCTTTCAGTCCATCCAAACATCTTGAATAATTTATATGTTGTCAATAGGAGTTCTTTTTTGAGACCTGAGTGTTCAGCAATAGAGAAAAAGAGGGTTTCCGGCTTAAGTTTGTATCCATACTTCAGCTTTTGAGGTTGACTGAGCATTTTCTAGTCCTCCAGACAGATGGTTTTTTTTGTTTTTTTTACCTTAGTATGTATACAACATTTAAACAGCAATAAAATATATTTTATGTCTTCGAATTCAGGACAACATATTTAAAACATTTTAAAGATGACAAGCTTATAAAGCATATTCTGAAATATTCTGTAGTCGTACAAGATCATACACTGTTGGGCATCAGTTCTAACATCAAAAAGGACCCAGTGCATGGAATTAAATCTTGGATGCAAACATTGCTTTGTCTTTATCAAGAACAAAGCAGGAGTCTGATTTCTTGCTGCACGTCTTGAATGAAGCTGACTGTGTCTCTCTGTCCACTAATGGTCCAGAGACACAGAGAGTTTACTTTTGACCAGTCTGCTTGTTCTAGCTGATTAGCATTGTTCTGTGAAGTTGGCATGGGTCTGGCTTTGATCTCGACCGACCGCTCTGTACTGTGCATACACAGATAGAATTACTTCTTGTCCAGGCCAACACATGCCTAGTGTTCGGATGTTTGGATAAAATCGATGTCATATGCTTGGAATATTTAATATGAACAATAGAAACAGTGATGTAGAGTTGGTTTTAAAGGGATAAAATTGCATTTAAAGTTTCTATTATGTAGAAGAGCAATAAGAAATAGACATTATTTCATTGGGTGTGAAAATAGGCACTGAACATGGACCAACGTGGAGTGAAAGAAGTGTAGTGTACGCACCAATGTTTAGATTATCACAAGATCGTATTTGTGCCATAGCAGAACTGCTCTTATTTCTTCAATTTTTTATCACGGAAACCTTACCTGCTTCTAGATAAACACTTACCCACCTACCTGGAATGGGGTTTTACAGGTGACCATCTTTATGGCTGACTTAGGTCGGATCCAAGAAAGGCTAGAGGGGGGACTCTTCCTTCCCGTTTTGGGTGACAGGGTCATGAACCCACTCCATAATGGCAGACTGCTTCATACAGCTGTTGTCAAGGTGACAGACACAAATAACTTTCCTTCATCAAAATCACATATTTCCATGTCAGTTTTACTACTTATTATAGTGATTATAGTAAGTTCAGGTAGATAGGGCCCTTTCTTAGCATGTCTCTGTTGAGCCTGTAGCTAAGATTCAGTTTTTTATCTAACCAGATTACTTGAATGTTCAACAATTTTCATACAATTTTTTTGTTTGGCATTTGGAAAGTTGGAAGGTTCTGTTTTTAATTAGAATTTGTTTTCATGATAATATCTTGATTACCAGTATGTCATTTTCATATTACCCCTCTCACAATAAGTCTTCAATACCATTGATGGATGTTGACTTTAGCCACCTAAATCTTCTTCCCAGATCACATTGCTAAACTGTCTCTTAACTGGCTGATACTTGACAAATTTTTGTCTTTTCCAGATAATTTTATTTTATGTTGTTGTCTTGGTTTGTTGTTATGCTTTTGAGTGACTTGGGTATTGCACTTGAGGTTACTGTGTATGTCTTGGCTTCCCTCATTAACACATGCTTGTGAGTAAGCAAACCAGTCATCACCAACCAATGCCTTTGAATAGCAGAGTTATGTCATCAGGGTATTGCCTGGAAGACCATAGCTATACAAACGTGGAGCAATAGTTTTCATGTTTGCTTGATCATTGGTCACAACTTGAGCCTGAAGGGTATATTCCAAGATTTTCATTCCTCTGAGTGTGTCAAGTGCTACAGTAAATCTTTTAACGGTATGAAAGCTGGAGGATATCTTTTGGTTGGGTTTCATTTCACTATATTTCATGTTGCAGATCAAACAATACTTGAGAGATTTTTGAAGAAAATTGTAGAGTTTGGAGTTCATGGATGGACTATTAATGTTCATACTGAAAAGTTAGGAAATGTTGCATTTTGTGTAAGAACTATTAGGGGAAGCTTAACATTTTATTTCATGGCAATTTAAAATGTTGTCTAATTTTTGCTTTCAATTTAAAAAAAAGTGTGAGCTATGGACGCATTTCTTACTTTAATATATATATTTTTGTAATGATATTATTATGCACAAGAGATAGTATGGCCATGTAAGATACATGTACAGTGTATGTGAATGTCAGAACTAGACCTGCATATATATATATTGATTCACCATATCTTTATTTTCCATTTCTACATCTGCTTCATGGGTTTGAATGAGAGCCGAAAGGGAGAATGGGGGACTGAGTGTGAATGCACTGTCAGCCAACGTGTTTGTTTATTCAGCACCCAAACCGTCTGAAGATGCCGGCACCCCTGCACAAAGCATTAATGGCGCAAATGCTGTGAGGATATTATTGCCAGAGCAAATGTAATGACATTTGTTTCTTGTATTTGATCCCCATTGCAGCAGGTTGTCTTGTCTTTGAGCTATGTGTCAGGATTTTCGGGCGTAGTTTCAGGATGATGGATGGCTATGGGGATGATGATGTTGTAGGTTGTGGAAGAAGTGCAACTGTCCTGAGAAAACATTTTCATTTTGGGGGTTTCCTACAGGGATCCATTTAAAGTACACAAACCTTGACGAGTCTAATAGGCATCAGGACATGTAACCAATAAGATGATGAATTGCGATGCACTTTTCTCGAGCATGAATGTGAATTCCATGTGTAGTTCAGCAGATTTGGATTTTATGAATAAGTTTGGTGTGTAGATATCCCTGTGTAATAGATTTACTGTATATGTAGATGCCTTGAAGACAAGGAGTGCAGCATATGTCTCTTTGTTGTATTTACTGCAGTGCCATCAATTGGTTACTGATATGACAAACAAATGCTTGAAGTAGGGAGATGGGAGAGCGATTTTAGCTCAAGATAATTTTATATAGTAACTATTTGTAAGGCATGTTGGAATTCAGCAGAAATCAAAGTCTCCAATGTTTTACATGATAATTTGTGTATGTGTGTGTGTTTGTGAGAGTGGGAGATGCACATTGTTGATGTTGAAAAATCAACAGTTTTTTCCACTTCAAAACCAAACTGAATTGCATTGCTTTCACTGTTCCAAAATCCCTAATTTCTATTTCAAAAGAGATTGCTGTAGCATTAATCTACTTTAAAAGAATTTTTATATTTCTGTACAAATATTTATAACCAATCTTTTAATAACATAAGAAATTTGATTACAGAGGAATAGAGAAAGAGATAAACATCATGAAAAGATTAACATTAGTACCTATTACTCATATTTTTAAAATTATGATAACAGCCGAGACATACAACCTAAATGAATAACTTGTGAGATAGAATATAAAACAGTAAGGTGATGGAATTTACCCATCGTCATCTCGTAATGAAAGCCAAGCCTAACATGGTCAATGACCTGATGCTTAGCTCAATAAATCCCAATATGGATTTTTAATGCGGGAGTTTGGAGGTGCGAAGCGGCGGTTAAGAGTGGCCACCTTGTGCGTTAAATCACGTTTACACCTGCTGTAACCCTATAGCGCCATCTCAGTTGCCGCAACGATCGGCAGAAATTGTCTGCTCCGGAGCCGTTGCTCCCAAATGGGCATGATGTCATGCCCGTATCGAGTGGTTTTGATGCGTTGTTGGAGTAATGGCAAGTGTCATACAATACACGCATGAAAGACAGATGATCAAGGACTACAATTAGGAGATGAGATTTGGCTTACTCGTTTCCCTAACCCGTTTTTCCCGTCATCGTCTGCGGAGTTGTCAATGCTAATCTAAGATTTCTCACCGTTCGTTCGGGTGAAATGAGTTGAAGTTTATTGTCTGGTGACAGTGGTGAGAGGTCCCTTACATCAGGCATTTGTCATGTCTGCGAGGTTGCAAATTTCATAGGAGGTGCAATGTGCTGTCCTTGAGAAAAACCAATTTGGATTTTTTTTTTCTCACGAAAGATAGGAAAAGCGTGAAAAGTCACACGTACGTATGTTGACAGTTTTAATTAAAGTTGTCTCCAAGGGCATTCACCTGTAAAATAGT
Organism: Strongylocentrotus purpuratus; assembly: GCF_000002235.5. Classification (NCBI taxonomy): domain Eukaryota; kingdom Metazoa; phylum Echinodermata; class Echinoidea; order Camarodonta; family Strongylocentrotidae; genus Strongylocentrotus; species Strongylocentrotus purpuratus. The sequence goes on from NW_022145612.1 coordinate 22,842,186, forward strand.
TGTCAAGCAATCTTTTTTTTTAACTTGTCATCATCCATTTAGAGGAAGAGATATGTGGCGCAGGGTATTCTCATGTAAGGTAAACTGTTTTCTATGTAATGGTTGTTCTTTTTATCCTTCTTAAATTGCAATGACATTTGTTGGAAGAGATCCAAAGAAATTGAACTTATTTCGGCAGATTTGTTATTTCAAATGTCTCTGTCATCGTAATTTATTTTGTTCATTTACAATGCAAGATTAATAAAATTCATATTTGATCAGTTTTGTAGTAAAAGCACAGGCAAACTAGAAGATAAAGAAAATTCCAAGTTGCTTAACCTGGTTAGGATGATGGTATTCATCACTTGTGTGTTTTTGTTGCCTCTGGCCAAATATTGGAAATACGAGTGCCGATATTTACTGTCACAATAGCATCTTCAGTCATAAGACCTGCGATCTGGGGCATGCGAACTCTTCTGCGTGCTAATTGTTATCAAAGAAAGCTATTTGATCAGTATCTGGGGGCTACCAGGGAATCTTGTTCCTGTCGCAGGAAGACTTCATCAATACCATTCTTTGTGTCGTTTGAATTTGGTAAGAGATATTCTAAGCGAACATGACGAGACATCCGATACATCATGCGTTTGGCGGGATAATGTAGCAACTTGTTGATGTTAAGTGCAGTATCAAATTGTTCAATGAAACATTCCTCATTCATATTTTTGTCTGAAGGGTATTCTGTTGTAATTTTTTCATGGTTGTGTGATTAATGTGAGCACTGTTCTCACTATATTAGATAGAGGTAGTCTTATCTTTTTTGTGAAATATCAATTGCCCATTGAAATTGTAAATTGAAATTGTAAATTTGTAGTGTGTGTGTCTTACTAGTTCATCCTTTTGTCAGGCTTTCAGGGAAACACAATTAAATAATTCAATTTTGTGGGAATAAGATAAAAGAGTAGATTTCCATTTTGCATGACCAAATGTGCTTGATGTAATTGATGAAGAAAGGATGTTGGTGATTCATGTGCATATAGTCATTGCAAAACTGTTTACCAAGTGCATTTACTGTAATATCAAATATGTTATACAATAATGCAATGCTGTATAGAATGCCACTACATTGTTTATATTAATAATATATATTTCTAATGGATATTATTTTTCTGCTCTTTTCATGTGCTGTGTGGTCTTTCTACATCTTCATCTCAACTTGCAGGTAAGAAAAAAATTTCTCTCACTGTAACTTTTATATGATGTATCCTGGTTAGTGCTTTCATTAAGACAATGAAAATACATATTATATACAAATATATGAGTTCTGAGAGGAATGTTTCGAGGGGCAATAAAATAATTTCAATTTTAGAAGCCTACATCATGAGGATGATTTGAATCAATGTGTGTCATTTTTAAAATGATACCTCACTTGATTGTGTAATTCTTTGAAATAGTTTGCTTGATTACAAATTACAAACATATATAGATATCTGCCAGTGGTCAGTAACGTCAGCAAATGAGACATTGACAATTTGATGATGCCTGTCTGTGTGTATATGTTCGTGTGTGTGTGTCTATGATCCGTTTGAAAGTAATAGGGATGATGCTGTATGATAAGCCCCCATGCTTATAATGTTTCAAACACCAGCTGGCGCTCTCCACTTTCCATCCCACTTTTCCCTGACCAGCATGTCCACATCTTCAGAAGCTAGCTAGCGAGCGAGCCAGCTAGCCATCGACTCGCCGTCACCCTCCCCTTCAGGCATGGAGGAAGCATCTACGAATTGCAACATCTACATGCAAGAGATCAAAATGCTGCCCTCTCATGACGACGTGTCCTTGTGCGATGCAGCCGTGGCATGCCTGGAGGGATGATTGCACAGTCGGTGTGTCGAGTGGACTTCTGCTTCCTCTCCTCATCTCAGTGCTTGCAAGATATTTAATTTAGGCAGTAGTAGTCCGGTAGATACGACATGGATAGTAGGTTATATAGGATGGGGCAGTGCATTGAGGTAGTAGAAGACATGGATGAATGTAGATTTATGGTTGTTTGAGTGAAGAGGTTATTCAAAGTGGCTATCTGACTCATCTTGTTTTGTGCGTACCTTGAGATTATTTCATATATAATCATCTTTTTAAGATATTGCCTGTTTATCCTGCTATCCTCTATGTTATTGAATATTGAAGAAAGATTGAAAGATAAGATTTTTTTTATTAGACTTAAAAAAAGGGAAGATAGAGATTAAGGTCAGGTTTTCCCTGCATGGTCTTCAAGCATTTTGCAATTCTCATCCATTGACATACCTTCTTAAATGGAGCAAAATGATGTTCCTGCTGTATGTAACATTGAAAGGAGACATTTATCAGTACAGGTTGTCTTTGGTATTGTAAAATTGACCTCATTGCGCAAAGACTGTCCTATTAAATCAGCTGTCAATCATTCCTGTAACCAGAGCAGAAATTGTATTAATCTATAATGGGCAGGACATGATGAATTCTGAAGTCTCCCTGACTTTCTCCTGTCCAACCATTTTCGATGCAAGGCCGTGAAGGGTACTTGAGCAGGGGCACCATTTTTGTTTAAGGGCAGCCCCTAATATCGAACGATGCCAAACCCCACGTTTATCAGCCGCAACAGAGGTCATTCACCCTCCAACCCCTTCAGCCGCATTCTGAAGTTTCGTCAGTTTTATGAATGCGTGAACCTCTCCAAAATCTGGTCATGATGGTGGGAAGATAGCCGAAAGTGGCAAAAATGCATCTTTTATGAATCCCACCATTATTAACACCAGCCGCTATTAACATGAAGTAAAGAAGTGGTATGCGGAGGTGAATTGTGGTGGCGTCCGAATGTCTGAACATGATGCTAATATTTTGATATGGTTTAGAGAGAACTTGATATCGGCGCGGGCAAGCAATTTACCTGCGTGTGTACGTACAAAGGTGCGTAGGATGGGTGTCTCCCCTCGCTGGGAGCAGCGTGTGTGTTTACTGATGGGGAATAGAGAATACCTCTGACAAGCATCATGGGAGTTTGACGCTTCCGTTTAACCACAAGTTTTGAGATAAGCTGAATCAATTGGTATCCGATGGCCTCTTTGAAATGCGGATGAAGGGCATGACAGAATCAATGCAGCAATGGCTGCAAACTTGACGTCTTTCTCCACCAAGATGAACATTTGCTTTTAGAAGCCTCTAGAATTATGGAAGTGCGTCTTGGAGTAGGGGGTTGTCTTTCACTGACTTTTTCAGGAGTGACCTCTTGAGCGAGTTTTAAATGGTCACTCCTCATATCCTCCTTTATCATGACTCATTTTTTGTGAAGGTTGGGTTGAGGAGAAATTGGTTCTTGAAATAACTGATGTTGCATCGCCTGATCGATGTATGAATGTAGTATGGCAACATATATCACATGCATAATGTGAAATGTCAAGTGACATTCGGGCTATGTTATTTGGTATCAATATCTTTGTATGTGCTTAGATCATCCACAAGCACAGGCGCTGAAGAAAGAAAAATGATATGATAGATTGTAACTCTTGATCCCCAAGCTAATTGACCTTTACCAAATACCTCTTCAGAGGGCAGGATTGGCATTTTAAAGAGCCCTTGAGGTGTTGGTAGAGTACTCCACAGATATATGTGTTTACAAATATACATTTCTCTCCTTTTTAAGTCACTCTGTGAATGTATGTATATGGCAGACAGAAGTTGATTTTGGTCGTGGGCAAAATCTGTTTGTAAGGTATTGGCTAGATTTGCCTCCCTCGTGAAGTTAGAAATTTGATCATTATGGCCATGAGAATTTCGAAGTTATGAAATGATGTTTGACTGCATGTGGAATAGTTATTTAGGATGCAAGTTACAAATTGTATTTTGAATATCACAGCCAAGAGTATTGAGAGTTGATAACCCAAGGTATTGACTTCATTCCCCATTTTTGTGTGTCATTTTGATGACCTCTTTTCTGGCCCCTTGATAAATGTCAGTCTCGGGTGACATTTACAGTGTATGTATTAGTCGTTGACTTTCGGGTTTAAATGGTTTCAGCGACATGATTTCTGGATCATCCATGCTGGAAACAGATGTAAAGCGGACCACTGCAAAGACGGTATTGTTGGTTTGACTACCAGCAGCCCTCCAGCGCAACAACACATCAAAATAGAGGGGGTTGTTTATCCTGCGCTGTCGCTAGCATGCCCGATATGGGTCGCGGACACTCTGCTCGTGATGTCACTGCAGCTGCCAAGATTGCTCCTCTTTCACTCTCTCTCTCTTTTTATGTCTCTTTTTTTTTTCTCCCTCTCTACCAATCATATCATTCCCTCGTCGACGACGATTGCAGATAACTTGCCGAAATATGCTGTTTCAGGACTGGACTCATTAAAACTGGGTGAATCCAAATACCTTGTGGCTCTGTTGCCGGCGGTTATCACTTCCCTCCATCACCTGCGTTTTACGATGCAATCTCACGTCCTGGACGAGATCGTTGAAAGAGAAAAAAAATCTGTTTCGACTGTGACTTGGTCTCAAATCCTCTTTCCTGCACAATTCTAATCAGGAAAGGATTGGGGGTTCAATTATGAAAAGTTCTACTTCTGTATGTCTGGTGTATCCAGGTGAGGGGGGGGGGGGCATGTAGGGAAGTCTGAGAGTCGGTGAGAAAGGGAGAGGGGGATAGTGGGGAAACTGAACTTTAAGGGGACTTTGGTAGAGAGAGAGAGAGAGAGAGAGAGAGAGAGAGAGAAGATGGAGGGGGAAGGGAATGATTTGGATGGTGGATGTGATACTGTCAAAAGTGGTGACCTGCTTCCGTTCCTTGTTTCCTTTAGAGTGATTGACAGGATGAGTTGGAGCCATGCACCTTGGCTCATATTTTTCATCCAAATATGCTTCTTCCCCTTTCTCTTCCTCTCCCTCTCCCAGTTTTGCTCTCTCTTACTCTATCTCTATTTCTCTCTTTGCTCCATCTACCAGTAATGAGAAATCTATGTGACATTTACATTTAGGTATGATATAAGATGGAAATGTTGAAATGTAACAATTTTCTTCACATTATTTATCAACCAGGAAATTGCATGACCATTACATGAACTATCATTTTTAAAAGTACTATTCTTGCTGTCTCTGAAGACATTTTGATCTTAGCAGTAGTTTTCTCTCAGCGGTTTTTATGTCTGTTATGAACAGAAAATTTGCATTAGTGTCTTGCTAACATTCAAGGTAAATGCTGCACTCCGGTGTGCTCTCAGCTCATAATGCATACTCCTAGCAGGCCCGTAATTGTTGTAATGTGAAATTTTGCTCGGGGGCATTTAATTTCCACTTATTAGTGCAAGAATTGTGATGAAGAGTGAAAAAGGAGGAATTTGATACCTTCAATGTCAATGAACGCATGGTCCCTAGCCGGAATATGTTTTCGTGTTTTCTAGACAATCACAAATTTCATGTTCATGTACAGAGGGTATGTTTAGACAAAATATTGTTGGTGTGAATTCAATAGTTGATGAATGTATACTTTTCCCCATTGTCTGTCTGATGATGTCTCTCTTGAGTGAAGGGCATGGACTCTGCATTTTTCCTTATGGAAATTATAAACTCACATTCTGTATTACTGAGGAAATATCTGTGCTGATTCAAAGTATCCTCTCGTAGGCAAGTATGCAACATATTTCAATGAGGCATGGTTTGTTTCAACAGTGTTGTCCTGTATTTGGTCCATGAAAGAAAAAAAAACACTCACTCCCTGTTTTATAACTAGAATCATGTAGTATTTGGAATAAAGAAGAAAATCAAAAATTTAAAGAAATCATAAAATGAAATTAAATAGTCAGAGCTTGAAGGGCGTTAACCCATATAATTTCACACATAGTTAATTTCTTTCTGACTACTTTCAGGCAAAATATGAAATATCTAGGGAGTACTGAAATAGTTGACATTAAAGTGTGTAAGGTGCCATGTATCCTACTAGGTTTCATTTGCTAAATGCTGTTTATTCATACATGAAGCTTGAAATATAATATTTATGATAGATAATGGCCGATTTGTTCTCACACAATACTCAAAAGTAGTATTAACGAGTACAGAGAGGCCTGAAGGGGATTGGAAATATTGGATCTTCGGGATCAAAGAAAATGACCCATGGTTTATGTTTGCATATTTTTTGAGAAACGTAATAACTCAACCTTCTCTAGCACTAGAAAATGAAACATGGGAGTTGTTCAAAAGCAACATTTTGAGGTTATTAGCACAGTTTTGAGTAAAATGGAATACTTATTGATAACGAAAAGTAAACTACTCAACCTTACCTGATTTAAACCTTGCCAATCTAAACTTGTATGATTCTATGAGTTAAACCTGTTTGAGAGTTCATTCATCATTATTCTAAGATTGTGTGATTATGTTTTATATTCATAGAATTTTTGCTCTCAAGACTGCTGTTCATAATTATCCAAAGTCATTTTGTTCCTCTTTCATTTTGATGGTATGCCCAGTCTGTGCAATCTTTCCAGGTTGATATCAACATCTTTCCTCTTGCTATTAATGTGAATCTTTGCTGACCGGCATTTATTATGTTCCTCGATGGAGGAGCTATAGACGTTCAGGTCCCTGGTTTCACCGAAGCAAAATAGACGAGATGCTCCACAATCCACCAAATTCCCTCGAATACCCGATCCTGTGAGAACAGGCCCTGTATGATTACCAAGGGAAATTCATGGCACCGGTTATTCACCCTGATTACCATATACATAGATGAGAGATGGAGAATTAGGAAAGATTGAAGAATCTCAAGAAGAGATGCATTCCAATGTTGGTGTGTCTCCAGTTATCCATCCTAATTTCTTCTTCATTTCTTCTTCATTTCAAGCTTTCTTCATTTCCAGTGTAGGGACGTCTGCTCTCCTGTGTGACATTGCCATCATTACTCTGCCCATAATATTCTGTGAGTTGAGAGCCAGAAGGGCATTGACCCTGTGTTAGGGGATATATGAGTTACCGGCCTTCTGGCTTTGAGCAGATTGCTTGAATCGACTTTAATGTCCTTTTCATTTCACAAGCTGTCGCCTGATGTGCTGCAGAGTATAACTCATGATCAGCAGATTGCTGATTTTAATTATTCACAGATATGTTAAACCTGTGAAGGAAATAGAGGGTGCTGGATGGCGACACATTACTCTTGTCTCCAGAAATGTCGAACATTAATCTTCTTGGTGTTGCTCATTTGTCAATTTGTCATGGAACAGAAGCTCAGAAGAGAAATGTAAGGGTTGATTATAAATTTATTGTAATTAGCCGTATAATGATAGTGCAATTTCAAACCAAGCAAAATCAAAGAAAATTAAGTCGTAAATTCTCAGCTTGCCAAATCTAATCAAGCATGGATTATGTAGGAGAGGGGCTTTCACTCAAACTGTCAGTTGTGGATTTGTTGTACTTAAAGAATGAAAGTCAAAACATCTTATTGATTGAGCATAAAATGCAAATATGAATCTTACTTGTTCGTTCAGATTCGATTTGCATGGAAATCATGAAATGATTAAGGAAAATAGTGCCTAAAGGCATACTTTTTTAATTTTTTTAATTTGGTCATGCCATGTCATGAATGTCTGTTGAACTTTGTCACAACCTTTTTTTTTTTTATAGATTATCACGACATCACTAAACCCAGCTAATAATGGGGTATAAGCCTTAAATAGCCTTCATGCTTTTTAGACTTTCTGGGTCAGGATGAATCACGGCTCCTATCTACTCAATTATTTACCAATCTTTTCCTCTCTCTTATAGAGCAATTTTTTGTCTGCCAATGGAGCTCTTTCAAATACGTGATTGATAGGTGAGGTGATGTCCAGGAAAGAACCCCCCCCCCCACCTAGACTCACCTAGAACTACCCTGGAGCATTTACACCTGCCAGAAAATTATATGAATCAGAAAATGATGGCAGTTTCTTCTGCTCAGCGCCAGAAGGGCATTGAATTATTTGTGTGATAACAAATGAGTTAATGCCCTTCTGGTTCTTAGCAGACAATTTTGTCATGTTATAGATTATAACATCAAAGTGATGAGTAAGCTAAAGAATATCCTTTGATTCCCAATAACATGCAGAACCCCCTCCCAACCCCTCCCCCACCTCAGTCGCTCCTTGGTAGCACCTGTATTGCAATTACATTATTCATAATCTTAATTCATTTACGTCTCACCTGTAATGATACGAATCTCACACTTGTCACCGGTAGAAGGAACCCCAGGCTAGTATGAGTATCTCATTAGTGTCAATGTGTCTCTGTATGTTCCATGTGATATTCCTTGGGGGTGGGGATGTTTTGTTCAAAGTTTGTAATGCATAGGACAAGGATGTTCTGTCCGGTCATGAAACTATTTACAGGAGAACTTTTGTTTTGAGCGTAGGAGACTAGTGAATGATAGGTATAACATTGTTGAATATTTTTTACCAATAAAGGGAGGATATAGGAATATATAAATAGCAAGCTTTTAAGGGTCTGCTTAACCTAGCTCTAGCTGACCTTTTTTCGTTTTATTAATTCTTGCCTTTCTTCATTCATTCATATAGTCCTTCCATTTCATCTTCTCTTCATATCTGTATCTATACCATCCCACCCTTTTCTTTACTTTTGCTTTACATCTTGCTATATTTCATCTCTTTGATTCTACACATTCTTTCTGATATATTCTCTCCCCCTCTCTCTCTCTCTCTCTCTCTCTCTCTCTCTCTCTCTCTCTCTCTCTCTCTCTCTCTCACACACACAGGAAATATGTCTTGACAGGATTTCAAAGCTATTTTAGCCTCCTGTTTTTCTTTTTTTTACATCCATACCATTCTCTTAAAACATATGCTTGACACATGTAAGCTTACATATTTCAGGCACTACAACCTTGACTTCCTTTTCTCACAGACGGTGATATTTCCAGAGTCATTGAAACAAACAAGGCATAAGACGATTTCATTTAGACCATGGTATCTCCGCAACAATTTAGAAATACCATGTCGATGTATCAGTCATATTTTTCTTGAAGAGAGATACGGTAATGAGTACAATAACAGAATTGCAACAAGCGACCATTATGAAAGCCTCGGGGCACAAGACGTCATCATGTCCGCTTAATTTTTGTCTTCCAGCTGCCTTTCATCTTCTGCCGCCATTGTGCTATAGTCTTTGCACCCAAGACTCTTTCTTGCACACTAGACGTGATGCTGTGACATGGTTTATGATATTCTGGTAATATCATTTTGTTCAGTGTACAGTTTTCAGGTTGTATTCAGTTTGTATTTCGATAGGTCTATACTCTGAGCTGATAGGAGGAATCAGAAACTTAGGCTACTAAACATACAATGAGTGGTTGGAATAATCACATAATTAAAAAAAAAAGATGATTGAATTTAATCAGTGATAATATCTTGGCGAAAATTGTAGTACAATATTATCTGTTTGGACCCAGAAGAGCCTTAACAATGATATAAGATAATGCCCTTTTGGCTCTAAACAGAAAATGTGTGGATTGATCTTGCAGAATGTATATCTCCACCAAAGGCTGCTGAGTCTTGTAGTTTTCACAGTAAAGCATTGTGTACACCGTGAATTGATCAAGTTGTCTTATTTGTTTTTTTTTCTTCATATTCTTTTTCTATATTTCCCCCTCTCTTCTGATATGCATGTCTTGCGCTGTCTCTTACCCCCCCCCCCCCCTCCCTCTCTCTTTCTTTCCACTCTCTCCACACTCACACTCTCTTTCTCTTTCCGGTTTCCATGTCTTCGTCTTCTCCCCGGTTCCCTCTATAGCACACAATATTCTTAAAGCTAATACCAATAAAAACATCTGGAAATTAAATATATCTCTTCACAACACCTTTATAATTATACAGAGAGAACTAGAACGTCTCTAAAATGTTGATTTTCATGTAAACTGAGGACAGTAGTATGGCGCTCTAATGATAGAACGGGCCGTTTATTCAAGAGATGTAACCCGCTTTAGAGACAATCACCTGAACACACAGTAAACGTTGCCAATTTGCTATCCCACTCAGCTGATCAAATGCTGTATGATCACGGCCTATGCAATTTGATCCTGGCAATTCAGGTATGCTCGAGTGCAGCATCTTGGCTTCTAGTGGACGATGGATGGACAGAAATTAAACTTTCTTTGGAGAAAAAAAATGAGTGAAGTAAGCTGATGAGTAAGAGATGGAATAAACGAGCGTGGGAGTGCTTTGATTTTGATGATTAAAAACGTATCATCCGCTTAGAATTTGCTGGACGTTAACTCATATGATTTAAGACAGAGTTAATTTAGTTTTGCCTCTTAGCAGATGATATTTAAGAAGAGAAAAGCACTGCAGGGAACTGTTAGTGTAACAGGGAGAGATCATAAAGCAAGCCATTATTATGTAGGTGCTCTATTACTATCATGTATCCCTTCAGGAAGCAATTGTTGTGTTTGATTAGCACTATTAACCTAGTTTTAGGAGCCATTTTGATAGAGTTTAAATGGTTTGGGGTGATAGCAATTTTTACATTTCATACAGTTGAGAAGTCACCAGTGTGATTTTCAATGGATTATCATGGCCAGTTTAATGAGATCTGAATGTTGAGTGGAACTTGGTGAAATGGTCATAAAAAACAGTCAATAAAACATCCCTGAACTTTCTGATTGAAATAATAGTTTGTAAATTGTTGAGTTTTCACTTATAATTTCAAAATAGTGTGAGGCCTTTTTGATATGAGCTAAAACCGAAAGTTCCTCCATTCCAATTCACACATATTCGACATGATATGCAGTTGAATGTACATATAATTTTCCTTTTCAAAATTTCCTTCAGGTGAATGCGAGGACCCTGGAAAAAAAAACATATTGCACTTTGCCAGAGCTCAAGAAAATATTGTCATGTGATGTCATGGGTATTATGTTCATCTTATATTCTGAAGACAACGACATCACATTTGTATTCCAGACCGTAAATTGTTTCAATTGAGGATGGTCTTGGGACGAAGTCTTAAAATTGAATTAGCTTAGTATTGGAGGGCTTCGGCGAGTGAATCATCGATCAGAACAATTATGGAAACATCTTCGTGTTATGTTTCATTCATACAATATTTCTTGCCGGGGCATACGGGACTTCTAGGAGAGAGAAATGTATTTTGTCGGCAACATGTTGTAGATGCAAATGAATGCTAATTTGGGAGAGACTGTTTGTCCTGGGGAGATGTGTGTGCATGTATGGAGACAAAATTAATTTCACTTTTTTTCCGTCGTAGACTGAGCATGGAATAAAACAACTTGGAATATTTCATTTTGGGGTATTTGTATTCATGCAAAGGCTGTGGGATGTATCATAAATGAAAGAGAGAGGAAGGGATTCTGTTAGCCCTAGAGCAAAAGTTGGTGAATGAATGCACTTTTTGAGTCAAGAAGAGGTGAAGGGGAATTGGAAGAGGCAAAAGAGTGATAAACCATCTCAAATGTCAATTGATTTTACTCTCTCTCAAAGTGTCTTGAAATAGATGCACTCTTCCGTTTCATTGATTTCTTTATCTTTCTTTTGACCCGGAATCGGCCAAAATTAGCGCAGGCCAGATTTTCAAAGGGTCCTAAGGGTTGACCAGGTCATTGTTGGCCCTAATTGCTGCTTTGAAGTTCTAGAAAAGTAGAACTTAATCAAGTCTTGGATGGACACTTCAAACCCTTAGCCTCTAGAGCTTAACAGTGATAATAAAAGATGGAGAGAACTGCCATTTCATATGCGGTATTTGGTTCACAGTAATCAGTGGTTTGGTGAAGGGGGTGGCCGCTTGTAAAGAGCCTGGCGCCAGGTCCACTAGATTACAATTGATCTCATCTTAATTTGCTCCACTTTTCACCGCTATCTCTTCAAGAGTGAAGCTTTATCCACCGCATACCTTTGCACTCGGAAGAGCTTTCGATGCAAATACTTCTCAATCTTTGACAGATAATATTATTGTGAAGGTAGAGAAGAAGTGGACGAATGGTAATTTTCTTTTTTAAATGTAAGATTGTGTGTAGGCTATTTTGAATAATGATGAAAATCTAGATATTGAGATAAAAAGAGGGAATGGATAAGGGAGGATATGGGAGAGATATAAAGGATGCAGTTGATGGAAACAGATAATGAACAGATCAGCATATATAATTGATACATAGACAGACAGACATGCATAGATATTTAGTAGGAAGAGACGTAATTCGTAAGGAGAGAGATGGTGAAGGCAGATATATGTATAGAGATGTGACAGGAAGAAATACAGATATGTTGACAGATGGAGATCATGCATGAGTGGAAATGATGATGATAATTATGAATATGATGATGATGATGATTATTAGGATCATGATGGCAGAGAGAATGACATGAAGATATGGAGGAGAGGAAGGGAAATAGGAGGAAGATGGCTACAAACAACTTTGATGAGTAACTTTGAGATATTATAAAAGAAATAGCTTTGTAATCTTTATCATGACCAGAGTTTACAATTTAAAAGCACACATACATGTACATATGTGCATTAGGTATTCATCTTCAGGAGATAGAAATGTAGTAATAGCACAGACATACATTAGGCAATAAACTCTTCAAAAGAGAAGAGAGTTGGAATTGAATTGTTTTCTTTCTCTCTGTGGGCCAGTGTGGGAACAAAACACCTCTTGTCCCAACCAGGTCATAAGCACATTTGGTAACTGCCTAACTAGTGCTCGCACCAATTTTCAAACAATGGCCCTTTTAGCATTTGCATCCTTCTTGCTCTCACGTTGCATTAAAAAAAAAAAAAAAAAAAAAAAGTCATCTCGTCATGAAACTTAATTGATATTACTCATCAATTACGTTGTGGCAGGAAGTCTATAGCTGAGCTACTCTTCTCTGTGCTGCAAGACAATAGCCTTATTACCTTTCTGATAATCAATTTTAGAGTGAACCCCGTCTCCCGTATGTGTATCCCACACGGTTGAAAGTGGTTGGACTGAAACAATATGATGCCGAAGCGGTCTGTCGGGTGTGCATGACTGTGATGAGGTGTACCGGTCCATTATTGTAATTGAATGCAAGTTTAATGTTAAGTGCAGCTTAAAAGGATGTGAGGGATTAATGTGTGGGTGTGTGTGTGTGTGCATTATGGCTGTATTGATACTTTGTGTTGTATGGAGTAATCATAGGAAGAGCGGCATGAGGACAAAACAAAAGCATAATGATAATTAATTTCCGATTAACAAAAAGGAAAGAAATATACCATTTCCATGAATTTTAAATTAGTTACTACAAAAAAAAATGGACAAATTATTGATAGTAACTTTCATTTTCTATAGACTCTAGAGGCATATCAAAGAAACTAAGCTTTTACTGCATCACTCTTCAGTTTTGTGAAGGGTGGAACTTAGTCGTCCCTATTTTCACGAAGCGACGGTAGTGAGGACAATCGTAACGCAAAGTGAATGCAATTTTTGTTCACTACCGTCACTTCGTGAAAACAGCGACGTAGTGTGTGCATGAGTGCATTTGATAGACTGCGTTTGATCATGTGAAAGTTTCTGTCAAGCAATATTCTTCAAGTGCCAAATTTTGAGACACTTGACCTTAAATTTCCCTTACTGGGCACTTTTCGTCCCCTTTATTAGATTTTAGAGCAATATGGGAAACTTTTCTGGGGCAGTGTCGAGATCTTAGCTCCCAAAGGCTTTTGTGTGTTGTATATTTTTCCCTTGATAATGGAAACTGACTGATGTCACTACCGTAAGTAGATGATGTACTATTGTGCATTAGAATGGTATTAGTGGGGATAACTGTCGAGAAGTAGAAGATTATTATCTGATGATCATGTGGATGAATTTCATATGATTTTCATGCAATTTTGATTTTCCTCTCTATACCTGACACCTTCTGGGCTCCTTACAGCACACTGAAATTGCATTTAGTATGCACTTTTGCTTTTATAAGTATCTTAAATTTCAGGAGGTTGCTGACATAAGATATTAATGTCATAATCATGGACTTCCAAGGGCAATTGAGGTTTTCTGATTGTCAAGGACACAATATGACAATGCCGAGTCAAAAGATGTATGGAGTTTGGTCCCTGAGCTATGGGGGATGAGTATGTATATATGATGAGATGTCCATGAAATGTGCCAACCCACAAATATTTGATGGTTATGGTGAGGCCCCTTCGCCAACAGTTTGCAAAATGAATGACCCTTCGTTATGCCTGTACATTACAGTCCTTGAACTAACATGCTGTTCGCTGAAAGCCAGAGGGGTGTTAGTCGTGTTCCTAAACACAATGTTTATGTTTATGCTCTTTTGGCTCTCAACAGACCACTGTTCGTGCAGGGATACACGTATGACTTTCTCATGATAATGTACAAAGCTGCTATTTCCACGTAGACAATATAGAGATTGTAAGTGAAATGCTTGTCTTTATAGTGTTTTGGAATAGGTTATTCAAAATGACTAGATTGATATGAATTATTCTTGTTATCATTTCTTTAAAATGATGATAAGGACAATGGTGGTGGAGGGTGTGATGCAAATGATGATGAAAAAAATACCCCCATACCGTCCCTCCATATACGGACATCTTTTGGTGAAGAACTATATTCGAATTCATATGAAGTGAAAGAAATTATATTTTGTCTCTAGTTTATTCACAACTCCTTTTATAGATGAGGCAAAGAGATATTTCTATTTAATCAAAGAGAAATATAATATCTGAGAGAATGAGGAAAAAAAGCATGAAAGGGGAATGACTGCTGGTTCATGATGTGATATTAGGAACATTAATGATGTTTGAAATTCAATTCCATCAGATTATTTTCAAACATCACAATTGGATTACTCTCTATCCACACAGTGACGCATTTAATCAGTGAAAGATAATTGAGAATATGATTGTGATCTCGCCGTCGTCGTCGTCGATAAAAGGTAGTGATAAAGTATCTTGACTTTCATGAATGTTTATGAATTGGAGCTTTCAAATTGTGAATTTTAGACATTACTATGAAAGGACGAGAAAATTGATAAGATTGTGGCTTGAGGGTTGAAACATGAGTGTTGCTGGAATGATTCGGCAAGGTGCATGTTGGTGGAGAAATTTTCTCTATCAGCTTCATATTCTGTTACACACAATTAGACTGAAATATGTGTATTTTTGTTCCTGTCATACACCCATATGTTAGTACTCATGATGTATCATATGAATTGATGAAGTTTATTTTACTCTTGATATGGTTATATGGAGGTATTGTAAATGTTATGTTTTATATCAAGGGGTAAATTGATGTGTGTATTATTTACTATCAATGATAGCTCATTTATTATGTGAGTCCCAGATTAAACACAGCCTCATTAATGTCAACAGATGGTTACCCATAATTTGTAATTCAACATGGGCTACTGAGCAAAGTACTAAAAATTGTCCTAGCAAAAGGAAACTGCTAGGCAGACTTTCACGGTAGTCCAGGTAAATATAATTGAAACATTGGTATTTACTTGACTCAGTCATGGACCGATGCTCGAATCCACATATTTGCTCTCATGCCGTGCCCATCCAACTCATCAGCTGAGATAACGAGGCCTATGTACTTTCTACTGCATGGATGCCCCATGGAACTCACCATCACAATGTTTCTGTTTTGTGTTGTTACTGGCGCAATCACGGGACCGATTATTGGGGAAACTAAATGCCCCCTCGTAGGGGCACTGATTGCCCCCGCTGTGTGCATAATGTGGAGAAATTGGCTCGAGTCACTCCTGAATATTTCATGCGGGTTTTTGAGGCAAGATAAAGGTTAGGGGAAAGTTGGTGAACTAATATTGTAACAACAATACGCAACCGTGCATGTCTGTACCAGAATATCCTCAGAGTCGGGATTTTGTCAAATTATGACTTTGAGGTAGATTCCTTTTTCACAAGCCTGGAGAAAAAAAACAGTGTATATCTGCCACATGTCCTCGATAAATTTAATGTTATGTGAATAGCTTATCTCATTATCTTATCCACCTTTGATCAGTCTGGTGCCTTTGAATATCCCCCATTTCATCAGGATATCATAATATCGGTTGCCAGGTGAACTCAAATACACATTAATTTTATGAACCCAAGAGTCAAGTCAAAGCTCCTCTTTTTCATTGTAGAAATGTACAAGAGAGAAACGACGATCTAATACTTTAAATGAAAAGACTCCTTGAGAACCTAAACCTTGAGGCAAACGATCCCTGGTTGAAAGGAAGGGAAAACACAAGCCTCCCCTAGATACCTAATTAATTCATCATCCGTGAATTTTTCATTCTGTATTTCCTAACAACTTTTGTGTCCTTGGAGCCAGCGCGTAGACAAACTGTTTATATTGCGAATCTCAAATTGATACATGCTGGCGTATCAATGAAGTCTGCTTTTAATTCTGTAGTGATAGATCGACGAGGCTGTGTTTTCTGTTGGATCGTGTTATCGTGAGCTAGAACCAGCGGCTTCGTAGTGACAGCGATTTACTGCGCTTGTTACCGAGATGAATATGTCAAATACTTTGTATAAGCTTTTAGCTATTGTGTTTAATTATCAAAGTTAACAAGAGAGAGATTTGCTCACACTTGGATATTGACCACCACATATGTCCACAGTGATTGTACACAGAAACAGAATAAATTGTTACTATCTTCCGCTTATAATGTTAATAAAATATTTTCCCTATTTGATGTTCAATAAATGTCACAGTGCTTGAATATTATTTTGTTTGAAAACCAGGGGGGTGTTTCACAAAGCTCCTAAGTAGAACTTAACTCTAAGTTGGACTTAAAAATTATGGACAGCCATTGGAGTCTTAAAATGAAATATATTCAAAAGCAGAAATTCAAGTATTTTAGACTTTTTTATAAATTCCACATCCAGAACATGAAATCTCATTGATGATAGAAAATATGAATGATTTGAATAAACAATTAATGCCTTTCAAAATAACTTTTACAAAATATTTTCAAAGATGCTAATGGCTTTCCATAATTCTTAAGTCCTTAGAGTTAAGTTCTACTTAAAATCTTTGTGAAACATCTCCCAGGAAGGCTCTGAATCATGTGTTCTTGAAAAGGCAGGTTGCATGGGCTTCTTCTGAGAGCATGTGGATATTGTATTTGTACAGGGTTTTCTAGGGCACTGTGTCATCTCTGCTACCTGTACTACCAAATTGGTGTAAATGGGCTAGGATCCACTGCAAAGAAGAAAGCCAAATATTTCCTTTTCACCCGTAATTCAGGTATTTACTCATCTGTTTCCCCTTCTCCATCGACCCATCCAGTAACTGCATAAACAGCACACTCTCTCTCCCAGGCTTTCTATTGACGTTAAATGAATGAACAACAAAAGAGGAACGCAGAAAGGATTGGGGAAGGAGAGGAGGGAAGGGGTCGGTCTTCAGGTATATGGTCGGTGAATTGTCTTTGAAGACGCAAACCTTTTGTCTTGCTACACAGACAAGATATGAGGTTGGAGGGGGGATGTATTGGGGTAAATGGGAGCAATGTTTATTTCCCGGGGCAGGCAAAGTGGTTTGGACACAATCACAAGTGGTATTCGGCAATGTTTGGAATCCCTTCTGCACACTGCAATTCAAATACAAACTGCATTGAAGAGATGAAAATCTGATTAAAATGTCCTTGAAGATTGTTTGGATGCAGGTTGGTAGAGAACAGTTCCTGAGGCGGAGGCATTTTTACCATTTGAAATCCTAACAGTTAGTATTTGCTCCAGAGGATTAAGCCTTTTCTCAGGTATGTGTGACATAGCAATGGCACATACCTGTTCACAGATTGCCTGTTAATTGTTATGAGGATGTGTTAGAAAAAGATATTCTCTTGTTAATTTGTCAAGTGGGTCCCTTTTCTATATTTCTTACATTTCTTAGTTTATGAATGCTGAACATTGAAATCTATGAATCGACAACTACTTCTTGATGCCAAAATTCAAGAAGTTACCTCCGCATTACCATGTTTCATTGTTATGGACATCAAAGTTACAGGTTCAGACAGAGAGAAAGAGCTAAAGTAGTTTTATAACAAATGAAAAATGTATCTTATTATTGAATTGCCTTTTCATTTGTGAGGGAGGAAAAATTGTGAGAAGTTAAGAGGTAGGGGAATAAGGGATGGGAAACGGGCAAAAAGAGCAGACGAGCAAAATGACGAGAAAGTGAGAGAAAACAAAAAAGTGAGGGAATGTCATAGAGGGATAGAGAGAGGGAGGGAGATAAAGAGAGAGAAAGAGAGAGAAAGGGAGAGACAGAAAGAGAGAGAAAGAGAGAGACAGAAAGAAAGAGAGGTGGAAGAGGTGGGAGGATTGTTTGCAGTCGAGAAGCATATGGTCAATGCAACCTGCTACAGTGTTGAAGAGTAAACACATTACATTCAATCAAATCATTCATCGACGCGGCTGTCTGTCATAATTTGCGGTCCATTTTCTAGTTTGTCGTAAAAGTAAATATCCTCCCGTTCCGACCAGAGAGAAAACATAGGAATATGATCTAATTGTCGGGGTAAACATTGTTCGGTTACTTGGCCATGCTTGTCACACATTGCCAGTTGATATGTAAGTCGGTCGTAAACAGTAGTTGAATGTGACTCATTTGATGTAACTCTTTCTCTCCGGGTTGAATCGAAGGATGAAAACTTTAGCCGGTCCCGCCGGGGGTTAAAGATTCGGGAACTTGAGAATCTGACAATGTTTTCAGTTTGATAGAAGTGAAATGTATCTAGGCATCGCTTCATGGTGTGAAGTGAATTGATTTTTAAAGGTGTAGTATGACAAATGATGGGGAAATCAGAAACAATTATTATTTTTAAAACTATTTTGGGGGGAATTATTGAATGAAATAGACAAGGTGAATGACTTTATTGGGATATTAGGGAAAGTTTTCTTGATATGACAAATAGAAATGACACTATTATTTCAAAGTGTCTTATCAAGATAGGAGTGAATGTATAAATATTTCAAAATCAATCCAGGGAAGATAATGATTCTCCCCTCTGTATATCCAAGATGAGAAATGAGAATGTATAAAAAAACAAAACATTATCATGAGGATGGAGATTCACATTCAAAATTAGAAATTAGAGCATGAAGTGCTTTATCTCTATAGTAGGCCAACTTCTAATATTTGTTAATGTCTAAAATATGAAAATCTGATAGTACTCTGAACTGATTGTTCCACTCAACGGAATGAGGACATGACTGGTACTATAGATTTTCCTTCCAAAGACGGCCATCATAATGGTCATGTGACTCTCGTCGTCGACCAAGGAATGAGGTAAATGGAGCAGTGTGCTAGTTAGAGTGACATACCTCGCTCTGTAACTGTCATCTTACTCCGGTTCTTGGTTCCACCTCACTTCAGAGGGGTCATTAGAAACCCCCAAATGCCCTTTAATGATACTCTATAGACAGATTATCCCCACCCCCATCTCCGCCCAACCAATTTTCCAAATGGGCGTTTCTATTCTAGCCAACATTCAAAGGCATTCTTTTGCTTTATAACGAGCCTTAGCCATGATCAACCCTCCATGTGAAGAAACAGGAAAGCGGAGGTCAGTTGAAGCGCAAGAATTCGGTTATTTGAGTCACATGATGCGACGAACCAATAAGTGGGCTTGATTATGATGGATGGGTGTTCCGAATCAATTCTTAGATGAGTTGAAGAAAATGTCATCTTTAAGTACCTGGTTCACAATTAAACAGCCCCCGTGACTGAATGAATCATTTCAGCTTGAGAGCCAACATGACTGGTTAATGTTTTTTTTTTTGTCTTGAGGAGGGCAGAAGAGTTCATTCTCTTTCATCTCTCTATATTTTTTCTAAATGGATGCCTCTTCCTTCTCTTTCTGAGTGATATATTTGATCTCTTCTTGCCAGTGGCTAAAGCCGACTTCTTCTGTTTACTTAAAAAGCACATTAATGGAGGTACATCCCATGCTTCTCTAGGTGAGAGCAACAAGGGTGATAGATGTTAAGACTCTTCATTTCCAAAGATTTGATCCATTTTTATCATCATACTCGATACAAATTTCAAAAAACAATTTTAGTTTTGATGTATGGATAATTAATAGGAGAAAGTGATGAGAGATTTGTTGTCAGTTGAGAGTTTGAAGGGCGTTAACAAATAGCATTTATATGGCTCTCACCGGAATGATTCAGATAGTTTTTTTCTAAAAAGGCCTTAGACACATTTAAACATGGAAATATGAAAGAATGTTGGAAAAGAGATATATCTTACATATTTTTTCATGAGGTAGTTCCAGAAGAATTAGAAGAGGTTTACCAGAACATTAACATTTTAATTATGAAAGATGACAAGGTCATTCTACGGTAGGGGAAGATTGATGTTTCATTTTAAAACCAAGCAGATCGATAAGCATGCTGTTAACACCATTCAAACCATGACCACATTATAACAGCTTCACCCTGTGGAAAATAGGCAGGTGATTAGAGGTATGAACTTCCTCAGTAGCGATTAACTTTCTCTCTTTTTTTTTAAAGAAGAAGAGGTGTTTGAGTGGAATCCTTCAAGGCTTCTACTACTCGGGCTTGAATACTGTTCACCTTGAAGTAATCTTGACCACAGTGCCAACCAAAATGGTGTAAAACTGTCCAAAAATCACCCAAGGAAGAGGTCCTATTGAGCATGAAGTGCTACATTAAACCACATTGCCTCGCTCTTAGATAGAGATTTTTACCACATTCAACCGCGAGGATTGGAACAGACACAGCTGAAATTGATGAGATAATTAAGAGCTTTCTCACATTGACAGGTCCCGCACATCTTGTTGGGTAATTACTCTGAGATTTCTTCACTCCTGGAGGCGCTAATGTGAACAGCGCTCGAAAGGGAGGTGTCGCATAGGTTCGACCGATCTTGTAATATCTGGCGCCCTCGTTGCACCTTGCCACACCTGGTCTGGATTGCTCCGATTGACGAGCTGTCATGATCTTGACAGGCAATGTCAATGGTGAATGTTGGTTTCTGCTTTTGTTTTTCACTTTCTAAGGTAGATATGAAGTAATGGTAATACTCTCCAAGATTCTTTCAGTGTGTCAAATCTATTGAATACCAATAAAGTATTCATGCCTGTGTTATGCTCATCTAGAGGCTATACTTCTGTGATGAAGTTCTTTGAGAACTGCTAAATGACAGTGCTAAATGACAATGCCTAATGTTCCCCTTTTGGTAAATGCCCACATTCTCTGCATTTTGACTTGATTTGATTTGCTGTTTATTTATTTCCATATCAATTTGTGTGATCATATCAAATTTTACACACAGAAGATGGCTGTTGTCATAAGCTCATATTTAACATATCAAAGCCTTCATGTCTTCAACAGAATGTTTTTACCAAACTTTTCGAAAAGGTGAACTGCAAAGTTGGACAAAGGCAGACATACTGGGAATCATGAGAAGTGGGTTGAAGAAAGAGAGAGGAAAAGGTCACAGAGGATATAACTGAGAAAAAGGAAAAATATCACAAAGAAATGAAGGAAATGGCATTCTATTTCCATATCTCTTCATCATCATGATTGTATTGTATGATTTCATGCTTTACATGGTCATATCCTGTCTCATATTCTTATTGTTTGACAGCCTTGGTATCTGGTGTAGGCTAGTAGACCAAGAACATGGGAATATGGGTTGATAAATGAGGAAATGAAGCAGGTGCATGCAATCAATGCTCCATTCACACCGATATATGGAAATATATCAGAGGCTCGGAGCCAGAGCCAGAAGGGCATTTACTCATTATTCTACAGAAAGAAAGAGAGAGAGAAAGAGAGAAAGAAAGAGAGAGAGAGAAAAAAGAGAGAGAAAGAGAGAGAGAGAGAGAGAGAGAGAGAGAGAGAGAGAGAGAGAGAGAGGGGGGGGGGGGGGGGGGGGAGGGAGAGAAAGAGGGATATATTGTGTAAGTTTAAACCAAATACCAGATTGAAGAACAAGATGAAAAGGAGGAATGATTGGATATCAGATATAGAAACACTTGTGTCAGAAGAAGTAAATAGTGAAAGCAAAGAAGAACAGCAGAAACATGAACTTTGGAAGTATGCGAGGGAAAATGGTTTTCATTGATTTGCTGGATATGAGGGTGCTTAATTCATTTGAATAGAGGTATTTTAATGGCTTTACTCTGCTCTTCAAATGGTCTACCATATTTTCTTGATAGTTTATCTTATTTCTCTGTTAATATATGGTGAACTCCCAAACTGCACTTCAGTGTGGGTTAAACAATGTCATGTTATTCTTGCTGATATGCTTCCAGTCTTTCTCTCTCCATCTCTCCCATTCTCCTCCTCTCACTCTCCTTCTCTCACTGTTTCTCTTCCCTATCATTCCTCACCATGTGTCTCCATGGGAACAAGGTAACATGTATAAATCATTACACATAGTGGCACCTGCATTTCTTAGTTTATAGTTGTAAAAGTCTGGAGGTTCGACACTCTAGTTCTTTCCTGTTCGAATCATTATTTCATGCTAACGTAATAATATCTGGATCGATAAGAGAAGCATTGATAATACTGGGATTTCCAGACACATGAATTTCACAAACATTTTTTACTTCTTTTTATCCATCAAATGTACATTTCTTGACTTCAGATGTTTTTAACAGTTATTGACAGGTCGGTCATGGTCATAAAAATGATTAAATATTTTTTAAATATAAAGATAGATAGATAGAAAGATAGAAAGATAGATATAAATGCTGTTGAAAACTTCAAATATTGGATGTAGGATATACTTATACTGCCCAAATAAAAATTTTAAAAATCTTTTTCATATCTTCTTAAAACTGAAAATAAACTGAAATCAACCAATATGATCATCATATTGTGCAACAGAATTAATCATTACAGTACAAGGACATTCCCTTCTCTTTGTTTCTCAAACTTAAAATCTTTCCATTTTAATATTCAAGTGAATAATCTTGATTTACACAAAAACAATATATTCCAAGATAATTATCTTTTTCAGAGGACATTCATTGCATAATGTTGCATAATATTTTCTACGATGGTTCTACGATGGCTTCATTTGCAATATGAAATATCGTTAGTCATCTTCAGAAAAACTGTAATGACTTTATCCTTCTTGACAAGAACACCAGGCTGCCGGAAAACCTACAAGGACAATGCCCCCAGGAATAATCTTCCTCATATTTCTAATCTTCTTCTTCAAAAACTCTGAAGAAAAATAATTTGTTTGATGCAGACAGATAACTGTGTGCTGTTGCATAACCTTACGTCATGCTTCCTGCTTCAGGCAAGGTTATTGTTAAAATAATGACGCATATTGTCTGATTTCCATGGCAATTATTGTTTGTGGGTGTCATTATCTCGCCAGAGAAAGTAATTATGGAGGGGGATTATGAGATTTTCATCCTTCATGCTTCATTCATGATTACAAGTTTTTCTTTTGAGAACATCAGTATACACATCAGTATAAAGGTTGTATTTCTGAAATTAACCAAATGGAAGTAAATTTATATAAATCATGAGCAATGCATGTATCTTCAGAATAAAGTAGTACCAAAATATAGGTCCGTGTATTATAAACTAACAAAGCAATAGCACATTTTATAAACTATACTCCATGTTTTGCTGATTTGCTTAAAAGCTTGAATCTTGTCAACTATTTGAAATGAAGCAGTGTGTGGAATAGCAAGAAACCAACGTTAATACAGAAATAGTGATGACTGTGTATAAATATCAAGCATTGTAAATGAGCAAGACACTTCAATAAATTAAAAGGCTTTCACCAGAGACTGATATATAGAGTGGTCAGTGCTCAGGGATCGTTCTTGGAAGCCATGCTCCCTCAGGCAATCTCCAAAAACTTCTTCATCAGTGTCAAATAAAATGGATGCTAATTCACATTTTTACTTCATTGAAGGTTTCAAGACAGATTTGAGATGTAGTAAAGAGTAAATTAAAGAATGGGGAGAAAAGGTGGTCAAACAAGTCTTGAAGAAAATCAAAATCGCCACAATTGTCATGAAGTATGTACAGTGTACAGTTATATAGTCTCACTTGTCAGTTGATATGAGTATTCCATTTGCATCAACTGTGTAAAAGGTGTTATATGATAGGTAAACGCAAAAAGTGAGATAGGGAAGTAATTTTTTTGGGGGGGTTCTTCTTTTGTCATATACTTTAATTATCAAATATAATAACAGAAAGCATATTAAAAAAAAAACCATTCAAGCCTAGGCTACTGCCTGAATACACAGAGCAGTACAAGGTGGAAAATAATACACACACATTTACAAGATGAATAGAATAGAATATATGTTAAAAAAAAATAGAATGAGGATGCTTGAAGATTGATTAAAAGGGGGAAAAGGACGATCAGAGAAAAGAAGAGATAAGAAAGAGGTTAAATAGGGAGAAAAACCAATTAAATACAGATTAAGGATGGAAAAGAGAGAGAGATATGAGATGGGGGAAGTAAAGGAAATGAGTATAAGAGCAATGTTTTGTCGAGAGACACATATTCGATGAGAAATGTAATAATGAGGAGAGAAAAGAAAGGTGTAGATTGCATTGATAATGCTAGGGGTGGCTGTAATTGGTGCCACGTGTCGTCGTCGTTGTGAGGCTTCCGGTAGCCAAGCATGGCGAACAATAGGCAGGGATAGGGAAGGGTCTGGCACAGAGTGTGACAGTGCATTGGCTCTACTGCTCTGATAGACCGAAATCAATCGCCCGATTACATTTGGGTATCGTCTTATCTGGTAAGCCTCGGACACTGCATGCGTATGTGCGTGAGGTCTGGCAGCATCCTTGACAACTTTTTGTTTGGCGCTTTCATGCCTCTTGTATCAGGGTTAGTCTGTATTTCAGCCATTATTTATGATAATCACCTTCTCGTTTCCCTTATTTTGCTGTCATTTAGAGCTCTTTTCCTCTTTTCTTGCTGTTAATTAGTTGTATATATCTAAATTTGGACCCTGTTTTGTAGAAAGAGAGAGAGAGAGAGAGAGAGCATTGACTGATCAAGAGAAAAATATTTAACAAAAAATACAAGTGAATTTCTTTCTCTCAAACTTCTTTCCTTAGTTCGTTAAAGAAGTACGATAAAACTATACAGACATTTTTGTCATGGTCAGTTCTATAAGGTACCCCATATTATGTGATGATCAGCTTTCCAAACATTCCTCCCTTTCTCCAAGAGAACTCACAATATCCCTTCTGAAGATCATCCATCCCACTTATTGGGTCTTTGATTTGAAGACTACACACCCTCTGTCCCCCTCCAAGCCAGGAAGCAGGTTGACCATGGGTGCTTAACCCACTCATTACATCAAGGATGACAACAACAAAAGTTCTTTGTCTCTCCCTAAAAAACAATGACTCACAATTGTAGAAACTGAAAGCTCTTGATATGAAGTGCAAATATTGCATTTCGTCGTTCATACCGAAAGTGCACATTGTCACCCGACTCGGTTCGGCCTCTGATGAATAACTACGTAATTCAGAAAGAGGGTGTTTCTACACGCATTCCGCTACTAGTGAGGCCATTTTGAATTGATAAAAAAGTACATCTGTTGCCTAATCATGAGTAACCAAAACTCATGTCTTCAATCATGCTGTTGTGTTTGTGTTCGTTTGATTTTAATCTATTTTTCTTTCTCCTTTTCTCTTTTACATGTGCTGAATCTCCTGTGCGATAAATAACAGGTAAGAGTTATTGCAATATTTCACTCATAAAGTTAATTTTCTTTCATCTCAAACTGCAATAAGGTCAGATTGTAGGAAGGGGGTGGCGGGGGTAATAGCCTGTTGGATAGATTGCTCTGTTTGGTTTATACACTTATATTAACTTTTATGATCCAACAATCTATGGTTAGTCCAGTGTGTTAAGGTTTCATCTGTTTTTGAATAATTTTGTATGAATCAAATTAATCAATTAATCGATCAGTCATAACACCCAAATATTTGCAAGCTCTAAAAATAATCCAACCGTCAGTGCCAGATTTTTTCTGTACATTTTCACAGTATTCGTTCATGATATGTTCATATCTTACCAAGATAAGGGCTCTTTTGGTTAGAATAGCCTGATGTAAAGTGTAAACATTTTCCACATTTTAAAAACATTTGCATACAGTTAAGAATGCAGTATTGACCTAAATAAAAACAAATTTTGATTATGATATAAAATGTCAGCAATCCCCATTCAACTTTTGACATTATGATAAACACATTACGAAGAAGCATTATGATAGACTTCCGATAATGCTCATCATGGGAATGCATCTCATGATTTTTCAGTTCTTTTGTAAAGCAATAAAGTGTAAGATGAAAGAAGTAGGAGCTAATCGGATCACTCTTAAGAACATTACTGAGAAAGGAGGCATTTTATTTGTCATCCAGCATTAGAAGGTGATGAAATTGTAAGTAATTTTCAGATGGGAATAAAAGATGATGCAGACAGCACGCTCGTTACAATTAATCAGCAGCAGAGAGCATTACCTTGCTATCTGTCTGTACGCATGAATGGAATTAGTAATGAAATTAATATGATTAAGTGTCGTTAGTGAAGATTAAGGGTGGCAGCACTTTTCCTGGCCCCTGAATTTTCACTTTTCAATAGAGTATTATGATGGAGTGAAAGAGAGAGAGAGTGTGTGTGTGTGTTTTCGTAGAGAGAAAGTTTAATATTGAATAAGGGAGGGAGAGATGATTGAAAAATTTGGAGAATAAAACTTGTGTATCTTTTTTTCGTGATACTTTGTTGTTTTCTTGAAATAACTGCTACCTGATTACCTGCATGAGTGGCTGGTTGCTAGGTTACCATATGGTTGCCACGGTTACCTCACAAACAGAAATAGACGTAGTAGAGTTGGCTTTCTATGCCCAGGAAGTCTGATGAATCCCCAGGATATTTGATACCTCTCTTGTTTTTCTTCTAAGCATCATGGAGTGGTTCTTTGGGGTCATTCTCTGTTGGTAGACAGGAAAAGTGCAAATACATCTTTTGAGGTGAGATGGCATTTCAGGGTTTTTGCTTTCTTACCGTTTCTTTCTTTTTCATTCCCCCCCCCCCTCTCATTTCTTATTTCCAAAATGACAATGTGGAGATCATGAATTGATAAGGTATTTGTGGAAGCCAAATAAAGGATAAGGGCTTTTACTGATGGGAAAGAGGGATTTAGTCTAAATGTCAGCAGGGTTGATACCCTACTTGGGGTTATTTTGAGAAATTGATTTCTTGTTTCCATCATGTAAAAATGTGTATCCTTTGTTATGTGAAGAAGTAGTAGCTCTGAAGTTTGTGTGTTTTATAATAAAGTTTGTCCCTGTTCATTTCCCTGATCTATAAAAGAACATTTTACTCTTTTTTTTCTTAATCACATTAATTT
Source organism: Strongylocentrotus purpuratus (assembly GCF_000002235.5). Taxonomy (NCBI): domain Eukaryota; kingdom Metazoa; phylum Echinodermata; class Echinoidea; order Camarodonta; family Strongylocentrotidae; genus Strongylocentrotus; species Strongylocentrotus purpuratus. The sequence goes on from NW_022145612.1 coordinate 22,869,566, forward strand.
TTTTGAACATCAGTACTGTTAAGGTGACCTTCAGTTAAGAATTACAATTCACAATATTAACTGTGTTAGCTGTATTGTAAATTTTTTAATGGATTTTCCTTTCTTTTACCAAGTCCAAGGCTGCATGGCTGAAAATCTGAAATGAGCCATAAGATGAATTGCTTTTGTCTATCAACCATCAGGTTTTTGTGTTTAATTCCAGCTTGGCTGTGTGACAGGGTTATTGTAAGAGCTGTGCCAAGGGTGAGAAGAGAATGGCGTGAGAGAAGCAAAGAGAAAAGAAAAGAAACGAGAAGAGGAGAGAGAAAGAGGGTGAAAGAGTGTAAGAGAGAGAGAGAGGGAGAGAAAGAGAGGGAGAGAGAAAGAGAGGGAGAGAAAGAGGGAGAGAGAGAGGGGAAAGTGACAAAAGGTGAGTTGTGAGGGAGAGAAGGTAACAAAGGGGAATTTTGCGCAATGGTAAAAGAACTTATTTATATCTCAAGGTTATTTCGCTGTAATGACACTTTCTATGTTGAAATATATGCATGTGCATTTGACTGTATGTTTTGTGGCATTGGCAATATCCTGCTGTAGATGGTACAGACTGGTTTAAGTGAACCTGTAATACAAGTAAGATATCTTGCGGAATACAGTCGGTCGTGTGAAATGAGAATCCATGTACCCAAAGGAATGCATCCAGCAAGCTGATGTAGACTGAGCTTGATACAAAGCCCTTGCAGTAGTCGAGAAAACTTTGCAGGATATTAAAGTTATTGAAGAAAAAGAAACGCCCCTGAGATATCCATCCTCTAGTTTCTTCGAGACAAGTGCAAGCTAACTTCTCACCTTGAGAGAGAAAGGGAGGGAGGGAGAGAATAAAAGAGAGAGAGAGAGAGAGAGAGACAGAGACCCCATTCTAACGTGTCACACGTAATGGAGATTACTTTCACTGCCCAATTGTGACCCAAGTATCTTGCTTGGATCCATGTTCATTATTCAAAGGTTTATCCTGCTTTCCTGGCCATTAATCTGGGACAATCAGAGGAGAAACATGCAGTAAGCAGCTCCCCCTCGTCTCGTCCCACATCATTTATTCATGCGCTCACACCACTTATGGTTCTATACCATACTATATATGAACTTATAACCTTGCCACTCAACCCTAAGAAAAATTAATTTAGATAGTACAATCCATTTCAGGTGTAGTCGTGTGGCCTATTTAAAAATAGAGAATATTTTAAGGTGAATCGAGGGTTTTTTCCTGGTTGGGGGGGGGGGGGGGATATGTTGTATTTGTAATTAAATTTCAGCATGACTTTAAAAACTGGAAAATCTTTCAATAACAGAAATAGCATGGATGTATCTTTCAATCAAGTCTTACAATATTGTTATATTTTCTATTTGAGAAGAAGAAATCCTGTATGCATTATGGAAAAGTAGGGTAAAATGAGAAGAACATGTGTGATTGTGAATTCCATTAAAAAATGGCAGATGTTTTAGATTAAGAGATGAAATGAATTATTTATCGATCAGTCATTACTAGACAAAGAGATTGAGTTTCCTAAATTTGATGAGAACGGCGTTGGGACAGACCACCAAAGTGAAAAAAAAGAATGAGCTCGAATTCAATCCACTTGATGAATGGAGAAAGTGCAAAAGCTCTGTGGTCCAGTCGTGAGCTTGTCGCGCACCTGTCCTCTTCACTTACTAATTTGAATATTTTAGCACGAGTGTGCTCACCCGATATTCCTGACGCAAGCCCCCCCCCCCCCTCTCTATCTCTCTAATCCCTCACTCCTCTCATGTCCTCTTCTTCCCGGTTTGGATAACATCCTTGTAACTCCATCACTCCATCCCCAACTCAGGATCCATGGCAACATGCTCTATTTACCGGTATTTGCCTACCAATGATGCACTCCCCTCCATCGTTCTAGCTGGGCAACTCTCAAGCTTGGTTGCACTATTCTTTTTACGCGAGTCAAGACTTTCCAATTCATTTGTCGATGATAGCGTGAAAAAAGTTCCTCCCTTGCCTCATGGTACAATAGATATGCCTCAATGCAAGACTGGTGATCATCTGTAGGAAAGGAGAGGGGGGGGGGTTGCTGTTTGAAAGGTGAAATTCTCCACTATTACAATTATCATGTAATAGTGTCAAGTATCAGCTCCCCGGAGGAATTTTCTTCTTCCAATTCTGTAATTTGCAGAGCCCGAGGGCAGATTGTTCCAATTCTTTCCTATCTGATTGTAGGCAAGCATTGGTATCTAACCTGTAGGATGCTAGGCACAATTCATCTCTTTTCTGCTTCTTTCTTTCTCTCTCTCTCTCTCTCACACACTCTTTCTCTCTTTCTCCCTCTCTCTTTCTCTCTCTTTCTTTCTCTCTCTCCCTCTCTCTCTCCCTCTCTCTCTCCCTCTCTCTCTCTCCCTCGTTCATGCTCTCTGTTTCATACCCTATGACTGTCAGTATTTTTCTGTCCACATCTGTAATTGTTGATATGGAGGTGAGATATGGAAGAAAAAAAAAGACTGACCTGTGAACCGATGTTGATGAGTCAATATAGTTATTCCCCTTTTTCCATTTTTTCTACAAATTTCTGAACATTTCAACTTTTGTAAGAAAAGGATTTGATATTTAGATTCAGCATTCACCTCCTCAGAACTGGATTTGATCAAAATCTAACAGCAGATGTAAGTTTGTTGGTCTGTAGAATTATGATGAATTTATGCATTATGCCAGGGATATCATTTATTTGCACTTGACATCTTTTACGACAACAATGTCATATCTGTCCATTGGCATCGTCATTCATTTTCACTGCTGGCAGTAACCCTCCTTATCCTTTCATGGCCACTATCGATCATCAATTTATTGAGCTATAGTGAGGAGGAACGAGTGAAGAAGTCACTCTTCTTACCTTTTAATGGATCTTCCCTGGACTGGAGTTTTTTAACGTGAGATACTAACGAGGGCTTTATGATGGGAGAATTGGTGATGATTCACGGCTCGTGTTATGACTCTCTTCCGGGATGAGTTACACAGGAGATGTTGCCGGTAGGGGGGTTGTAGGGAGAGGAGCGGTGCGTACCCCACTGGTAGCCATACGACCCCATATCTCGTCTTTATCTACTTCACCGCTGTAAATGATTACCTCAGACTCGACTTGTAGTGCCTCTTAATTTCTCTTGTCTCGAGACTCGTTTAAACCCATGTTTGATTTTGGCAGACAATAGACCATTGAGATGCGAAACGCATGCTCCTGCTTCACCTCCTTACATTATTAAGTTCATCAATCTCTCTTCAAGGAGTGATAGCCTGGCTGGCTTCAGAATCATCCACTCTCAAATTATGGGTTCGTCATTCCTCTCACTGAGAAGACTGTTAAAAAAAGAATGAAGACTGATATTCACATTCGTCAAAGAATTTGCCAAGACTAGAGGTTTTATTTTGATATATTTGTACTTATTGTAGGGCCTATATGCAGAAAAAGTGAATAGATATACAGTAGCAATGGATTATTAAAGAAAAAGAGTGCCCTTAAATGGTATTAAAAATATCTTGGAAATTGTTATCATATTTCAAAAGGTAATAATTTACATTGGGATTTAATCTTTGTTCAGCAGTAAACCTATACAATAGATATCCTTGCTGTCTGATGCATTAACCATCTCTTTCACTAATCAATTGGATATTTGCTTTGTGAACATATGAACCGAAATTGAAACAGTATCCTTTGTCAACATGAATACACGTTAAGTTGGTTTAATGCTCTCAATTCATTAGCCTTCAACCACCATTTCATTCAACTGTGCCACCTCACTCAGTAAATCACCCCAGCATGCATGCTTGCCCCCTTTCATCCTCACCATACACCAGCCCAAAAGAACAGTACTGTTACCAATCATTTTTCCCTATTCATCTGGCGTGCTGATTAGCAAAGCTGATTAAAAGACGCATCATCGCCGATATCTGACATTATTGATCTCGTGAACATGCGCATCTTTTAATTATCAAATTAAGAGAAAAAGATACATGCAGTGTAATTTAGGGTGAACCAGGGAAAGTGAATGCTGCGTTTGCACTTCTTTCATTTGGACTAATTGGTGATTAAGGCATGATGACACAGTTGACATTTGCATGGTAAAGGAATCGCTTAAATAGCGCAATTGATAGTAAACTGGAACCCTCAAACTTATCATGCTCAGTAATGATTTAAATTATTGTATAGTTTTGTAGCAACAAATTTCTGTGTTGGTCAGGTTTTTTTTAGTAAAATATATCAAAATGTATTTGTATTCTTTTGCTTCTAAAATGGCTAAGGCTAGTTTTGTAATGTATTTGAAAGAAGGAACACATTACAAATTGAGTTGTATCCAGCTAATTCTGACAATCATATCAAAGTACTTTTTATGAACATGATTTATCATCGCTTTTTTCCATTGAATCTGTTGACTTAGAGTAGGGTTCTCATAATGGCAGATGAATTATTCAATGTATGGTTTGCATTGTGCATCAATTGCATATCGATTCTCAGTATTCAAAGTGCAGAACAAATCCCAGTGTTATAAAGAGACTAGCATTTCAAATCTAAACCTCAGATAGCGGATTTATAGTAAAAGCAGGATGAATAATAAATTCAGTTGCGTTAGCCTCTGTCTTTGTTGTTGAGAAAAATATTGAAGCTCTATACAGCTTATCTTGAATTCAGGCAATAGAATTATATATTTTAAGAGAATGTGGGCATATCGCATATTATTTGAATTATTTATCATGCTAAAGATGGCTTTTAAAGATCATCGTAAAGAGTGTGTTAATAGAATAACCTTCAACAAATTGTATTGGAATATATTTTTGTATGAGAATAACTTTATAATGGGGGAAAACAGTTTTATTCTCTGTCATAGATACGACTGTTATAATGAACATATGAATAAGTGGTGTGTTCGGTGCCAGAATGACGTTAACTCTATGTTAGAGTATATGAGTTTATGCTCTTCTTGCTCCAAACTGACAAAATGTGTTTGTGAAGCACATAGGAAAGACTCCACCACAGAATCTGAAGAAGTGTCAAATGAGTAAATAGAGCATTTTGAACAGGAAGAAGATCCTTATTGGTGAATGAGTATTAGTTGTGGTAGCCATATATTTATCGGAGGCATGCACAAAAAGAAGAAAAAAATAGATGAAGCAAGTGATCATTCTTGTAAGCCAAGAATAGTAATAGACCGCTATATCATGCGGGAAGAGGAAGTCCTCTGTGGTTTATGTCTATACAAGAGGACCGGAGAAAGAGATGGATTTAGTTGCTAGACTTTAAATGTCTTCATTTTCACGGTGGCTTGAAAATGTGGAGATGGAAAAGGATGGGGAAGGGGATCCGTTGGCGGTTGAACAAGTGAATAATTAAAAAGGAGTGTGAGGTTTTATTGGTTTGCCAACAGCAGAGGCAGACGGCTGAGAGTCATTGACAATTGATCAATAAAAGCAATGCTAATATGTCTGACTCCTGCAATGCAGGTTTGTTCTGTTTTCATGCTTCGTCACTGGCAAGGTTTTTATCCTTCTTGGGAGGTGATCCAAAGCAAATGATGAGTGCACAAAAAAGTGATGGGTTCAATTTACCTAATGTTATCATCTGTTGACGATTAGTAGTCAGATCATTCGTACACCACCTCTTGTTATCTGCTAGAGACTTAGAAATTTAAAGATATCCTTTACTTTGTATGGTTACTTCTAAGGATGAAGGAGTTTAATATTGCAACACTTACTGAAGAAAATATTTATACTAAATTGTATCCCTGTAACTTTCTTCTCTCTTATTTTAAACAAAAGAGCATGATATGGAATGGCCGGGGGAGGGGATTGACCAATTGATTGACGTTGCCTAGAATAGGTCATGAATAATACATTCTATTGAGCCATGTCATCCGTTAGCCAAGACTGTCTACCTTCATGAAGTGTGACTTTAGTTAAGGTCAAGACCATTAGCTGTTTCAAGTGGTCAGGAGAAGTGCGGAGAGGCTATGAGTAAGCCTGATGACACAATAACCCACTGTGATCTCATGATGGCTACTGTAGTACTGCCTCTAAAAAATGCAGTTAAGATCTGATAATAGGTGAACAAATAACTTGTTAGCTTTCTCGTTCTCGTTATGCCAGTTTGAAGAATTTCATAGTAGAAATATTACCAAAAAGTATTGCTCTTCGAATGCCCTCATATTAAAAATGTTGTGAGCGATAGCTGAAGTGTTTGGACCCAACATTTATGCCTGTTATAAATGTAGTCCAACATATTCATTTATGTGTGCAGTCCATTGGCTTTTTAGTTAGACTGAGTCAATTTCTTGTCATTTTGATCATTCCAAAAGCTTGAAATAGACACCAGTCTTTATGTGTTACATAATGAATATTTCCCGATTGGTTGGAAACAGTTTCTTTAACTACGTAATGGTATGACCAGTGCTCTACTTTTTCCTTAACAAGTCAAATTCTGCGTCACTGGTTAAAATCGGCTATGAGGCAGTCACTGGTAATATGAGAAATGACTAGGTGGAGGTGTTCTGGAGGTGGTGGGTGGGTGCTTTTCTCTTGAGTCCATGAAGAAGAATTTAATTGAGCCAAATTAGCATTTGTAGCTTCTGCTCTATTTGTAGGTAAACCTCACGTAGGAGGCTTTGTTGATCGTGGAGTATTTCATTTCATGGGATTATGCATGACAGGTGAGCTTAGTGGTGGAACCGATTTGACTCCCCTCCATGAAAATAATGTAAAAGTGACTGACAACCTCAGGATGGCGGGAAAAACAAGTCCTAATATGAGCTCATATTGTAGCGCCCTCGCTTGAGTTTCGTTACCAAGTCAACTGTCAACGATATAAGAAGAGTTGGAAGAACAAAAACACCCTTAACATCCTTTTTTTATTTTCAATCTCGAGGAAAAAAGAGGGCATCAAATTGAATTTGCCCCCATTGACATCCATCAATGAAGAGTTTCCTTCGGTCGGAGGTGTTTTCTTAGAGCAGTCGACCATTTTTGTGCCTGTCACATAGAAATAGAAACTGCCTTTCACAACGTGGTTAATAAAAACCGGAAGTGGGTCAATGTACACAGGGGTGAGTAAGAAAGTAAACACTCGCCATTTTACTCCACACTTTGTTTTACAGGTGGGTATTCAGAATGAGGAGTAGGTTTGGTTAGGGATGGAAAGTGTCTCCTTGCCCTCAAGTCTCTCCAGCTCCCCCCCCCCCCACCCACCCACATCATCCTTTCACCCTTATTTATCACTTAAACATTCTTAAACAACACAAGGAAGAAAATCCCTTTTTAGTCTCAAGTTTTGTCCTGAAAATCCAATTGTGAAAAGATTTAAAGAGGAAACTAGGCACCATCATTTCTGAAAATCTTTTTTTTTTTAATGCAGGAAGACCATTTTATGTATGAATGCTTTCTTATGCACCAAGAGGTTATCTTCATTTGAAGTTCATTTAAAGTTAAAATAGTATTTTCAAATTCCTGAAGTCACTTTAGTTTTCTTCAATATGATGAAAATGGGATAAAATGCCATTATTGCTATCAGATGAAGATATGGACATACTCTGTCTGGAATATTTTGCGAGAGAAAGCTTAAAATGGGATTGAAACATGCCAGGCATACATGATGATGGCTAAGACAGGCTATAAACAAAGAACATGTAAGAAAATAGTTAGAAATGAGTATCCAAATGGCAGCCATTGCTTGAGGCTGGCTGATCACCCAACAAATGACTTGAATGAAGCTTTTGTTGGTTGCAAATTGATTGCGATTACTCATCCATTCGACATCTTAAGGTTTGTGGTGACGAGGCAGCCCCTCACCCAACTCCTCAAGACACAATTGCTTTCATGGTTACATTGTTTTCTGTCCCCTAGACAAGACGAATCATGACCAAGAGACATTTACTGAGATAATTTGATAAGCCAATTAAAAGCATTTATACCGTGTCTCCAATACATGACCAGACATAGATGAAGCAAGCATGGAAGGATGTTGACACAAATACTAACTATCCAAACATTAAAAAGGGCTATCCCAACCTCCGGAGGGGCGCAGCCATCCGCCCCAATTGTTTGGAGACCAATGATAGCAGTCAATTGCTTTTGTCAACTTGAGACATTTGCTTTGGCATCAAAAGCTGCTTGGAAGATTCTTTGGGGAGCCGCGACAGAAGAACACATGGATTGAGAACACTGTCTGCTTTGTAAATCCTATGAGCAGTACGTGAGGTTGTCGTGCGTTCGGTCTATTGACGCTGACCCGAACTGGCGCCTGCTCATGTCATGGCCCTCATCGGACATTGTTGTCCTAACATTTTGGAAGAAATTCCCTGTTCAAGCAGAAAGCTTTCATCTCTTTACCCGATCTCAAGTAGTATGACTCTTTTGAGTCATCCAATATTTGGGGACAGAAATTGCTCTGTCACTTTGTGAGGGAGATGATATGCTTGTTTAAGGCAAGGAATACTGCCTGTGATTGTTTGACTTAGTTACACATCCTTTGTACTTATACACTGCACAAGATTCCCTTTAGGTAAAAATACTGTCAGTTTGCATACCGGTAGATGATATGTATTTGGTGCCTCAATGTTATACTATCCTGTAGTTTAGATTTGTTTTGTTTTCTATGGATATGGGTAATAGAAATGATTGTTGGATTGTTGTTTTTGCCTGAGGAGAGAGATGAAGAGATGAATCTGAGGTGATTTCTTTTTTTACTTTCCAAGTTCTTGGCACATAAATATTTCATATAAACTCTTTTGAAAACACTTATGGTGCTACAGTACAGTCAGCCTTCTTGTTCAACAGAGTGTATATTCATGCAATAGGCCCCTTTGGCATTTTTTAAAAGAAAAAGAATAATCACTCATCGATTTGAAGTCAAGTTTGAAGAGGTATGGTCCACTGAATATTAGGGCATTACAGAATATATGAAGAAAGAAATAGATTTCAGGACATGACATGGTAAACACACTGTCTGCACATTTCTGTTTTCTATGAAAACATGGCAAATTCAATATTCAGACTTGTTGGTGCGATACAGAGAGTTAGGAGGGGAAGAGGGACAGGATGCGATGGCAAGGGGTCCCCTCGTCGTCGAAGTTCGCTTTGTCAAACCGCGTCAGGACTCGCCGATGCCCCTCGCGCATCGAGCATCGATTCGTGAACATCGCCAATACTGATTACATAAACATTTATGGCTCTCGCACTCCAAATGCTGCAAGAAGGAGCGAATTTGAAGTCATGTGATGCTGCTGGATGCCAACCAAAGTGACAGCAGTCCCTGCACTTCTACCTCGATGAACTCACAGTCTATGTCAACAAGTATACATTCTCCCTTCTCCCATCCCAAATCACACGCCAGGCAGTTTTTTGACCCATGGTCGCAATCAAATACCTTATATTGATCTTTATCAGCTAATGCTTTTCCGATTGATATGTGAATAAATTCATGTCTACTTCGAAACCCTTGCACATGCCTGAAGACTTCAGATGCGGGCAGAGTACATGCCCGGGCACATGAATACACATGAGTTACAAACACTCCTTCCATTCATGTTTAACTTGTCTCAAATATCACTGTCATTGAATTTTGTTAGCGCATCAGGCAAAAAATATGGAGAGAGCTACAGTGCTAATATTGATGGCACAATTGAACCTTTGGTGGTTGAAATGAAAGTCACTGTATTATTCTTGGTAGGATCTTAAGCCTTACAAAGCATCTACTAAGAGCCAGAAGGGCATTAACTCTATTATGATGTATATGAGATAACGTCCTTTTAGCTCTCATCAGGCAATCAGCTTTGGATATCCAGGCCTATGAAACTTAAATCATTTCTGTGCATAACATGAAGTAGCATAGAAATATCTGGAGAAAATCGTGAAGAAAAGTGTTGGCTATATTGCAAGCACCTTTGATTTTTATGTGCCAAAACAAGCTTACACTTCCACCTCTTCAAAATGCTGCAAAATATGGAAAAGAACTTGTACCTATGTAAACTTTTAAAGATCATGCTCTTAAATCAGCAAATTGTTTTACATTGATAGTTCTGTTGAAAACAAAAATCTAGGGAAAAGGGGACATGCTAAATAAGAAGATAAAATGTATGAGTCATAACTGTGTCACGATACCAGTTCCAATCCTACATCATACACCACCCAGTCATAATACCCCCATCAATACCCTCAGCATGGCACCATATAGATGGACCGTGCTTTATTGTACTAATTGCTATCGATTGGACGGCCCATTTACTTTACCGGTGTTCCCTTAATAGATTTAATGTTTCATTTCACGCAGTGTTTAGGACACCGCGTATATTCCTCCATGTAAGCATGATAAAAATATTGATTTTTCTTCCCGTTCTCACTTCTTTCGTTTCTCCTAAACCTGCCGAAAGTGACACAACACTGTGTCATCTTTTAAATGTTATGTTACAATCACACAGTCTATCATCTGTTCTTTCCTTCTTTGTTTTAGGAAAGAATTTTAGATTGATGAGAGTTTTCCTGTTTTTGATGATATGATATAATAATACTGCAAATGGTTATGGATTGAATCTTGAAAGCTACTAATAAGTACTTGCGGAGTGATGTTATTTCTCATTTTGCTTTCACCAGGAGCTTTTGTATTTGATTGAAAGAGTGCCTAGTATTACGCCTCCTCTAGACGAGAATTAATTTGATGCATGAGACGAAGAAGAAGAAGAAGACATCCTCGGTGAAGTTGATGCCAAATTCATAGGTTACTTGGCATATTGTCAATCCAATGAGGATGTTACCATGGCAACAAATCACACACTTTATTCAGCATCCCTGTTAACAATATTAGATGGCAACATAGTAATGAATGGGGAATAAGGGGAAATTCTCCAGCGAAGCATAAATTTACTTATGGAAGACGCGCTCGTGTCTGCCAGGGTATAACGTAAAAGATGCCATTATTGTCGCCGTGTCTCACTAAAATAATAAATAACCTTGTGACACGCTTTTCCCTCTGGTGTTCCTGTATCCAATGTGCATCCTGGCATCGCGTAGATGCCTGTATAAAAAGACCCAGATGGTACCTGGTTTATGCTACAGAGAAAGGAGAAATAAACACATCATTCTGATGTAGTATTTGTAAATATTTCAAGATATGTTCTCCCTTTGCTCCAAAGACATTTTCTCTCTCTTTCTCTCTCTCTCTTTATTAGGTCATATGAATCTGAAGATTCTTTGATATGTTCTGCTTCATCTAGTGCAGTTTTGTTCTGAGTATGGACTTTGAAAAAAAATTGATGCAAGCATAAAATGATTTTTTTTTTTTTTTAAGCAAGACATGCTCCATCTATTGCATCCTGCTAAGTATGGATTTCCTGAGTAGTTCATTCATTCATTCACAATAATCACTTCCTCTTCATTGAATTAAAGCATCCTTTCTGCTAACATGCATCATCGATTAATTGATTAAATATTGCTTGTATTAATATATTTCTGTAGGCCTATACTGATAAAGAAATTTCCCACGTCCAAACTTGATTCATAATTATTAACAAAGACCACCTGCCTGTAGACAGATATGATCAGCAAATAAACCCTGCCGAGCAAAGGGAATACTTAAACAATATTTTTAATAATTTTTTGAAAGTATATACGTGTATAATAAAGAGAGAGAGATAATAGGATAAAAAGCTATTGGACTATTGAGTGCTATGCTTTATTGTTGCATTTTGTGACATAAGGCATATTGTTTCCAGCTTTATACATTTGCAATTTCATAACCAATTTTCTCTTTTTTGGTCCACGGTTTATTCTCCTGAAAGTCAAGTCGCCAATTTCTGATGTTAAATTTTTATTGGAGTAAAATTTGCTGATCACAAGTAAACATAAAACGAAAGGTTCTAGAGAAAATAAAATAAAAAGCTAGATCTCATTCTCCCACATCTTTACATGAGCACTTCTTTATATATTTACCCCCAATTTTTAGTTCCTTACATGGTTGCAAGATTGGCTAATCAAATTCTTCTAATTTGTATGTAATTTGATAAAGCATTCCACTTAATGCAATCATATCTGCCTTCCAACAGTTTTTATCTCAGAAATTGAAGTGCGGAATGAAATTGAATTTTCAATCGAGTCTAATCGGGAAAAAATTGGAGAGTGTTGATACGAGATGCTGTGAAGCTGATGGGCGTATGACTACTGTTTGACTTTCTGTAGTTTTCATAATTCTTTTCTTATCAATGTGAGAAGTCTTAAATAGTCCCTTTGGTATTTGTTAATGTTTGCCCATCAAATTTTCAACAAATTTAATGTTTAAAATAATGCATATCTAGACATGTGTGCTGTTAACCATTTCTCTATAGAGGATTTGATTGAGACAGTAGCAAGATTTCTATTTCATTACTTTGATTCACTCTTTGAAAAGAACCTTATTTTAGAACCAGATAAAGATTCGTAAATTTGAGGTACACGATGACTGATTTCATTTTGAATGCGCAGTATGGTATTTATCACCTCACAGCTATATAATACTCGCTGCATCTGTTGAAGTATACGTTTGTTCTGTCAGCTTGCAGCACTATTTGACCCAGAAGCCAAGATTTATCCACCTGGTTACTCTTTACACTGTAAGCAATGTAGCAACCTATCCACACACACATCTCAGTCTGACAAGACAAGAAGGGTATAGGTTACCTTACTGCAGGCCACCAAAAGTACAACATTTTGTAAAAAGGGAAATGTAGACGAGTTGGTTTAAATCGCTGTGGCAGTATGTGATGAGCATGGTAGGGAATGTGGTAATATCATTCGGTGGGAAGGGGGTACCGACTGTGTTTGCAGTCATGGGAGTTGGGGTTGAGGGTGAAATAGGAGAAGCTATTAACATATTGATGAGTTTTTGAGGTGTGCTTACAGCAGAGGACAGCAGAGGAGTCCTTCATGGGGGATACCAATCAATTTGTCTGATTTCCACCTGAAAATGTATCCCCCTCCGTTTCCTACGCAGATCATGTGTGATGAATCATTCATGTTGGCAACTTTTTCTCTCTTTTCCGTGCGATGTCCCTTCTGGAAATTGTTTGCACTCTTTTGGGGGTTGATAAATCAGTTAGCTTAGAGACGTTGTGCTCGAGATGATCCATTAAACTCTGAAATATACCTATGGGGTATGATGATCTATATTCATTGAAGTAATCATTTACGTATGTACTTCGGACAGATTTATTTTACTCGGAGTGGAGGCCTCTGCAGACTGAGAAAAATATCACCATGGAACACCCCTCATTTCACAGTTGATCATTCCAAAAGTGAGGTTACACCCCATTGGTCCATTGTAACTCACTACTTGGAGTTTTCTGATGCATATTCATGAGCTGGTGCTCTCACAGCAGTGCTTTGATGCAAGAGAGTGCACATGTGTACAACGGGGTTACGCAGAGTGTGTGGACGTCTGTGATACTCTGAACGGTTCGGAGCTGCACATGAAAGTCTGTGTGCAGTGTTGAGGGCACGCAAGAGAGCTCCGACGTTGGTTCAATATCTCTCTTCACAGAAGCAGTTTTTGCTAACACACAGGTGGTAGGATTTACAGGAGCAATTTGTTTTGCGTCTTAGAAAGAGGAAGAGAAGAAAACGGAACCATCGATAAGACGACAGTTTTTATTCCAGCTACTTTATTTTCTCCATACACCAACGATTCAACTAGGCATCATCAGCGATATTATTTCATTCCTTTCATTTTAAAGTGTCTATATCAGATATCCGGAAACTTTCCTGAGAAATGGAATGAGATTCTTTCAAAGTATTTGTTTGTTTGTTTCTTGAAGTGCATGAAGACATAGCTACAACTTTGAGTTTGTGACACTGGAACTTTGAAGAGATACTTATAGATAGTGATGTGATATAGACCCTACATTTCTGATTGATCGACTGTCAAAGACATATATTCTTTCTGAAACGGATTGTGCAACTTCAAGAGAAGAAGTTTGTGGAGATTTCTACCTCATATGTGCATTTCTCGTCCGTTTGTTACGTGAACATTTAACCCTGGATTGACCACTTTGGATCACTTTGCATCTCACCGCGACGGGACGCCTTGCGCCCTCTATCAAGCTGGCGGATCTAATTCTTGGGTGATACTCTTATACCGGAAAATATTGAGTCTGACGACGCAGAGGGAATCCCTCTTTCCTTCATCCTGCAATGGATTTCATTATACTCAATGTAGGTCACAAATATCTTTCTTATTATATTCAGAAATTATGTAATTGTTCTATTCAATTATGCCATTGAATTGGTATGTCTTCAACTTATTTTATCCCAAATGCGAGAAGTTAAGGAGAAAGCTGACGAAAGAGATAGGAAGATAGTGGGGAGATAGAGAAAGAAGTTAAAACTGCAACAAACATATAAATGAGGTGGGTGAAAGATTTAAACAAGCAGTATGAAAGCTGGAATGATTTCATTTGAACATGGAAAAAACAAAAGTCATGAATGTCGCCCAAGTAGAGATTGCTTGTGAATGTGGGAGCTTGAGAGAGAGAGAGAGAGAGAGAGAGAGAGAGATGGAGGAAAGCTCATAAAGTATGTGGATAAAACACTGGCAGGTGAGCTCTAGCTATGTGCACCCAATGGGAGGATAGCTAGCTTGCTCCTCAAAGTACATCGCCCTTTCCACCCGTACCTGCTCCTTGATTGCGTATCATTTGTTGCTCTCAGAATATCATTGGTGGATCGTGAATCTCATCTTTCTCTCTCCCCGACTCCCTTACGACTCCTTCAATCCTTATTTCTCCTGCCACTTTCACGTCTCCCGTCTTTCCATCTCTCCAGCTATAGCGATGTGTAATGCGATCCCCTGAAAGGCACTTTATGCCGATTCCCAATTTCCTTCTTTGGGCTTGCTTTTTCTACTTTTTTACCTTGTCGTGCTACAAGGAAAGTACAAGTTCTCTGCTGGTCCATGTACAGGTGATTGTGGATATGATTGTTTGCAAACAACCATAAAACTGTCAGATCGATATGCAATTGAGCTATCAGACCCCCTGTTCATTTCCTCTCGTAAGACACCAATTTAAAACTTCAATCTCTTTATATGCACTAGCCAGATGGACCCCTTGCATTGAATAACAATTTGAAAATGCCAATTTGCAAATATAAATGCCATTTCTCTTGAAGTAAAATACATTTACTCATGGAACAAATGGATACGAATGCATTGAGAAATATATAATCACCGTTTTATTGCTCAGCGAAGGTCAAGTTTGTTTTCAAACTACTGTTCAGAACCATTTACAGTGAACGTAATTCTAATACAATGAAATATGATTTTCATTTGATGGTCATTTCGACCTCTAAGAGATCTTTATTCCCTGTATGTAGTCATATTACTTCCTTTGTAAATAGTTGGTAACGATGTTAACACAGCAGGGGGGGGGGGGTGTACATTGCTTGTATTTTATTATTTGTTGTATGTCCCTTTATTCAGGGGATGTGGTTAGAAAATGCACATTCAGTATTCTGTACCGTAATTTATGAAATCAAGCTTTTTACTATAGTACTTTTTACTTACCTTACCTTACTAAAAAATCTTATCCTGTACAACCCTTTATGAAAAATGGGGGTACTGAAAAGCAAAGTAGAGATAGGTGTAAAGAATAAACTGGACAAAAGTGCTTAGAAGGAGCCACTGGCCATATTTTGTATACTTGCACAGTAGATATCATTATCTGTAGGTCAGTTATTGGTTAGTTTAATGAGCAAATAGAAGCTAGCTCGATATAATAGCACAGAGTTTGATGTATGACCAATTCAAATCATTTCATACTTTGATATGTTTGTCAAGACCTTTCTCTCTCTCTTTCTCTCTCTGTCTGTATGTCTGTCTCTCTCTCTCCCCTCTGTCTGTCTGTCTCTATCTCTCTCTCTCTCTCTCTCTATCTCTCTCTCTCTCTCTCTTTGTGTCATTATTGGGTTAGTGGAGGTCATAGAGAATGATAAGGAGACTATCATCCAGGCTGTCATTATCTCATTGCTGTATCTGAATGTCAATATCACCAAGGTTAAGAGCTCCCTTTGATACTGAATTTTCATTTATCGATCAGATATAAGAAGGAAACTATGCACTAACATTGAGAATGGAGAGGATTTCATTGTCATTAAGAAATATTGCAATTTGCTTTTAAAATATTATTACCGGTAATATATCAAAAAATCTTTTATGGTTTAATGATGCATAGATAAATTCTAAAATCTAGCTAAAGAAATACCCATGTGAACTGATATGGAGAATGATGTGTGTTAACTTGGTATATTTATTTACATCATAGAAAAAAAATGTTTTGTTGCACTTTTTACTTAAATTTGTTGAAGTCACATAAAAAATAATTTAACCTGGTCTCTCCTTATCCACATAAACCATGAAAAACCAAACACAGTTATTTATTTCTTGTACTAGATAAGATTATATTGCTCTATGTTTCATAAATTGCTCATCTTATTTTAATGAAGAGCTGGTTTGTTGATGAAAAGAATTCTTTACAACCTTCTTCATTGACAGACATCCTGTTAAACAGACTAGATCAAAAGTGAAACCACACAACTCAGAGGGATATTGAGTAGTTACTTATTGTGTACAAAAGTAAATAAAGCCATTGACAAAAAAAACATATAACTGTTTCCCCCTTTTCCCCTTGTTGTTTTTCTACAGGCCATGGTTTCACGCATGACGTAAAATCTTGACCGCAGACTTATTTCAAATGCAGTTGTGTGAAAAACACCATAAAATCTCTCCTTTTTTCACAGCCACAACTTAACCATCGCTTCATTTGCCCCACAGGCACAAGTGTGAATCCATTTTACGATCTTATAAATCCCTATTTCTTGAAAGGAATACCAATTATTTGTTTACTATTGTGGTAAATAAACTAGAGCAATCCTTTGATGATAAGAAGGCATTGTCATATTTACCAACAATATTTGTGGGCGGTGGTAATCACTGATCTTACTGATAAGGGATATTAAGGTGGATTAGATTATTTCATAGTATATTTAGGCCTATTATGATGTTTTGTCTGCATCGTAAACATAAATAGCTCTCTGTTTGTATTGGGTAAAGCTTCATTTAAATTGTTGTCGGTTGGGCAGGTGAACAGTAAGATTTCTAGGGAAAGACTCATTTTAAATGGAAATAATTTGTTTTAATTTTTCCTGTTCAGATAATCACAGTATGATTTGAGTTTGCTAATGTGCATGTATACATTGAATTAAAGTATCAAATTTTATAACAATATTTCATACAGAATATGATTATGTTTTGGAATTTTTAGTGTATTGTTTATTCATTACATGTACACTCAGTAACATGAATAATTCTGGAATAAATTAAATGAGAGATTTTTTTCCCTTCAACTTATTGACCTGAATTCTGGAGTGGTTCAAAACAGAATAGGAAATCATATCCCATCTCATTAAACTCAAAATGACCGGAAAATTTGATGCACATTTCATTGATTGCTTCACACAGTTTTCTTCAAGTGTCACTTTTTCAAATGAAGAGTGAAGAATGAAATGAGGAGGGAAATACGGGAATTTGACCCCTTGGTCATGATCAATACTCATCCAAGTTAATAGACTGGGCCAAACCAGGAAAAAAAATGGAACATTTTCCAATTATATCCTCATCACAATTCAGTCCCCCTGCCTGAAAAATAGGAAGACTCAATCGGTATCTTTCTTTACTGTCGTCACCCATTCTCTCTTCTCTGTCCTCCTTTCAAATGTCAATAATGAAGTTATTAAAAGTCAGCACTTGGGCCAAAATAAATAGACCCAATATTCCAATTATCATCTCATTTCTACTCTCCAGTTTTCCGTAGTGCACTATTTATCGAAACTGGGTGGAATTCTGTCGTCGCACTGCATTAGTATTGCCTCTGGTTGCATAGCCTGGCTGCTTGAAGGGGCTGGTGTACTTCTATTTGTCCATGTTTCTCGTATCTCTGAACATATTTACCTAGGTGACACGATTAAAAGGTTTCAGTTTGCTACGAAATTGAGTTAGTTCAATATTTTGTGAGCCAGTTCTGAAAGTAGCTGCATAAAGAATTCCACCTGCTCATGGCACTTCTAGATTTCATTGAAGTTCATTTTGTGAACTAGGTCTTTCCTACGTGCAGGTAATGAGTGTTGTACTTGCACTACAGTCGTAAGAATCTTTTGCAGTAAAGAGACTTATCTAGTTTTCAGTATCAAATTTCCTCTTAAAGATGAATATACCAATGTAATGACATTCATGTTCATGTGAAACAAAGCGAGAAATGAACGTAATTTGAAAGTTCTTGCATTTTGGGGGTGGGGTGTGGATCGGGATTGAGACGGTTGCCCACACACTTTTCTTGGACTCTGACGATCCAGTTCAAGACGAAATGTGTCGCTGACCCGAATATTTGTATTGACCGGAATACATAAACGATAGACGAGGATGACTAAGGTGAGAGGTAAAGGGAAACAATAGTGCGCCCTCGTCACTAATCGCGCCCAGCCACCAATCACCTGCCCCTTGTGTCGCAAGCACCTGGCTTTTGGAATTGGCGTATAACCAAGCGTGGATCGTTGACATGGCTCATTCCTCATGGTCCCGTGGGAGCGTTCTGGCCCCGTTTTTAGCCGGGCATGGGGGTCAGACGAGATCATTCTCTCGGTTCTTCTTTGTATTGATGCATGCATGCTCTCTTTGAAGCGCATTTAAACCACAAAAGCCAAATGTTCAGAGCAATTTGATTTATTTACAGGGAACCGATGTACAAAATGGTCTACAATGCGAGTTACAATACGTAGCAATGATGCCTTCATGCTCTTGCTTCATCAAACCTCGACACATACCGTTTTACCTCGTTTCATCTTATCCAACCCATTTCTAAATGTACACAAGTGTGTCAATTAATCTGTTTTTAAAAATCCACTCCATCTAGTGAAAGTCAGGAAAGTTGGGAGCAAAATATCCGGACTGTTATGGGGCTTATTTAAATGCATTTTTAGCCTCCTCCATGCGTTCAATCATCTAAGCTAAACCATCTTCCTCCGCATCCAATGAATGTCATGATAGCATGGTGTGCCATAGTTAAATTAGGATGAGTGATAAGAGGCTGCTCCCACCAGACAATCTTCATGCCATATACAGGTTTTTCCTCCACGTCTTTGGGAATTTCCGCTTGGGAACGCTTTCACACTACACTATTGATCTAAATCTCAAGTCAAGATCCATCACTCATACTTCGAGCTTTTCAGGTTGCTTAGATGCTGTGTTTGTCACTAGCGAATTAATAATTGAGCTCTGTTTTCCGATAAAGAGAATATGGAGTTATATCGGGTAATCAAATTTGAAGTACGTGGAAAAGTTGACTGTAAGCATTATGAATTACATTGTTTGTAATGTTGAGTTTGAAGTTACGCAGACATAAGCCTGTTGTGAGTATACACGTGCTTGAATTCGATATAAGAACATTGTTGTTCCCTTGGTTTGGGCGGTAATTCCTTTGGGAAACCCAGAATGACTTGACACGTACCATCCAATTTGTAGCATGAATGATGGTTTCCTAAAATTTGCATAGATGTAATACTACCAGAGACCCCGCTCGCCTCATAACCGCCGGCAACCGATTAAAAGCTTTCAGGATAATGGCACGAGGAAACGAGGGCTCCAAGTGGTTGGAAAATACCGAAGATGATGCTGAACTATACCCAGTCATAAAATGTTTTGGACCTCCTTCCTGTCTTGCTTTTAGTACTTGCTCGCGGTTATCAAGAAGCAAAGCAACATAATCTGCAAGCATCGTCATTGGAGTCTGGAATCTATGCCTCGATATCATCTCCATTTCTGCCCTCTTGTTTACATGGTGATATGTGATAGCTACAGCAATTTATTGTCATCCTTTCACATGTTACTGATATGTGATCCCTTTTCAGTCTGTGCTCATTATTTTGTCTTGTTATTGACAGTCATGGATTTTGCATTTTTTAATGGAAGAGATTTTGGCCTTAGTTTTTTTTAAATAATTTTTCATATATCTCTGTTAGATTTTCAAAAAACTGTCAGTTTTTCAATATTTCATGTCCAACAGTAAATAACGGTATTTGGCTTTGAGTATGATTATGTTTTTATGAATGTGAAAGAAAGCATCCCCATCTTTTTCTCCATATATGTTATTGGTAGATAGCCTATTTAGAGCAATTTGTGGAAAATAATCCCCTTACGAATCAAGTGATAAGGGATGCATGCATTTATGAAACAATTAGAGCAAAGGTTAACCAAAAGTTAATTGAAATGTAAATGAATTGTTACATGCAGCCAGTTTCATTAAGTTTCTATATGTGTTATATTAATAGTGGCACCACTGGTTTCCAATTATGATATTACCAGCTTTGATCATTGGTATGCTAATCATCTGACCACTGATATCTAAATGATGCTAGCACGACCCAGATAACCAGAGCCATCTTCCATTATGCAGCAGCGCTTGATTGATTGTCTCATGGAGTCATCGTGTATTCTGATATTTGTTTCAGCCAGTGGCTTGTAATTACTCCTAATTTAATATTCTATGATAGTTTTAGACACCCAAATGGAGTTGATAAAGCAGCGCCTTTAGGACTTGTGGCAGCTTTGTACCAGTTTGAGAATCGCCTTGATCGAGAAGAATAGTTAGAATATGGAAAGAAAGATCAGTCATTAAGCGTCTCTGTGTTTTTACATTATTGTAGTTATCATTGAGATGATTAGGTGTTAATGGGATGATGATGGCCTATTTTTCACAGCCTTAGGATTTTACATAGCTGAAGGGAGATGTAAGAATCACTGAAAGCTTGGTAATGCATCAATGCCAAATGAGACTATGAAAAGAGTTTACAAAAATAATATGCTTTAGTTTATGGGAAAAGTTACAGGGAAAAGCCTCCTAACACTTTCTGTATGTCTTCTTTCAGATTTCTAATGCGGCCTCTTTGCCATATAGGTGCATGAACTATAAACGGGGGTGTTGTAAGATGCAAATATAATGTGATATGCACAAGCCATTACTTGGGTGAGTGGGTGAGTGGGAGGGAGAGAGAGAGAGAGAGAGAAAGATGGAGAGATGGAGAGGAAGACGGCATGAGAAAAAGGCCAGTTTCTCTATCGATGCCCTTTTCCCATCATCTTGCTTCTCCACTACCATTCTTATGACCAATGTCAACAGTCATGCAGCTCCTAATGCATCCACCTGTTTAGCGATGATGCTCACCATAGTAACCGCATCCTCAGGCCACCAAATGTCCGTCTGTGTTCCTCCAATTATCGTATCCCTCCAGCATCCAAGGAGGGAGAGGCGAAGACCTTGTGCGGTGGCGTCAAGCGACTCCATGTCACAATTCTGAACCTTAACTGGTAGATCCTTTCAGGTCTGGAAAGAGGAACTTCCGATATTTTGGCAGCCAGATCAAACTGTTCTGGTGAATTTGATCGACCATTTATATTGGCTATGCCTGTAAACAGTATACAAGGTGCCATGAACATGCTGTGCTAGAAGTTAGACTAAACATACAGCCATTGGTTTGGTTTCACTGGAATCTAGAGAGGCAGGAATATGCTCCATCTAATATTGTAAGATGGTTCAGAGGAATGTCAGATGTGATTATTGGTATTCAGATGTTTGTATTTCTGAAGATAATGTTATCACCGTTTAGAAGAAATGATATAGGCCCTACATTTTAACAAGGAATACAAAATTATATTTAATTATAAAGGAATACTCTTTCCATATTGAACAGGTGTTAAAAGTAAGCATGATTGAATTTAACATACAAATTATTGTTACATTTACTATGAAGAATCATATTTGAAAGTTCTAGAGATGTAACAGGAACAGGTTAACATCTTCATAAGATTTAAGAGGAGAGTTAATAATAGCTTTCAATCGCAAATTCATCATGGCCAGCTCGGGAGAGAGGGAGAGTTTTGGGTAAATGGTAATAGAAGTAGGAGAGAAGAGATAATTGTGGCCAAATGGATCAGACATGCCAGATGGTTCATCTTTCACAGCTCGTAATGACACCTTTGGCAATTTATGCAGCGCCACACCATCTCCCTGCTTAAAAGCATAGATGAATGGAGAGTGTACATAGTCTTATGCTAATTTCATCAGATCAAAAGCATACCAAGGCCTTATTCATTAACTCCCTAATCATCTATACAGCACTTTAGTTGCAATCTACATCCCAGCTTTTGTCTGTTAAATCAATTAAGCACGTATGAAACCTTATAAGATTTTATGCACTTACACCTTCTGTATATGGGTCAAAGTATACTTTTTTTCTTCTCTCCTTTCGTATTATTTCTCTCTCTTCATTTCTTGTATTAACAGTTTTGTATCATTTTTAGTAATGTATTACTATTTCTCCATGGCTTGACTTCTTTGTATTATTTCACACACCCACTTTCCATTAGAATATCTCCTTTTTCTATAAGTCATTTGTTTGGAGCTGGAAAGGCGTTTACTGGGATGTACTTTAATCCAGACTTAAGACCTTTCTAGCTCTGAAGTCTGAACAGACAATATAAAGCTTAATCGTGATCTACACCTTTGGCGTATATCATAACAATCAACCCCAAAACCTTGCTTCCATGTTGATGAAAGAGCGCTAATTAGCCCATATCACACATCACGGTTAATCCAGGCCTGGAACCCGGGCGGAGTCTGATATACCGCCCTCGCCTTCTGCTATAATGCGTTGGGATGTCCTTGCAATGTACTAATGGACGAAGGCGGCGACACCTGATTGATTAGACCAATCATAGGCTGGACGATTGGTCCCTTTGTTCTCCTTAATTGCCCTCTACTGTCCCATGGTCATGGAGTCAGCAAGTCTGGCGACAAGTTCAGGTTCGATTCAAATCTTTGTTTATTTTCTTTTTTGATCTACCTGCCCGTCATTAATTCATGTACATCCCCCACCATGTGCATATCGTTCCTATCTTTATTTTTCAACTACTGTGTATATTGTTAAAGGGATTGAGTATCTTTGTCTCAGATTCTAAACAAAATCTTGGATTTAGCTCATGCTGCAATCATAATTATAAACCTTAAGAACAGTCAGGAATCCCATGACGTTTACACGCCGATCACTCTTCTGAATATGAAGATATTTATGATTGGAATTCAAAATTTATAAACAAAAAGTTTTCCCCAACTGTTTTTATAACACTACAGTCTATTGGGGAAAAGGAGTAGGGTAAAACCGGTCGCTTGAAGATTTTTACTTTTTTGAGGTACTTAATCATCATTTTGAAGTGCATATATTATTAGGGCTTCGATATTACACCATATCACAGACGCTGATAAGACGTAGGGCCATGCATCTCAGATTTGGCATTGTTAAACAATGCCTTCAAATTAGAACCAAATGGGCACAAATACTGCCAAACCATCTCTGAACTGATCAATAACTTTGCCATTATTGGAAATGCAATGTTTGATTTAGTCTGGTGTCGATCTTATGTTCATCTCATTAGTATGACTGTATTTCAGTTCATAAACACCCCCACTCCATGACAGTGCCTTTCTTGCACCAGAGCACCAATGAGTAAAGGTATCGCATGTGCAGATGTGGACAGAAAGCACCTCCAAGTCTGGTATGGTCATAGCCACGTGGAGTATGTTCGTTTATAGTTCTTGTAGCTGTATGACTCATCGCACATTCAATTAGCAGCCCGTGTTAATTAGCCGTCAGTCAATCTGCCAATCACAAGCCTCGATCAATAGTTGGCCTCGGTCACGCATTTCATGTAGGAAAACATTGTATGACGGATCACTAAATCCTTCGCCAAACAATCGATTTACTGGAAGTTTTGTTCCGTCTTTACCTAGTCTTCCAAAACAATTGTCCCATATACTTCATTCCTATTTCACATCACCCATTAGTTTCAGAAATTTAGCTTTGAATCAGCTATGACATGTTTGTCATCTTGGTAATGTAATTTACCCAACTACCAGTATGTTGAAAATGGGATTTGTTGTATTTTGATATTGATCTTCTAAAACAGAAATAGACCAGGATTCCTGAAGCCATTACCAGTCACAAGCTTTAACAAAAGACATTTAGAATAGTTTTACATCAATGCTTTTGTCGATTCGATGTGCGGTAGTGAGTGTAATTTCATGAATGGGATGATTTCTTTGTCCATGTGTCACACATCATAAAAGTTCATGTACTTTTCCCATACATTTGAAACTATAACGACAACTATAACATTGAAGTACGAAATAATACATCTTTCTACATATGAATCATCACAGAATTATTCCTTGTATTGTTACAAACTTTGTTGTTGCCAGGAGGTAGAATATATGATTTGATATTTTCCGCTGATTATAAAAGCAATCGTCCCGATTTAAGGGATAGGGCAGCCAGAAAGCAATTTTCTTTTGGGATGGTAATGTGCTATGAATAATAGATCTCTCGCCAATTCATTATGGATTGATACATTTTCCAATTGATCCATTATTGTCCGAGCAGGACTGATCAAAAAGGAGTAATTTTCGTTGCAAGTGTTTTATTTGCTTTGATGTGGACCTGACTCGATTATGAGTCATATTTTTTAATCTGTCGCAATGCTACTGTTTCCATCCTCCCCACTCACCACACCGGGGTCTCTCTATGGTTCGCCTCTCCGTTATGGAACAGTGCATGTGGATGGAGGACCACACAACCCTCATATACCGGTATATACTCCGGTGAATGCACTTTCACTGCGTGCGTGCCTGCCTGGCTGGCGTTTTATCAATATATAATGCCAGAGAAAAGAAGACGATCAAAAGTCGATCTGGATATGGGGGGCCTGAGCTGTGATGGCCATGGTGTATCCATAGCTATCATTTCTAATTAGGGGAAGGGGATTTGAAGGGGAGGGTAAGTGAACTGTGAAGGGGTTGATTGCTGGAGAGGGGTTGGTGTAGGGTTTGTATGATTGAGATGATTTATGGACGTATGACAGGAGGGATGAGCAAGTTTAGAAAGTGGTCTACGCTTTATTTTTAAAGAGATTCATTAATAGTATGCAATTTTTTTTTTAAAGGTACAGAAATGGAAATGTTTCTTAAATGACTTTTGGAGGGGGTAATGAGAGCTGAAAAACAAAAGGGTTACAAAGAAAGTAAACTGAATGGATACCAAGATGAATGATAGAAAATGTAGAAATGTTATTATTGACACATATAGAGAAATACATGTACATACCTCAAAAATATTGTGGAAGAAAAGAAAGATTTCAGAAGAGAAAGATGAGAGAGAGAGGGGAGAGGGCAGACAGGCAATGTAGAAGATATATTGCATAAAAAGAGAGAGATTTAAGAAACAAAGGAAGACAAGAGATGGAATGGGAGGAGATATATAATTGAGTGGAGATAGTCTTTACTGGCATTGTTCAATGATGCATGCATTATCCTAATGTAGATGGGCAAGAAAAGATGGGTATTCGTGGGTGTAATGGGGATGGACAGTAGACTGACTTTTGACAGCTGAGTCTGTACCTCTTTGTACTTGCAATGCAGTATCCACATTTGCTCTTGTCATTCAAGTCTGTCATCATTACAATTATTTTTTATAGGGAGAATTGGGTAGGGGTGAGAAAATATATAATTACTGAGTTTGTCAGAAAATGATCTCTCTCTCTCTCTCTCTCTCTCTCTCTCTCTCTCTCTCTCTCTCTCTCTCTCTCTCTCTATCTCTCTCTCTATCTCTCTATCTCTCTCTCTCTCTATCTCTCTACCTCTCACTCTCCTGATGAAATGCTATGGATGGTTCATCACCTACTTAAAAACCCATTTATCATATAGGTTTCTCATGGATCTACATGCATCATTGGTGATTAATCTCTCAAGGTTCCCTTTGTTTCATCATCATTAGATGAAGAAAAAAAATTAAAACAGTGGGGATTTAGCTGTATAGCTGTAGATTTTTATTTGTAGGCCTATATGTATTGATGAAAGAAGAACGAAGCTTGATTATCATGTGTTCATTTATGAACAGGTTTCTTAGAGTAGGCCCCTTATCTCTTAGTGATGATAGTCCCTCTCAGAAAAGACATAGAATGCCAAGAAGATTCCCACAACTGTTTTTCTCATCCAAACAAATTTGATTTGCTTGGCCAATAAGGACCCTCTCCCGGTTCTCTCCCCATGCCTTGCAATGCATTCTGCAGGGGCCGGGGATAGAGGCTCGTAAATTGGGAGAGTGGCGATCCCTAAATAGGCCACTTAATCCCACATCAACTCGTCAAGAAATTAATGCTGCTGCAAATTACAGGGATAAATGGGAAGATGCCCGTGTGTAGATGTGTTTTATGTATTTGTTATGCGAGTACTAGCTTTCTCCCAGGTTCTCTTCAGAGGGTACCGTGTCATTGCACTATCAGCCTCGTCTCTGTACATCAACATATCCGACTCGAGCAGGGGATCTGTTTTTCTTTCACATCCTATTTATAAAGCTCTGTTTTACAGCGATTCTTCAAATTCCCTTTCCTCATAGAATTCATGTTTCTTGATAGTAGGAGTTAAAGACGACCTCAGTTTCAATGTCTCACCAGCATTTCTCTCAGGAGATTTAAACTTTAAAATAGATTTTTAAGAGGATTTATTTTAATGTGTATGACACTGAAATCACTTATAAGCTCATTTTCTTAACATGACCTTTCCTAAAAATAAGTTACTGTAGGCTTTGGATTAATAGATATTTAATTCAAACATGTCTGATGCATTCTAGACAATTTACATTTTATTTGACAGGTTTTCAATACTATTTATTAAGCTCAGAGTCCTTTTTAATCTTCATGTTCTCTAGTTCTATTGTATGGTGATGTATAGCACTGTGGGTTCTCCAAGGCTGCTCACCTAATAATAGATAACTCATTCAATTTCTAATTTGTTTGGGATGACCATATTTTACGTTTCCCACAGATCAACAATGGCATGATGGGTAATTTCATCGACATCATTCATAGAACATGTATCATATATACGGCACATCTCTATACAGTGCATAATGAGAAATACTTATTGTATGTTACCAGCATGCATAATTGCGTGTTCATATGATATATTCCCATGATATTAGTAATATATATCTGCCCCTCTTTTATGCTAATCACTAGGTATTGGAATGTGATGGTTGACTTTCACTCTGAAATTTCTGGTGTATTGTAGATATTTCTAATTCTTCACATACAAGTGTAGGATATAAATGGTGATGATAATTTTCCTGTAGCCTTTTCATCAGCTCCTAACTTGCTCCATAAAAAGGAAATTCATATTCTTTTCTTATCTCGCTTCAACATGATTTGACAGGAAGTCAAACACTACTTCATACCCACTCCATTGCTCATTCGCAAGTAGAACGTGACATGAAAATCATAGAGCAAATAGACATTGAGATCTCAAGTCGTGATATGTCAAACACTTTCCAGACCTGCCTGCCTGCGCATGTCATCTGTAGGGTTTTAATGGGTGAGGCAAAGTTCAAAAGTGAAGTGCTAAATCAACGGCTCTATTTAAACATTTGACATGCATTATCCTCCCTGCATCATTCAACCCCAGCCAGGCCTTTCAATTGCATATAAAGATGGATTATGATTTCCTGTGATGAAAGAAAAGATAACCTTGCTCTTCTGTGATGAAGTCATCCAGGGAGCATTTCTCCCTCTCTCTCGGCGAGATCCCAACGAAAGATTCAATGATGGCAAAACCAACGAGAACAATTAACAAACGCCGAAGCCCTTAATGAAGAAAACAGAGCAGAGTGATCTAGCTTTAAGAGCACAGTGCGGCTGCACTTTCTTCAGCCTTTCAATCACATTTGTTTTTTTGTCTTTCTCAAATCCATTTCCTCCTTATTCTTTCTTGTCTTGGATGCGATATGAAAGCATCATGTTAGACCTGCAGAAGACTCAATAGTTGATTACGTTCTATTGAGTTGAATAAAGGTCAAGAGATTTTCCTTGATTTCACCGAAATACAGAGTGCAGTGCACCGGCATCCATGTTTACAAATTTTGAATAAATTCTTCCATTAGTGGTCGGGGGGTAAGTGAACCTATGTGCTGTGTTGGAATATGACCAAGAGGCAAGAGCGCGTTGGTTGGCGCACAAGGAACGTACTGTTCTCTGGCTAACAAGCATGGAAGAAGATAGTCTAAACAAGTGTTGACAAATAATACAATTGCCTCGCTCAATTGGGGTAGTTTCAATTAGATTATTTCCCCTGCAGCTGCCCTGCAGTACCTGGGGCAGGAGAGGTGTGAGTGAGAGGAAGGGCAGCTGAATGAAACAGAATGGAGAGGAAAAAGGGGTGGGAGAAGGGATGATGGAGGAAGAGAGAGAGATAGAGAAAGAGAGTAACAGACAGAGACAGACAGACAGACAGACGGGTGGACAGAGAGTTATGAAGAAGAGGAAAGAAACCCTACAAATTTTGAGAGAGATAAAAGCCTTATATATCAAGCAAGATATATAATCAGTATTTTTTTCTAATAAACACCTTAAGATAATAATTCATTTTTATTAAGATGTGAAAAACAGAAAAAATTAGATTAAACATAGTCCATTTGGTGAAAATCTTTTGAAAACCACCACCACTCCTTGCGGCTGTGGTTCCATGTCTTTTCTTCCATCTCTGTGTCCTCCATTAGATGGTGGCAAATTCCTAGGAGTGTCAAACCCACAAGACCAGAGAAGGTTAGGTCACGCGGGATGACACATCCAGACAATGGTGTGTCGGCACATCACAAGGCACGCACTACCGTGTCAATATTCCTGGCAGAGAGGGAAAAAAATTGGTTTGGTAGCGGCAAAATTATGTCACGTTTGGTTGTAGTTTGCACATGTAGGCGAAGCTCCTTGTAGCGTGTGATATGGTATGTGTGCATGGAATTTTCAACGCCTTAACTATTCAGGACACGTGGACTCGAGATATGTTGGCCCAGATTAGAATTTAACGATATTTGATTCATATGTATTAGTTATGTGGCTATGTGTGCCGCATACTTCATTGCCGTATGATGCAATGATTATCTTGATAAATTTACATTCTAGTTAATATTTAATACAAATTTTGTCCAATTGTCCATGTTCAAAATCTTCTTGGAAAGAATGATGGAACATCGATATTATTGTATTTCAACAAAAAATGTAATATTTTGTATATGAATCTTTCTCTGTCTGTATCTAAATTTATAGTACAAATGTTTGGAGGTAGTTCATGCATGGTTCATGATGTCCTCCCAAACATCATGACAAACCACCGATAGGAATGTCTGGGTTTTATTGCCCATCAAGATCGACCTAATACATCCGAAGAATGCCATAGCGATCAAAGTACTTTAAAGATTTTATGGAAAACACTTGTCCTTGAACCTCGAGAAAAGTTCTATTCCCTACCCTAGTCAAATTGGCGGTATATTCCATCCGAAACATAAACCTAGAAATCTGACTTGTATATATCCATGATAACTGCAGGTCGTGATGAGCCAAGTATGGGGACGTCATCATCTGACCTTTCTCAATTTAGGTCGGCAGAGTGGAGATTCGTTTGAAGTGCACGTCCCAATCTGAGTTGGTTCTGAAACAATTGATCACCCTCATCAGTGCACCCTTATTGCTCTCAAACCAAACCCTCACCGTACTTTTGCCGCCTACCAATTCATCTTGCGCCAATTATGGGGCTCCGCATCCATTACAGTTCTACCCTTTAAACCATCATGGAGCTTTTTGGATACATTTCTCCTCATGTGGATCATCTATTTCTTCCTTCTTATCTCAACTCCTTTGATTTGTAGACTCTGGTGTACTCTTTGTATGTAACAATAGCTGCATGAAACTTCCACACCATGCACACCCAACGTATTGCCCCAAAATCATTCTGTTTTTTGTTTCACTGATTCTCGTTTTCTTGCCAGGAACTTTTTCAATTTTTAATGGAAACTCGTTCAAAATAAGTAGCAAGCCTCTCTATCCATAGATTTGTGCTGAACAAATATTTTTGTATCGTTTTCAGCAACCCTATTCTTATGATTTCTGTCATTTCATCTTGAGTCATCTCCTATCTTTGACATCAGATGAGTGTGCCATTATTTCTTCGTATCAACCCAATCTATCTCTCACAACTTATGCTGTGCCATGATTAGTTGTAGTTCAGAGACCTAGCAAGTCTTATCGATGGTCCATATCTCTGTAATGATTTTGGTTTGGGCATCTGGTTGCTGTCAGAAAGGTGTAAGATATCAAAGAAACTACTCGCTCATCTCCATTTGTCCTTTCATTCCTACATACACACAAACTGTTCCCTCATGCTCAATTCCTTGCGTGATACATCAGCAGCTCCTTAAAATGCTTTTCTGAGAAAGGTTTTTAGAAAGAACCTTTTAGAGTTTGTCAGAACAGAAATGTATCGTACCATACTGATTTTCTATATTCGATTATGACTGGTTTTGTAAAAGAAAATTAATGAGAGTAAAGTGACGCAGGTAGGAGGGAATGCAATTATCAACCCACAAATCACTTATGAACAGTTTGTGATATAGAACTGAAAAACTGACTTGTGGAGAAATAACACATTTCCTCTAATTGAATTATTTACACATTTTTGTCATTGAATCAAGTTGAACAAGCTGTCAGACCAACATAAAAAAAAAATCTTCTTATTGTTGTTCTTGTTGAATCAGGGGTGGATGTCGGATTCTGTAAAGAAGAGGGGGGGGGGGGCACAATGCTGCAAATGTCTTTGGATAAAAAAAGATTAAATATTTTCTGTAAAGGCCAGATTTCATTTGAGGCGTGGGCTGGTTGTGCGCCCTGGAAGTCTGCTAGGAGAGATTATTGAAAGTAGAGAGTGTAGAGTAGTAGAGTGACCTGGAAAGGAAAATAGTTTAGAATGGAGATATTGTAGAGTGACATCATTCCTTGTGACTGGTCGGTCACCCACTGTCCTCCCCCACGCTGGGATGAAGCGGCAACAGTAGCGCAATCACTAACTAGCATAACAACCCACCAATTAGGGTATGTCAGTGGGTGAGAGAGAGAGAGAGAGAGAGAACAGCAGAAAGGACTATAGGGCTTTGGATTTATAAGTTCTAGGAAGGAAAGTCATGATTACGAAGAATAGGAAAAGGAGAGGGGAGAGAAGCCAAATAAATGGGGGAATCAGGTCATTCTAAGGACAAGCAAAGAGTCGGAGATAGAGTGAGAGACAGACAGAGAAAGAAACAGGGTGAGATAGAGAGAGAGAGAGAGCGAGAGAGAGAGAGAGAGAGAGAGAGAGAGAGAGAGAGAGAGAGAGAGAGAGAGAGAGAGAGAGCAAGCAAGTATAAATTTTTCCAGTGTGGAAATAGCTATAGGAATGTTCCTCAAGAATTGATGGATAACTGAAGTTATAGAGATTGTACCCATACTACATTACAAACATGATATTATATAAAAATAAAAAAAGGGAGACAAAAAAGTAAGGACTTTGATGAAATGTGCTGGTTTGATGATTGTACTTTTCCTGTTGACAGTTTGGTAATTGTACCATGTCCACATCTTCAGTGGATCATTCCTCAATGAATGTTGGATTTTATTTTTAGCTTTGACCCCTCCTTAGACAGTTGAAACAGGTATAAAGGAGATACCGCAGTGTCCTCCAATTCCATGTAGTCCCCCATATTCACTTGTATTGAGGTGTCAAAAAAGTAGGAGCTCCTGGCTGATAAAAATGCTAATGGAATACATACGGGCTCATTATATTTCAGCATGCTGATATGTCATGGTCCCTTAGGAATGAAATTAAGCATGTCTATAGCACAGAGGAAGAAACTGTTTAGATATTGCCCTTTGCGGAAGAAAAAAAATCATGACCAGAATGATTTGAATTTCAAATTGTGTGCACGTCCACCATGATAGATGAATGTTAAATTGCCCTCTGACAGTAGTACATTATATGCCCCTGTGCACGTAGCATTTTATTCAAGTCAAATTGGATGTCAGTTTGGGAATTAATACCTGGAAATTGATGATAAAGCAGTATGGTCAGTAATTAAATACATCAAAGTAGAAGATGAAAAGGTCAATGTTAAATTATTGGTTTTATTTTTATTTGTCAAGAAATGGGATATAATTGGACCAACTTGATTTATGTGCTTATGTTTATATGGACTTGCCAAATCCCATCTGCCATTGCTAAGAAAGGAGCTATAAAACCTGTAAAAATGCATGATAAGTTTAAGAAATGCAAAATGATTTTTAGAAATTGTGATTGTTTTTTGTCATTTAAAGACTGTTATAGAGTCACATGGATGTCTATTAGTAAATCATCAAAAGATAGTAATGATTTTTTCTTTCCCATCAAATTTTGTTGTGAAGTAAAGGTTCTGTCTTCCTCTTCAACAAGATAAATTGCATGCAGTTTGATTGATATCCGGCAGACATTATTCAATTGTCCAGTAGCAAGCCTTTGTTAGCCAAATAATATGATTTGATTGAAAGCCCAGTGCAAAGATTATTTAATTCTTACAAATAATGACCCACGCCGACGTACTACATAATTGACGACAACCTGTATTATTTGCTAATTAGTTCCATTCTTCCAGCAGGCTCTCCGATGGATGAGAGCAAATTTACTTTGGGTATGAAGCAGATCGAGAGAAAGCTTTTAACACATTACACCTTGGTGCTAATGAATCACGGCACTCGCGGATCTTGATGATACCCCCAGCAGAGTCCAGCGACAGATGATCGTGCAATCAACGCGTCTCTAGAGATCCGACGCATTGAAATTAAACTCAAATCAGTCCTGAAATTTTAATTGAGTCTAATGACTGTAAATTACATGTAATATATACCTGAGGTCCTTTCGTCTAGTCACTTTGTTCGCTAGCTGATTTTGTCCGCGTGGTCGGAATGCGCTGTCACAGCGGATGTTATTGCAGCGAGAGCTATGATGGAGTGTGAATGTTTGCGCAAAAGATTAAATTTTATGATCAAATGAACCAGCGGAATGTTCACATTGAAATGCTTTATATAGGTAAGCTGGATATTAGATTCAGGAAATGCAAGTCGTGGGAGGGCATAGAAGAAAGAATTTTCTAATGAAATGAACAAAGTGTGTAAATGAAATGAAACTAAATCTTACCATACTTTGTGAGCAGGAAATTTTATGTAGGGTAAATAAATGTTAGCTTTGATAATGGTGAATGGGCTGAACATAGTACAAAATATCACACACCCTAGGATCAATACTCACTCTCTGTAGAAGAGATGGAGAGGCCAAGATTCTTTCCATTTCTTTTATTCATTTGTCCTTAAGTGGACGTGACCATTTTGTCTCCAAATTCATTCATGGCAGTTTTGCCCTAGAGCTGACTCGGTGTGTTCAGTGTGTGCTGTTACTTATGTCTTGACCCTCGACATCATTCAATTGATTGATAATGCTACTGTAATTCTCGTCACAGTGAGAATTTTTTTTGGTTTTCTATCATTCTTGGAAGAAATGGTGGCTTAATTGACAGGTGAATATGGTGCTACAAAAAGCCTTATTCACCTGTCTTATCAACCTGAAATGGAAGCCTTTATTTGGAAGGGAAGATGTTAATTGTATGGATTCAGAAAATGTTAATTTATGTGCTTTCAGGTTCTAAATGCCAAGAAGGAAAATTGATTATATTGAAATCATAAGAAAGAATAGTTACAAAAATGAGTTCTTTTGTCCATAATATTATGGCTTAAGCTCTGATAGGTCAGATGACACCTTCTTTCCCATCTTCTGAAGATAACAGGACGTACCCCGCTAGTTTCCCTAACAAGCTAAGCCCTGGTCATCCTTTCTTATCGTCCAGACTCCAGACCAGGGGTTCTTTCTTTCATCGGGCTTCCTCTCCGTCCCCTATGTAAATCCAGTGTCCAGGGCAATTTGTGACGGTGAATTCAATCAGTCTACGATGATAAGATAGGGCCTAATTGGGTCATTTTCCTTCTGCTGACAGGTGATTAGTCCATCAGGGAGACCCAGTGGGAGAAAGGCAGACAAAATGGAGTCCGGATTACAAGTGGGATGAAATGAAAAATGACAAAATGGAAAATTGTGGAAGGGAGGGGGGGGGGGGGGGAGGGGGTAGGGCATGGAATAGGTCATCAAGTCTTGATTGCAGTATACCTGGGGGGACAGTACCTTCTGTCATCCTGGCTACTGAATAGAAAGAAATATGGTGTGTATTCATTTTTAATGGTGTCATATTTCACTGTTCTCCACTTGTACTTGCAAATGAATAATGTTGATGAAGTGCCATTGGCAGATTTAAGATGGATTCAAATGTGTCAGCAGCATGATTCAAACAAGCAAAGTATTTAATATGAAGATTGTGATTATTTTTTCCCCTTCAAGTTGAGGGGTTAGTAAGGCCTTTCTGCAAGCAGAGGCATGCATATATTGACATCTTTACACATCTTTGCCTTTCTTACATTTGATCAGAGCTGCATTAATATGAGCTCCTGTCATTATGTTACTCATACAAGTTGCTTTGCTTGAATGCATCTGTATATTTCACACCAGTTAGTACCTATTGTCCAGAATAATTCAGGGATATTGACAAGCCTTTCAACCTTTACTCAATGAACATTGGGTTTCCTTCAAACCTTCCATATCTTATGGAATTAAGTTAGATGAACCCAACATGTCAATTGTGTCTGCCTCATGATCAACAGTTTACAAATTTCTTTTATAAGATTTATATATGAAGAAGAGAGTTCCCACTGTTCACTTCTGCTTGGTACAAGAATACATTGGTTTCGGTGTTCAATGGAGCCCTTTTAGATTTTGCTATTATATAAGTGTTATTTTTGACAGTGATATTAAATTCTTTTATTGTTTTTACCATAGCTCTTTTTCAATTTACCAGAGCACTTTTTGAGCATTTAAGAGCTAAATTGCTCACCTCTCCCATGTAATTTTTTTTCTTACCGATTGCTATGTTTAAACTTTCAGCAATGGTAACGATCCTTGAATGTGAAAATTTGCAAAGCAACCAAGTGGATGTTTTGCTCAATCGTGCTGTGGTTTGTGACACCTTAGCAGAAAAGACATGCACTTTCCGCAGAGGGCACATTTTCTTTGCGCTTCAGCTGTACGAAACATGGAGTAGTGGGGCGTGAAAAACGCGGGGAACCTTGCCACACCGATCGATTGTGAGCTCATCTGAACACTATGTAGAATTCATGACCGACGGTTCTTTCCTTTCTACCCCAGTACCCAAAAGGCAAATTGCTCATACGGTTTTCCCTCTCTGATTCCTCTTTTTTTTACAAGGTGGTAATATTTCTATGAATTTATGCAATTGACATACATTGAACTAGAAAATTTGTTCTCACTTCTCACTGTATTGGGAAAGTAGCGATGTATTTTTCACCAATATAATGACAGCATCAAAATATGAATCCCCTTTCAAACCCTGTATGAATATGAAAATTATTAAAGTGATTTATTGAAAGCAAATAATGAATAGCTGACAGATTAATTGGATTATTACAAATCAATGAAGGTATTATCGCTATTATTGATAAAATTTCACTTAAACAAAATTTAATCACACATACCTAAGAGCAATAGGCAACAAAAATACACATACAACTGCATGTACATTCTAGCTGTAAACTCATTATGGAAACCATTGCTGTGCTATATTCTGTGGCGCTATGTAGAGGCAGATGTGGCATAATTTTTTTCGAAGGTCAATTCCTTTCTTCATGTGCTCAGGAAATGGCAGCTAACTTATCCTTGGGTGATATACAATAGCATTCTCATGCACACTCTATATACTGGCATTGTGCTTCGTTAACATGGTGAAAATGGGCAAGTTAGCCATTGGAAGATGAGATATTGACTAGAAATGAAAACTGATTGTAAATATTGAGTAGGGAGTGAATGGCAAGCTGTTTTGTAAAATTCCAAGTAACCATTTTGATGAATATAGACTGACACCACATAAATCATGCAAGTATACAAAATCTCAACTGTAACTCCTGAAAAAATACACCCTAAAAAAACACTTATGTTAGAATGCAAATAGATTGCTAGTGGTTTAATATATCTGCTTGTCAGCTATTTATCAAAGCTTTTAAAAGTGATTATTGTAAGCAAGAAAGAGGTACAAAATATTGAAGTACCGTATACTGTCCTGTAATATATGGCACATAGTCATAGATACTACCAGAAGTTGGCTACAGTCATGTCCTTATTTTTTTTATAAAGATCATACCCACAAATTACAGTAAACATCTCTCTGAATAGGTGTTTGTACATGTGGTTTTCACTTTACCTTTAATAATCTGAAGAACATCATTCTCTTTTCAAGAATAACATGAGTCATACAGTTGTTCTGTATAGCTGTTGTGAAATGTCATTTAAAGTGCTCAACTAAAAAAGATTCTTTAAAAAAAGATTATTCACATTCTTCACTTTATCATTCTATTTCTATAGCTAGAGCAGCTTATGTTCCTTTTCAGCTTTGCAATTTGTAAGCTGTCAACCTAACATGATTAACAACATCATCATATAATGAAGTTCTCTTAATCCTGTGCTCAGACAAAATTGTGTTTTTCTTTGGCTTGTGGGGGAGACATTTATGAAAATGATACTAACCCCCTGACCCGAAAAGTACTACAGTCTCTGGTCTAGCTTAGTGAAGGGATGTTTGCTTTTTACCTTGATACAATGGTCACCATTCTTCAATTTCTGGTCAATTGCACTTAGATTTCCGCTTGTACAATCAACCCCCAGATCAATATTTCATTTGTTACTCTTTTGTATATTTGTTGTGTATTACATTAAAGTGTTTTCATTTATTTTGATTAAAAATGCTATTTAGTACCAGTCATTTTTTTCTTTTTTCCCCTTCTGTTATCCTTTGATTTTTGACAAGTATTTTAGGTTACAAAAGGCGGCGTTGGTGTACTAGCAATCACTGTCACATCTCGTTTGTGTTCATCATGTTGATTAATGTATGAAGCTGGGTTGTAATTTGCTAGAAGATATAATTTGTTGAAAATGTAAATATTGAATACAAGCTAATCAACAACCTAGATTACTTTTTGAATAGCTACTGGTTGGTGACATATCTTCCCAAATTCCCTCTCTCTTTTCCCCTCTTTCTTTCCGGCCCTCTGTGATGTTTACTTCCATTCATTTTCTCAGTTCGTAAAGAGCTGTCACCCTCATTGTCAGTTATCATTTGTAACCAATTGTAAAGGTTTAGATTCAAAAGAATATAAATTCAAATGGAAAATCATGTCAGGTGTACAAACACTCAACAAATGGCTATTTGAGGGGGTGGAATGACTGTTAAAGTCTAATAAGATATTTAAATGCATTTGAGATGGTGATATATCTGACAATATATCCCATTTTCTTGTTGCTTGTATCATATGATCTAGTACACCCTACTTCATATGTATACATAATGCTTACAGGATGCATTTCATATGGGGGAAAGAAGAGTGGATTTCCCTGGAAAACAATCTGCATAATTTTGAAGCTGTCAGTCATAGGGATACTCAAGTAGTTTGCCCATTTCTCCTTCCTATTTCAACGTACTCTACTCCTCTGGGGACCTGCGGCATCATGGCGGAAATGCGTTATGTTCACACAATCACAAAACATTAAAGAAGTAATGTTTTATTGAGCTTTTGTGATTCAGGCACCCAGATCATATGGGTGTGTTTCTCATTTGTGTCACAAATGAATTTGTACTTCATTATTGAAAAATCTATTCTTCATCAATGAAATATCTACTATCACATTTTTTTCTTTTTTGATGTGAAATCAAGAAAAGTCAGATTTATAACCCAATTATTAACATGGTTCTGATTTATAGGTCTACATACAGAACATTGACGGTTCAAGTCAAAATATGAAGATAAAGCAAATAGTTCATGTCAGTGCCATTAACATCATCAGTAATATAGCAGAATGATTTAAGAATATTTGAAAACCCTTAAATCATATTTTATTCCATATGGAGGGATTTGATGTTGATCATCTCATAATCTATTAATCTGACCAAAGGAAAGTGAAGAGAAGACCATTCTGATATTGGATTATTGAGTAGAGACAGATGTCTGGTGACTAGAGCATCCATGATGTGTGTAAACACTCCAATAAATCTTGAAGATTCAGGATGCTTCATCTCTCTCCTAGAGGCTTCATTGATGCACCATCATGATCATGGAATTTAAGAGGAGATGAATGGAGATTAGGCTTGAATTCAGTTATTACAAATTATTCAGAGCACCGGCAAATTCTGCAGATATCGGTCTATGAATGGCAAGAATCGGTTTAGTATCAGTGTTATTTGGGATATTGTATTTAAATCTTCTTTAAAGATGTATTTTACATCATAAGTGCTCATTCTTAGTCACATATTCATTTTTTTAAATTGAAAAGGCCCACTGCAGGTTATGATATATCTATCATTTATGTTCTGGAGGAATACTGTATTTACAGATATCCATTTAATAAAGATATCACTTAATGTATAGTTGCTATTACTATTCAAATTATTTTAATTCTCTCTCTTTTACACGCACACACACACTCAAAAAAAAAAAAGTTTAAATGTGAAATAAGAATATTGAGGTTAAAAAGAATAATTCAGCACATCCATCCTGTGAACAAAACATGTGTTCATGCATGCACATATTTACTTATTCACAATCATTTTCATATTACACTGCTTCCCTAGCTTCCCCTCCCTCCCATGTACACATCAGCGATTATTCACCTGCGCGCAAAATTTGATTTGTATCCACTAACTCGGGGAGCTCTCGGAGCATCGCACACAGGGGGGTTCCTGGGATACGAAGTGCTGTATCGATGGAATTACAGCTTGATTGTGTTATCATTGCTGTATGATATGACATTTAATCAAATAAGCGCAACCTTTATTCTCTCTTTCCTATTGTTGTGCTAAGAGTAGTAACTGAGAGGGCAGAATGCAAGGGGAAGAGGCTTTTTTTTTAGGTCATGACTATAATGTGATGCCCCCGCTGTGCTAAAATTGTTAATTCTACGGAAGCCCTATTTTTGTGTGTGTCATACCTTCCAGCTAGCTGCATTGCCGTGTGATAGAATGATTTGAGTTTATTCATACCTTCTAAGTCAACATATCACTTATCAAAGAAATTTTAATGCACTTGAAAAAAGAGTTTTCACACCCAATCACCCTGAAGTCATGTGGTAAAAAGTTATGCATTTATTTACGCTGGTGCACAATTCTACAGTCCTATAGACTTTTCATTTTGGTTGTCGGTTCGAGCAGATTAATATTTGATCATAAATACTTCGGACATTTTCAATCATAAAACCCTAAAGCAGCAGTGCCACTGGGCCTATGAAGAGTAGAATGAAACTGATTGTGTATAGGCTACATGATGAAATATATGGCATCAAAGCTGTTTCTGTATTTTGTAGAGTTTTCAAAGATGGTGATGATTTTGATGTGGGTGTTGATGATAGGGGTAATAATGGTGATGATTATAATGACACTGAGAATCCCAGATGAATGAAAACTTCTTTGATAATTAGTTTGATGATTGAAGTGTAATGAGCGCCATAAACTGTGCCCATTCTTTCAAATAAAGCCCCTGATTGGCCGAAGATGTCAGGTGACGAAAGAAGGTTGTGATCCGTAACAGACAACTCTCCTTGACTTACTGTCTCTGTCTCATGATGGGGCATCCATTACTATATTAGTCATCATCTACCCATTTTGTTCTATCATCAATCACCCTCATCTAGACCATCAGGAGGGCAAGCCTAAGACAAATTTACAGAGTAAGATGGTTGTATGCTGGTGTGTTAGTGAGACCAGGAGGAAAAGTGGGAGAAGGATGAGAGAAGAAGGATGGGAGAAGGATGAGGAGGAGGATGAGGAGGAAGAGTAAGGGAGGATATAACAGAGACCATGCAAGGAACAACAACAAAGTTTGGAAGAGACAAATTGACAAAGCAAGATGGTTGTATGCTGGTGTGTTAGTGAGACAAGGAGAGAAAGGGGGAAGAAGATGGGAGAAGGATGAGGAGGAAGAGTAAGGGAGGATATAGGAGAGAGACCATGCAAGGAACAAAAAAGAGTTTGGAAGAGACAAATTTACAGAGCAAGATGGTTGTATGCTCATGTGTTAGGAAGACCAGGAGGAGAAGGATGGAAGATGGGATGACGAAGAGATTAGAATGAGAGAGGAATGAGAGAAAATGAGGAGGTAGACCAAGGAAGGAGGTTAGGGGAGAAACCAGTAGAGGGTGTAGAGTTCAGAAGAGACACATTTATAGAGCAAGATAGTTTAATGCTAGTATGTTATTGAAACGTAGAAAGGGGGAGGTGGATAAACTAGAGAAGAAAGACGAGAGGAGATAGGAGAGAGACCATGAGAGGATGAAGAGTGCAAACTCAGAGATAAATACAATGATGGAAAGAGAAGAGGATGGAGAAAGAGTCAGCAAAGAAGTGGAGACTGACATTCTAGAGAGTTAAATGTTAAAATATGAAAGATTGCATTGATGGATCTGCTTAAAAAGTTCATAGTATTTTTGTGTGTGCTGATGGCCAGAAGCGCATGATCATTACACACCATTCTGGCTCCTACCAATGATATGATGTGCAAGAGGCACAGATGATGATAAGAAGAGAGGGTTTTGTGGATGAAAGAACCAAAGAGAATGAATCATTTTGAAGTACTTATATTTTAATCATGACCATTACTGCCCCGACAGTTTTCTGAATCCTCTCTATTCCATGTTTTCATTCATGAGAACAAGGGGCGCATTTGTGAATAAAGCCTGCTACATACTTGAGTTGTCATGTCGATACATCATCTATTGTGTGTCATTATTGACCTAGTGACAACACCCTGCTCTTCAGCTGTGCATGTTCTATGGCAATTAGGTGATGCGATCCATTTCGCCTTCTGCTCCTAATTACCCCCTTTTTACTCCTTTATTTTCTCTCTC
This sequence comes from Strongylocentrotus purpuratus, assembly GCF_000002235.5. Lineage (NCBI taxonomy): Eukaryota > Metazoa > Echinodermata > Echinoidea > Camarodonta > Strongylocentrotidae > Strongylocentrotus > Strongylocentrotus purpuratus. Next base: position 22,910,618 of record NW_022145612.1, read on the forward strand.
TCCCTGTGTTTTTTTGTTGTTGTTATTCTTTTACATTACGTTACAATCTCTTCCCTGTCTTATTTATTATTTTATAATTCAGCTGTTTTGATTTTGGGTGTCTTTTTTTCTTCTCCATCTTTCTCCGTTCCATGTTCATCTCTTCCTCCGTCTCTCTCTGTCTTTCTGTCATGCACAAACACTCTTAACATTGCCCTTGTAATTATTGTATTATCTCCTCACGTTTAATTCTATCATGCTATCACTTTCTCTCCTACTCTCTATCACAACCTTCCTCTGTGTTTCCCATTCCCACGTTCATTCTCCATGACATCCAATTCAATCTGGGCGGTTCTCTGAAGCAAGAAATCAAGGATCGTTCCAGTCTGTCATTACAACTAGATTGATCGCTGTACTTATCTGGCTTTTTGTGGTGATATTACGATTCGCAGTGTTTACAGAGTAAATTCCAGGGAAGTCCCTTGGTTGGTAGAGATGAGCGTTTGTAGTTTGCGCTTGTAGTTTTTGCTTGCTTTGGATCAAGCGTTTTTATTTACTCGATGTCATTGACATGCACTGCTTGTGCTAGTGCACTGTTTAGAATTATGTAAATTAGTCAGACTGATTTCCATTTTGGAAATGCTTCATTAATAGTAGCATTCATTCATGTTTGTTTAGTTATGATGTGAATATGAAAACTAATCAACTACACAATTTATGCTACTGTTGTTCAAGTTGTTTGTAAGCCTTGGGCATGAAATTGCTATTTGTTAACTAGATCTCAGACAATAGTTCTTGATCTGTCTAGACAACTTATTGTCTCATAGGGAACTGTACTTGTTTGGATGATAAATAAAGCTGTCATAAAAAGAAATTCATTATTGAAAAATGGGCTATTTTCTCGAAAGATTAAAAAAAATACTCTGCTGTTATTAAAATATGAACTTTCAGTCATTTCCTTTTTGGGGGGTTAGAGAGGAGGAGCTACAGTAAACCTATTATTTCTTTTCAGCCGTATCATTTTCAGTTGTCTCTGCTTTTAACTTTGTGTTCTTCAGTTTGTTTTCTTCAGTATAGGTCATTGGGGTATACAGCAAGTTATTTCCTTTGCAGAAATAATAGTTTCTTCATAGATCTGCTACAAGATGTTCAAGGAATCTGTGAGGTTCACGGTTTTACAATTTCAGAGAAGGAACCATAAAAATTGCCCTCCTTATATGGGGGTTATGTTAAGGGTACAAAAACAAAGAGTTTGTGGCTCAGTCCACATCATTATTCAGGTGGGACATGTTTCTTTCTGCACCTCGGTAATTTCAGAGGAAATATTTTGGAGTGTTCATTGCTAAGAAAACAAAGGTGTTAAATCACTGTTGATTCTACCAAGTCTCCCAGAACCAAACTTTCTCTTTTTTTCCTCCACACTCCACCATCCTCCTCAAAACGAATTTACCAGGTTCAAGCAACATCCCGGCATTGTCTATACGAGGTCAAGAACAAAGGAGGCCACACGTATTGCCGCCTCTTTATGCCCATCAATGCCCGCTCAGAGAGAGAGAGAGAGAGAGGGAGAAATAAAGATGATCTTATGTCGGTCGTCGGCAACTCTGCATTTATGATAACCCCGGTCGTACTCCCATTCCTCTCAATAGGAAACTGGGTCGATACCGGATGAAGATATTGATGCAGGGTCTCTGGCGTGGATCCCAATCGGCTACCACTCTTCCCTCTCTTCTCCGTTGCTCCCTTTAGTCCTGTATTCCGTTTGATGGCCAAACAGTAACTCAACCCCTGTGAATACACAGACCGACGTGGAAGTCTGGTTAGGGGTAGTCGCAGAACTCGTACTGCAAATATGTATTTTTGGAAGGCCCATGTTTTCTACTATCCATCATAATGGTGGCTATCATAATGTTGTTTTAATAGCTTTGTATTCGAGTTTGTTCTGTTAACAATGCCTCAACTGAAAAATTTCAGGGAACTTTTCACAAGACTTTTGCAGGTATATATATATATATAGTAATTAGTAATATTGTTATTATATTATGATATTATGATATCATATTTACTGATATACTAGTTTCCTTTGTATTCACATTCATCATGCATATTTTTGAAGTGGTATTACTGAAATATTGCAAGAATATAAAGTTCTTGTATCACGCAGGTAGCAGTTCTCAATGCAGATGATGCAGCAAGGTGAGATCAATAGTCTTTGACGTGTCTGATTGATGAGACTAGGGGGACTAGTGGACACCGCTACCAAAAAGTCAGAGGTACAAAGCCACTTGTAACCATGCATTATTCAGACTGGGTGACCCCGGACACTCGCCCAGTGGTTCCCCCACTCCCGGAATCAGGGGGTCCCTAATGGCCAATTGATACTCCCCACGCTTTCTGGACTAAGTGGCCGTGTCCACTGCGTGCTGGAGTGGCGTGGCCACCGATGGATGATGCTAGCCGCAAACTCACTGGATGGAGGACACTTCTCCATCTCCTAAATTCCATCATCATCTCCTTCCCGCTTGCTCGTTCTGGTATCCCTCTTACTCACGCTTCTTCACACACCTCTACCGGGTTGGCCTAAATATGATACCTTCTCGCATTCTTTTCTCTTCACCTTAATATGCATCTCATTAGAATTCTTTAGCCCTTTCTTATTCTCTTCCTGTTGCGTTGGTCATTGGGGTGATGGTCGGAGGGTCTCCAGTTTCATTCAAATTCTGGTGCTTTGGTGGAAAGAGGCCAAGATTCTGTACCCACTTGGGGTGCAAGGCCATCTACATCTTTCAAGATGAATCATGTAAAATGGATTTCTGGAAGTGTCCGAGCGATGGTGATTCACCCTCGCCGCTGAATGGGACCAGGTGGATGGGCTTCGTTGACCTGCATTCATAACTTTATGTTTTCACTGTTTTTACCCCATTTACAATTCCCCTTAATTTGCATGATTACATCTTGAAGCGACGGCTTTCTAAGAAACGTCATTGATACCAGCGGCTCGTATCCATACCAATGATGATTATTGATGTGGAGGGAAAACATGATGCATACAAAGTTACATCAGTCCCTGTCACCGAAACAGGTGATGTGTTATAAGGAAATGATGGAGTATGTGTTCCATGTCCAGGCACATGGTATCATCTCGCAAGGCCGTTGCACACTTTTCATTTAACCAACCAGGACATACAACCACATGTTCCGCATCATTCCTGCATCATTCCTGCATTCTGTCCAAATGAATGAGTAAGCCGCATTTAAATGGTCGTAATGGGAAGAGTAAACCAGTGCCCCGAGGGGCTGCAACGAACGAACGAACGGACAAGGTACTGCATGTCAGCCGGGGCAGATGCACCATTGTGTGCGAAGTTTCGCCTCGGTGGTAAACGTGCAAAATGACATTGAACCAACAATAGGCAAGTGATGCATGAGGGGAAATTACATTCCAGCTGGGATACCAGCGAACATCGCCATCCTCAAAATATAAAAAGACAATTTTTATATATTATTATATAAACAGAGGGGGAAGTGCAGTTAAATTTTGAATGAAAATTGAAATATTGATCCATAATTTTTATCAAAGAGGATAATCTTTGTCTGAAAAGAAATGTGGGAGAGGAAAAGGGGGTAACCTTATGACTAGTTGTGCAGTAAAAAGAAGCTGTTATCTTTCTTTGCAGGTGATGGGAAGGGATGGCTCTATTGATTTTATACATCTATGAAGGTGTTTTAGTCATGACCATATTTTGAATACTATTGCTCATCAATCTATTCAAATACCCATCTTTAGTCTCCTTGGGTCACTACTTACCAAGTGGATAATTTTATGAAATAATGGTTTTTTGGGTTTTTTTAAGTTAAGGGATGACTGTATTGAAATAGGAGGAGACTAGAGTATATCTTCTCTACTGATCAAAAAGTATTGATTTCTGAAAGCTTTACATTATTGGGAAGACATTGACCTTAAAGCCCCTCTGCACTACTTTGGACAGGAGGGATTTGACCTCCCTGCATGGTCACTGATTAGGCATTGCTTTCTATATAGAGGGCGCAAGTAGCTATAAGTAGTGCAGTGGGGCTTTAAGATTTAGACATGATACACACAAATTCTTTTGATTGATCATTTAGGGTCAACTTTTCTCTCAATTTGAAGAAAACCCAGCCAAAACTGAGAAGACCAGCGAGGGGATAAAGCTTTGTTCATCTCCCACTTGAAGTGAACTCTTTATGCCAAACCGCTGGGGTCATTAAAGGGAAAGTAATAGCCATAAAGAAAGCAATTTCCTGTGGATTATTTGTATACAAAAGAGTCACAGACACAGACTTGGTTCTAAGGATCACCAAAGACACCCTGCGGCAAATTGTTGATCCAAGCACAGACTCAATGTTTGAGGTAGTAGGAAAAAAGATAAACCGGTAGTTAAGGATGATCTCATGTAGGTTATAAATAGTCCACAGTGTTTATCAGTAGCTCTTTTCTACGACAGTTGAAAAACATTTATATTGTAGGTAAACACCTTTGTTACTCAAAATGGGGATTGTCCCATAGTTCAATGCTTATGCTAGACCATTGGAACAAAGTTACACATTTGAAATGTAGTGTGGATTGTGGCAGTTCATTTCTCAGTATATACCCCCAAGGAATTCAAAGGTTGAATAATTGCAAGATTTATTCCTTCCTCCTCTGAAACTGTTGCCAAGTCTGTGTGGTTTTGTTGGTCAGTTAATCTTGATGGAGAGTGAGGTGTGGAATGAACTTGTTAAAGTAAGAGAAATGCATTTAGCCCTAGAAGTCAATGGAACAATTGTATAATTGATAAGGTGGGCGGAAATCAATTAGGAATTTCAAAGTGTTGGCTTATTTGGCGTGGTGTATACCTGGAGGGTAGACCGACCACGCGTCAGATTGTCTGAGGTGGGACTAAGACGTTCAAACTAATCCTACAAACCCAACCAACAATGTGTCAAAGGATGTTTATTTGGTAATTGGAAACTCAAATGTAAGCTGGCATTCCAGTCCCAGTCTTTCATTCTTTTTCAAGGATTTTAACAAGGATTTTTTTCACCGGTTTCAATAACTGAATATGAAGAAGGAAACACCGTCATGTAAAGGATTTGACTGCCCAACAAAGCTTGGCATTGGGTCTAGGAAGAGCATGGCATTCATACTATGAGGAAGCTTTGCATTAAGAATACTCTTGTTTGTGCAGAACTTCAATAATATGTACTTTAGGGGTCACCCAGACCAAACAAGTACAAGGGGGTCGTAAATTCCTCTGTTTCTATTTCCGTAATGCACAAGATTAAGACACTTCAAAAAGTACAGTAGCTAACTATTCAAGTATGCCATGCATAGAAAGTAGATAATTACTGGGAATTGCAGTCAAGGAAATCTTCCCCATCAAAGACAAGCCTTTATTGTTGTTATGAATTCTCAATCCCTGATCTAATATTTCATTTAGAACCGTAGTAATTCTCTGAACACTCCCCAGGGGGGCTTTGCGTACTTGGTCAGGGATGCTACAGCAATACAAATGATCGTTTGATGTAGGGCCTGCAGGCCTTGAATGCAAAAAGAAAAAAAGTTGAATGCAAAATTCATATTGCAATTTAGGCTAATTGTTTTGAATATAAATAATGTTTATGGTATTGAACGTGGTCAGAACAATGTCAGTGATGCTTTTGATAATACAAGAAATATATTATGGGGGAGGGGGGTCAAAAAAAAGATTATGTACTCTAATGGTAAAAGAAAAAGAGACTGGTAAAAGATAATTATTTTTTTGATTGACAAACTCTTTTCTTTCTTTTTTTTGTATTTGCTGTGCTTCTATATCATTACATATTGTGCTTAAGTCATTTTGTATTTTGGGGAAATCTTTGAGATCAAAATAGGAACAAGATCATATTGCGTGTTTAATATATAGACCTGAACTTTTCACACACACCACTGACTGGCCTATATGCTTCTTGTATCCACCCATGCTTGCTTGTATCCTCGCTGTGCTACGTATCCTTCTCAACCAACCAAACATTATTAATGATCATAACACGGCAGACTGCAAAAAGCATTCATTCATTACCTCAAGCTCATCCGCGTCATTAGCGGAAAATGTCGGCAAGTTTGCCCGCTTCTGAGACACTCTACGATGATTATGCCAGCCTCTCTTCCCCTCTGCACAGGCTCTTCCTAGTCTCTGTCCTGAGACTGTTTACATTTACCTTTTTCTTGTGTTGTTTCTAAGAGCGTAGGTTATGTGGGCCTCAGAACATTTCTTCACATGATATCAGATTTTATCATTCCCTTGGATAGATGTAATAAGGCTTTAATTTTCTACTATTTTGATTTTACAAGACTTTGGTGCCATGGGTTTTAGTGGGAACCAAGTTATAATGCTTTCTCAGCCAACCATTGTAATAGATTTTATTGCCCGGTCTTGCCCTTGAGGTTTTGTGTAATTTATTTTTACATTTGTAAGAACATAAGTAGTTTGCCACTACAATTACCCTTAACAATAACTACATTAATTTTATCTCACCAAAATAACTGCCACATAATGTGTAATTCCTCCTAATTTCAGATCATTTTAGAACCCAGGGATAAGGTTTATTATCCATATCCAGTTCACATTTCAAGGGTTTTTTCATCCCTATTCCCTAATCAACTCTAGTTGAGAATTTAAAAGGGTGAGATATAAAAAAAAAAAACACTGCTACTTTGTTCTCCTAGTGATGGATATCTGAGAACTGTACTTGAGAGTTTTCTTAGAAAAGGTAACATAAAGATGTCTGAGAATGAAGACTCATACTCCATCTTCCAACCACCAGGAGAACTACTCACCTAACTCACTCTCTCCGGCACCTGATGGAAAGGCACATGGGATATACCTCACTCAGTCCCAAGATGATACAAACATTCAGTGATTCTAATGAATACCACCATACATGCCTGGCCTTGCCTGTAGTCATGTTTATCAACTCAACATACCTTGTGATGATTTGTTAGAGATTCTCAATCTTATTGCCATGCTGGATTGGATTTGATGTGGAAGGAAGTTAGCCCACTTCATATCTTCATAAGATAGGCTTGAGGTTACAGATGAACTCAGAAGTAAACGCCTATACTTTGTACTCAGATAAGAATTTATTCTAATGAAAGTCATCTACCATTGATAACATTATCATTATTCATTGGGTTCATACACAGCATAATTAAAAATTTGTTACAATCATTGAAATATAAGTCATCTTCACTCATTGCTGCCTACCCACCTCACTTTTTTTTTATAATTTAAAATTACATCACACACAAAATGAATGGTAATGTTAATGATCAAAATTGCATTACAGCTTAGTATTTTTCAGGAAATAACGCTTGAGAAATGTAGCAATAAAGGCAAAATAATTATTTATAAAAGCCTCAAAGTAGATTTTATCGCGAAAACAACAGAAAAGGTGAGACATGGATTTTTAAATTCCCAAAAATATTTGTAAATATTCTTTGCACTTCAGAGGTCACCCCCTGTCAAGTAAACTTCCAATGAGGGGTGAAATAGAAATCTGGTAAAGACCCGTTATTAGTGAGTTTGTCTGGCGGGTAATCAGACATAAAAACCTTCTCCTTCAGCGAGCTTTGTCAGACCTACTGTACTGGTATGGTAGCGGTAGTGATTGTAGTCGGATGGTTTCAAACAAAAACAGCGATCCCTCATCTGATAATTTATTCATTGGTGAAGGCACGGAAGAACAGGGGTAGGGGAGAGGTATTAAAGGAGGAACGTTCTTTCATCGAGATGGGTGTATGGGAATGTATGGTGGCGGCCTTTCTTAATTTCAGGTGCCATTAGCCATTCTAAATGTAGGCAAACTGAACATCAAACGCATTGTACTTATTTATATATTAAAAAAGCTGGTACAGTTGAAAGAACATTGATGAAAACAGTTGCAAATAACTTGACATGTTATGATCTAAAGGAGATTCACGCGTTGGAAAATATTTATGTGAATATGTTGCATTGTGTAATAACATATTCATGTAATGACCACATTGTGATGTGTATTTCATAAGGATGTTTAGATGTACATGTATTGTGCTTATCAGAAGACTTTTACAATGCCATACAACCTAAGCTGTCCTTTAAGCCAGGCATGATTCATATCTCATTATTTCCCCTGAATTGAGCACATCTTCTAATTTCCCCATATCACTTGCGAGATAAGAGAACAGAATCAATAGTTGCATCAAGCTTGAAAATGCTTGTAATAATTGAATTGATTTTTCGGCCGCTGTTAGCGGGGATGAATTCTTAATGCATTTTTTATACAATCTTTATTGGACTGTCTGTTCAATACCATAGTGTCAGAGTTGTTTAACCCTCCTGTTACCATCGGTCGAGCAAATATCTATAGTCTTATAGAGTATTGCTACTGCCTGGATTGTTGTCATAATATTATGAAGCATTGTTATGTATATTTTCAAATTAAAAACATGTATTATTCTACTATTACTGCTTCTAGCCAAATAAATCACATCCAAATATTTTGTTTAATAATGCTTTGTATGGAATACTTCTTCAAGAAAAAAAACTGGGTATTGTAATATAAAATTAAATACATCGTCTGTAGTCAATATTTGCTATATGAGACTTTCATTGAGTTAGTTTACTCTCAATATTGCTTTATTTTCATTTCATATTTGGTTAGGTTGGCAATTTATTTTAGGTCATCTGTGTATCTATAGATATTTGATAACAGCTCGCTATGCTGTAAAACTAACAGACATCCCATTGCATAGAGGTCATGGGTATACTGAGGTCATGCCATACAATTGTAGATCAATACATCCCCCTTGGAAAGCTTATATCTGGGACTGTGACAAAAGAATGATTTTTACCTGCAGTGAAGCAGCAAATTTCCATATTTTCATTTGGGTTACATTCTATGGTTCTCCTTCAGAAGTCTGTTGTCATGGAATCCTCAAGGGATTCGGTCTGATGTAGAACATGGCAAGATCATTGTAGTTATGTCAACACAAGGATTATGTCGGTGAAAGACACTTTAAGTTGGTTTCAATCGCAGCTTCACAACATTTTTTTTTTTTTTCCTTCTCCTGCTTCATGGCATGGTTACGTTTATCTGTCAAACGGTTTTGTGTACAAACTTGTAGATATATCCTTCACGGTTAGTGAATTTGTGCTGATCCTCTAGAAAATAGTGTCAGGATTTCCCCCGTAATATTTGCAGCTAAATGTGAAGTATTTTCATTTGGCAATCTGTCCCACTCTTCATTTCAGTGAGGTGTGAATATTTGTAATTTTTGTTCTATTTTTTTTTTTACATGCACCAGTCATATTTATTTATGCATACTATTTTGTTATTGTTTTCAAGATTTGTTTGTCCCTTTAGATTTGTTTGCCCCTTTCTCGAATTTGGCCTCCCTAGGTTTACTGACCAGTATTAATATATTTATGAAATTCACTCTCTGGAAAATATGGCAAGGTCACTCTAGTTCTTAAGCAGTGCACTTGTCTCTCAGTCGGTCTGAACTTGTTTAAATTGAACTTTGTTTTATAAGCCTAAGGACTTATTCAAGTGTCTCGAAGTGATATTTTTATCGAATCAATTTTTGTTATGCCTCTCCATCATTTGTCAAGCAAGCCCCACGTGGGATTACTGTAAACCTGGGTCAGAGATTACACAAGCTTTTTAAGATTTTCAAGGAAGAGATTTGTCAACCTGCTTGAAATAAAATTAAACTTTGATATGTGGAATAATGAATAGTAGATGAGGAAGCCCAGTAAATATTGGGAGTGGGAGTGAGTTTTCTACTTGATTAGAAGGAATATATGAATTTTATGATATATGTTGGTATCTTCTATTTCATTTGGTTTAGTGAAGCAATCGTACAGTTTCAAGATCAAAGTTTGAGACTCAAATGTCAGGGGCATGATATTGGATTCATAGAATTCTTATCAAATATCCATATACACATCTGCGAAGAAAGGAATTTTACCCTTGCATAAGACTTTTTGGTTTGGGGCTGAAAGGATTGCGCAATTGCTGCGACATGTAACAACTCTCAGCAGAATTTTGTGGTTTGTGTAAATACTACTTCGCAATGTATGTTTCAGTTTCTTGTAGCGTTTTTATGAATATCACAAAAACATGTGTAGGTAAGAAGGTTTCTGCTCTGGATAAAATAAATTATTGATGTGTCATATTAATAGGATGCAAGAAATTGTACGAATGACTTGAAATATATAATCTTAAACAAAAAAGTACTATAATCTTATTTCCTTTGTTTTGTATCTTTCAGGTTAATGGTCAAGACCTGTCCAAAGCCACTCACGAGGAAGCGGTGGAAGCCTTCAAGAATGCCCAGGAACCCATCATTGTCCAGGTCATGAGACGGTCAGCCTGCACGGCCAAGAACGGGAGCACCACGCCCAACGGTCAAGGGAGTGTGCCCAGTCCCTTGGAGAGGACAGTGTGCAGCGTAGGGACACAGACAGAGCTTCAGAACGAAGATCTGCTGTGGAAGGTGCTACAGAGATGCTCGCTACCGCCCAGTGAGAATCACTGTGATGGGACGTTAGATGGGTAAGCTCATATCAACTCAGAGCCAGAAGGGCTTAAAGCCCATCTGTACTAATATGCAGGAGGGATTAGACCACCCTGCAAGGTCACATGACAGGTGGTTATCTTATCAAATCAGCTCTCAATTAACATAAGAAAAAGAGGATCATGGGGGACCAGTGGTCACTGATTAGGCATTGTTTGCTATATAAAGGTCGCAACTAGCTACAATTAGTGCAGTCCCGCTTTAACTCTGTGTTGAAGGATGTGAGTTAACTCCCTTCTGCGACCATAACAGAGGATACAATCTCATAGCGTCGATATACTATGGATAATGGGGGATCCTGGCAATGTACAGTGCTGTGGATAATGGGGATGGCTGACCCGTATATCAAGGGCCATCCGATGATGAATGAGATACGACATATGGCCACTCGGACCCAGTAGTCTGTTGCTGATTTGACTGTGGAACAAATTGATATCACTGAACAGAATAATGGCTTGGAACATCTGGCTACTTATGTTTGCTATGCTGTTTGAGTCTATAGTGAGAAAGATGGGGACAAGATTTTAACCATTCATTTTCAATTCAAAGATGTTGTACTTCAACATAGAAACGGTATATTGTCAACAGAAGAACGTATTCCGTTATATACCCGAATGTAATTGGTATACATTTAATGGTTTTCATGATTTACGAATTCATGTCAGTTGGGAAAAGCAGGTTGGGAAAACATCATGATTTGTGGTAGTTTGTAATTATATATTTTAAATAACATAATCATTTAAAGAGGTAATTTTACAACTTTCAGATTAATTTATAATGTTTATGTACCAGTAGGTACATATTTTGTAATGCTTTTGATATAAGAAAAAATACATTACTTGCAATGAAAGACAACCTACCTTCACTTAACTGTTCTACAACTACAAATTTCAATGGGCGGTGGAAAGTTATCTTTCCAAACGAGGGATTAGCATACTACATCATTGCTGTGTTTTACAAGCATAAGAAGCCTAGCTTATTATTTTCCTGCCCTCTCCTCCCTAACCAGCAATCTACCCTATCGCACTTCGTAATCGTAGATGTTGATATGGTGGCGCTAATCCGTAGGGTGCAACCTTGTCCCTCTTTCCCTCCCTCACTGACTCGGCGGCGTCGAATTAAAAGATGGTGAAGTTGTCCCGGGGCTAGTCGACATCTGAACCTGGCTTGTTTTCATTGCCAATCTCTGTGATTAGCTCCAGAAGGGTGTCATATAGACTGTCTCCATTACATACTAGTTGCTTGGGTTCCATCTTGGGCCATCTTTAACTCCTTTACTACCTAGGGAGCAGGCAGATCCTGTCGAAATGTTTGCCAATTCATTCAAAGAAATGGACTTGTGATCTCGACTAAATATCGGCTCTTTCATTTAAAGAAATGGATTTGTGTGTCGTGTTGAAAACAAAAATGAAGCAAATGCAACAAAAGTGCTCTGTTAATGACATTTTGTATAATCCTCCCAAGATTCTGAAAGAAGTTTATTGCAAGCTAGCCTATGTAAAAATAACATACTGATACATTTTCTGTTTAGTTGATAACATCATTCTCCACAATTGTGCATATATGTTTGTAGAACAGTTTTACAGTCACTCTCAAGAAAGGGCCATGAAAAAAACGTAGGGCGTACATACTATTGTACAGCATCAGTATTTACGTGTCAGAGACTTCTATTACCAGCTATTTTATTTCTCCCTCTGAGCTCTCTTTGACTCCTGGTAATGTTCTAGTTTTGAATCATCCTTGCTTTTCCTTTCTATTCTTTGAACGCTCGCCCTGGATGTGGGTTGAAAGATTATCTTGGCATCATCATTCATCTTTTGCTGTGCCCACGAGCCTGGGTAGAGGATGGATTTCCTGTTCAAAGGCTCCTATGATGTGGGATTATGAAATGAAATACACTGTCTTTTATCTCCATGGTTTGATCCTGACTGATGTCTATTTTTGCACCTCTTTGACTGGATGCCAAGTTGTTATTGAATTGGGGGGAAAGTCTTATCTATGTTTCTAGTGTGTTCGCAATGTCTCTCTTGGGCACACTCTCCCCATTCCGTCTCCAATGTACATTTCTTTGCTCCTCTCGTGATGTTCAGCTTGTATTTTCTTCTGCCATTTCCACTAGTAAAGTCTGTTCCACTGTCTTTTTAGCCCCTCGCAGTATTTGTAGCCCTTGAAGTTTTCCTGAAAAGCACTTTGTATTTTACACATTTCATCCTCTAGAGCATCAACCATGTCTTATTCTTTATATAAAGCCCCACACACTTGCTTTTCTGTTTGTATGTTCATAGGTCTGCCTCTCCTTTTTGCTTACATTCTTCATCGATTTTCTAATGTCACATCTCTACTTCCTTACTTCTAGATTTTAAAGGGATCGTTTAACAATGTTAAATCGGAGATGCACGGCCCTACGTGTTATCAGTGTTTGTGATATGATGTATTATTAAAGCCCTAAAAATATTGCGCTCCAAAGTGATCAAGAAGTGCCTCTAAAAAGTAAAAATCTTTGAGTGACCGGTTTTACCATACCTACTCGTTTTCTCCAATAGACTGCAGTGTTATGAAAACCGTTAGGAAAACGCAAAATTTGATTTCGATTTCCAATCTTAAATATCTTGATCATCAGACAGGCGATCAGCTTGTGAAAGTCGTGGGGTTCCTGACTGACCTAAAGGTTTATAAATATCATTGCAGCATGAGCTAAATCTAGGATTTTGTTTCAGAATCTGAGACAAAGTTACCCAATCCCTTAAAAGCTTCATGGTTTATCCTGCTCTCTTTGACCAATGTGGACAGTCCCATTCCATCTTTGATTCTCCTCACGCTGTACTATACATTCTTCCTCCTCTCCACACCCCCATCTTAAGATGGTTCTACCAAGAGGAGGAGGAATTCCCAGATAATGATTACCAGGATGTTTGCCATTCATTGCAATCACACAATCACACGTGATGCACATAACAGAACATGAGAGCCGGTCTCATTAGATGGTGGTAATAGTCACATACTTTGGAAAACACACTGGTGGCATATCCAGATCTATCTATTGATAGAGGGCGTTGTGTATCTTCGACTTGCGGAGCACCGAAAGAAGAGGGACATGCATGGAGCGATTACTTGCTTGAACTAAGGGTGAACTCACCATAGATGGCATCCATAGATGTCTGATTGGTTACATGATAATAGCCTCTATAGTAGAACAGGTACATACATAGTATGACTTCAGGATATTCAATTTGAGGATGGAGTTTGTAAAATATGGAATGGAATTCAGAATGTAATATATGTAATTGCACAATAGTAGACATACTTAATTGGTTTATGTAAAAGTGAGTACCTAGAGGTTAATGTATTGATTCTGTCATCTAATTAACTGCAGTACTATTTCTCAAACCATTTCTCCCATTTGAAAGCTTGCTACATTGCTATCTACCTTAGACAGCAGTTTGGATGATTTATTTTCTAAATTCTTTGTTGAATGCAGATTATGTGACCTGGATGCGGAGGACCCACTCTCAGTCTTGGACTCTGAACTACTCCAGAAGTTAGAGGCCATGGAAGGGAACCTGGACCTACCCATACTTGATGAGGAGGACTGTCTAGATCGGGCTTATGAGATGGAGTATGAGGTATGTTCATTCTCATCAAAGATTCTCTTTATTGTCCTTTCTGATCACATCCTCCTATGTTTATCCTTTCTTGTACATGATGATGTGTACTTGTATGTAAGGGAAATTTGGAAGTCGACAAGCATGAGCCTAGGAAGAAAATACCAAGGCATGGGTGTCTGAGTCACTGTGTTTAGAGTGTGAGTATAGATGTAAAAGTCTCTTAGGAACATACTTTATAAGCTCTCAGTTAGAATCCTAGATTTGCGCTAAATGTTGAGAATGATGGTTTATTGCAATCACTTTGGTGTCTATACAGAGTGGAAAATGAATCTAACTAGTTTACTAATGACCCCATCTTTATTGTGAATTGCTGCCTTATCAGTTGATTCTGAGCATGAGAATTTTTCCAGCCAAGGAATCCAATATTTGTAAGTGATCGTACCATATTTCAATAAATCATGAAATTTTCCCTTTTTATGTATCGGAATTGCCGATTTTTTTTGGATAAATGTTCACGCTCGTTAAATATGTTCTCTAAAGGAGCGCATCACTCTACAAAGTGGCTATAAAGGATGAATGGCTCCCATGATGGAGCTAAAAGGCCCCTTTAAAATGAACCATAATGGGTGCACTCTGTGATCTATTTATGGGATAATGAGACTCATTACCACATCACAGGGCCGCTGGAGTGAAATCCTGGTCCCCCTAGTCTGGCACTCCTGACAGTCTAGACTAAGTGCTGCATCATTTAAACAATCAATAAAACCATTTTGCAATCACTTTCAAATCCCATAGACTAGCTGTTAACACACACCGCTCATCATAAAAATAGATGCCTTGCTGTCTTTTATTGGAACTCCCCTGGTGGTTAAAATACCTTGGGATTCAAGTCGATATCAAGATGGAAAACAGAGAAGAGTTTAAAGATTGCTCATGCTTTTTGTAGATCAATATACATAGTTTTAACAGCCAGGAATGAAATGGATGATGTATGAAAATGTAGAATGTATATGTGACATAGTGTTCTCTTAATGTTTACATCTTCCTTCTGTCTGTCTGTCTGTCTGTCTGACTGTCTCTGTCTTCTCTCTCTCTCTCTCTCTCTCTCTCTCTCTCTCTCTCTCTCTCTCTCTCTCTCTCTCTCTCTCTCTCTCTCTCTCTCGGCCAATCTCTGTGAGTTTTTCTCTTTTCCTTTTGAACTGTATAACTATATCTGTAGTTCCTCTCTTGCTGACTCCCTCCGTCTCTCCACTCTATTCCTCCTTGTTTTAAACTCCTGTGTATCTATCAAGATAAGATACAGAGTAATTCTTAGCTATCCATGTGATTTCCACCTGCCTATGATTCTATCCGAAACATGGGGGAAAGACCTTGCCTTTCTGAACCCCTAACAAAATACCCCCTTGATTTTCCTTATAGCTCTGCCTCTGATCCACGTTTCTATGAAATTGTCCTCCGTTTAATATCTTGGAGTTGTCTTTCATCCTGTGTGGACAGAGGTTAGAGCTGAGATGAAGAGCAAGGGATAAATAACACAAGTATATTGGATTTCTAAGTAAGCAAGAAGGTGTCCATGGTTGAAATCAATGCATCAAGCTACTAGCCTACTCCTTCCCCTTCTCTCTCTCTCTCTCTCTCTCTCTCTCTCTCTCTCTCTCTCTCTCTCCCCCCTCTCATTCCCTCTCCCTCCCTCCCTCCCTCACTCCCTTTCTCTCCCCATCTCTCTTTCTACCTATCTTCTTCTCTCACCTTTTCTGTATCTTTCTTTATCTCTTTGTAGCAAAAGTTTTTCTTTCTGCTGATGTTTCATGTTGAGCACAATAGTCATAATTATTTGCACAATACAAGTGCTCTTGTCTTCTTATTCCAATATTGAAATGGACTTGCATTTTAGTTTGCAGTTTCCATGATATATTAAGTTATGTGAGGTATGCAAAAAAAAATATAATCTATCAACAACAAGAATTGTTTAAATATATATTTGCAATGTCTATTGTTGTTGCTATTTGCAAGCCATTTATCTAAGCAGATAAGGTAATTCATAGTGTCACATGATATGGCCTGGAAAGTATTATTAATCAGGAAAATGATATAAGGTGTCAATTTTTAATCAAATAGGTTTGTAAACTGATTCCTATTATCTGTTCAGTTTTATGCAAACGGGTGTACAGATATCCTCCATCAGCAGAGTTATATCTTAGTCACAGAAGGCAAAAATATCATTCTTCTCTAAATCTAAATTTGAAGCATTACAGACTTCTTTGAATTTAATATTATCATGCCTTCTCATGATAAGACCCTTCTGCTTCTGTTGAAGTAAGATTAATATTTGTATTATACATTAGCGAAAAGAAAGTTAAAATAGATATACCACTGTTTTGCTCTTGTAAAGTGTTTTGTATTGACATTGGATGTGAGAGTCCAGAGGAGAGGGATAGGGGAGAGGAGGAGAGTGATAGGGGAGAGGGGGAGAGGAGGAGAGGGGAGAGAGGGAGAGAGGGAGAGGGAGAGGGGAGAGAAGAAGAGGGATATGGCATGCAGTCATATATTGATCAGATAAGCGGGCAGGTGGATCCCTTAGCTGACCCACAAACCAAAGGATTAAGGTTAAGAAGGATGAAAGCTGCATAAGAACATTGAATCTAGGTAGCCTAAATGAAACAAGTGTAGGTAGCTTGAGACGAGTGTAGGTTTTAATGTCTGAGTGGTTATATGCTAGTGCTTATCGATTGGCTAGATGGGTTAAAAAGAGATTTGCTCAAATAGTTGAATATTTGATCCAAAAAATAAAGGAGTGAATTCTATATTTAGTTTGGAAGAATTCATTATATGACAAGTTTTCTCAGTGGAAATGGCTTTATGGCTTTTACTGTACATTACTATCATTACCATCTTTTTTAAGTGCTCAGTTTCATCACAGATTATTATTATTATTATTGTGCATATATACATTTTTGATTTGCACAAATGCTATTAAAAATATTTGTTGAGGAATGGAGGTATATCAAGAGCTATTTCTTATATCAAAGAAAATAAAACTGCAAGGGATTTTTAATACTCTTCACCGAGATCTTCTAAAAGCTGCCAGATCAGAATTGCTTTACGTTCCCAAGATAATATTTTACCATCTAGAAGTATATATCAATTGTCAGATTTAGAGCAAAAATACATCTTTTGGATTATTAATCCGATCCTAATCCTGGTCTTTTGTGATCCAACTTCACACAGGAGAGCGTAGGTGGTGATTGAAAAGAATAGAAAGCCAGGATTCTTTGGGAGCTAAGGGCATAGAATCCTCTTTCAATCTGGGGATTTGGGGAGGATTTGAAGATTTGTTTGTAGTCTCAATCATCACCTTGGTAACAAACTTGGATACTCATTTCAATTTTGCAACTGTTTGTATTGTTCTGCTTATATTATTTTATTAATGAACTCTTTAAAAAAGCATGAAACAACCAACAATAATGAAATGATGAGGATAAAGCTTATTAGTAGAGGTGTCGTGGTCGAATGGATATGTCACCGGACTGTGGATCACAAGGTCAGCGGTTCAAGTCCCGCCACGGCACTAATGTCCTTTGGCAAGACATTGATATACATTTGCCACTCTCCACCCAGGTGTTAAATGGGTACCCAGTAGGATGCGAAAGTTAATGTGGTTGAATTACCTTGTAAAATGGCGACAGGCTGGAATGCTCCCCAGGGAGTGGAAAATGTATATACATTGTGTTGCAGGAAAGCCTGAATCCGATGACTGGGGTAATAATATGTGCTGCGCCTAGAAACAAAGTATTAGGTGCATTATAAATGTGAGCTATTATTATTATTATTATTAAAGATATTACAAGCAATCCAGTGAGTCTGACACTTTTGCTCCATAATTGCTTTGAACAGAACTTATATATCTCCTGCACGAAATATCATGTTTGCAATGATGCATGGAAATATTTGTACCTAAATTTGTGTTGTGTCAATCTCTAACAATTAGTTGATGGATGAGTTCAGTGCTTATGAGTGAATTGTAATTTCCTGTGGGTTATGAAATTGCATGATTGCTTTCAAAAGGAGAAGGAATTTAGCAGGAAAAGAGTTGATGTTTCATGAGAAACGTCACTAGGCTTTTGATTTGGAAAATTATGAAATGTCAAAGGGAATAGAGTAAACTGGAGAACTGAAATTGCTGGAATTTTAGAGAATAAGAATAAGTGTAAGTTGTAAAGTTATCATAACACACAATTTCCAAACCATTTTCTGAGTGTCCAAAAGGCTTGGAATCATATAAAGTCGCATATTATCTATAGTTATTCATGAATAGAATGGTTGACTATTTTTAAGAGCATATTTGCTAAAAGTAGGTAATAATAATAGCTCACATTTATAATGCGCTTATACTACGTTTCTAGGCGCGGAACATATTATTACCCCGGTCATCGGATTCAGGCTTACCCGCATACAAGGTATGCACATTCTCCACTCCCTGGGGAGCATTCCAGCCAGTCGCCATTTTACAAGCGCCATTGCTAATCAAACCACATTAGCTTTCGCATCCTACCGGGTACCCATTTTAACACCTGGGTGGAGAGTGGCAAATGTAGATCAATGTCTTGCCAAAGGACATTAGTGCCGCGGCGGGACTTGAACCGCGGACCTTGTGAGCCACAGTCCGGTGACATATCCACTCGACCACGACACCTCTACAGGTACAGGTACAGGTATATTGTGGTTTCTACATTCTTATTTATCATTTTCTCTCTCTTTTCTTTGACAGGATATTGTTTTGAAGCGTTCTAATACGGAGGAGAAGCTAGGACTGACGCTGTGTTACGGCTCAGAAGAAGATTCTGGTATCTTTATAAGTGAGGTGAGATTCAAAACAGTGCTGGAAAGTTCCTGCAGTCATTTTAATTAGTTTTTGTGTTCAACATATGTTATGATTTTTTTTTAATCACAGGAAAGATCAGGTTAGAAACAGTCCTAGTTGTTTGGAATATGATGTCTGTGAATGTTCACTCCTTGGAAGTACTCTTTGGCACCATTCTCACAAATCTTTATGACAATAGTATTGATAACAATAAATATTTATATATTTGGGCTTTGTGAGGGGGGAATCAAACCAGCCATATAATTTAGAAAATCAGAATTATAGTGCAATACTAATTCAACTTTAACTGAACCTCATGAAATGATCAAAAAGCTCATAATTATGATCTCTTAGTGAATTTGTTGGAAACTTTTTTTCCAATAAATACCTAAAGTACTTTCATTATCATCCCTGAGGAATTGTAATTCCATTTCCCATACATCTGTTCCACAATGGGAAGCACCCCCTCCCATGCTCTTCAGACTGCAGAGGAAGTAGGACAGCATGGATAAAGTCATTCCAAGCCCTGCTGCTGGCCTCCTATATGTACGGAGGAAGCGAGACCTTGAACTTGTCTCTGACAGGCAGGTAGGCAGGCGCAGCCAGGCCAGCAGTCTGGGCAGTCAGTCGTGTTCAGAGTAGCATGAATATAGGACATCACCATGGCAAAAAGAGAGAGAGAGAGAGAGAGAGCGGAAATGTAGAGAATTAAGACGGGAAGTCCATCTTTCATCGAGTCGCTCAAGCTTGACCAACAATGCTCACATTGAGCAGGAGAGGGATGGAAAGGCTCTAACAATTTGACAAACCTGGTCGCGCCTGTGGTTGTATGTCTCATGTTTGTTAGTTTCTTGCAGGATGTAAGTGTCATTTTGTAAAGGTCATCTTGTTGGATAACAAGCAATCAAGATATGATTGAAAAAGAAGAGAAGAATGTTTCAGGGTTTCTTCTTTAATTTTCTCCAGCATGCAATCAGCAATCGTTGTCACGCAGTCAAAGAAGAAGCTTTATATCTAGCTAAAGGTCATAAAAGTCTCGCTTTGATTCAATGTTCATCATAAAGTTTGTGCCCAAGGATACAGTATGCACTTAAGGTTGCTTTGTTGCTGTTAATATATAGCATCTGCTTTACTATTTTTAATCTTCTAGAAATCAGTTTTCTGAGTGCAGAAACTCCCCGAAACCTGCCACATTATTGATATTTCTTGAGCATCCAAAATGGCAGAATATCCCTTTACACATCGATAACAGCTTTAGAGCCCTCATATATCCTTGTTTGAAAATTGCCATTGTTGTCCATATCCTAATTGAATTCCTGACTAGACAAAACACTTCCAATAAAGGAATAATCTTTTTGATGTATCAAATTATTAATCTTGACCTTTATTGTAGTACAAATACATCTAGGGTCGGTAAAACAGACCATGCTAATCTAAATTCAAGTATTCATGATGGTGGAGCTACCATTGAATAAAGAATATCTGAAATTTGGTGATTAAATTGATGCCTTGGGGAATTTCCAGACGAACATGAGTGCACTTGTAATTGATCAAATTATACTTTAAATAAATACAAATGTTATTTTCAATGGCAATAAATTTCTTTCCACTTAGGTACAACTTATTAGCTGTAGAAAAGTGCAAGACAATTTAGACACTTCTCTATAGAGTAGAAAGCAATTTCCATCATTTTTTGTGACACTCCAGGGTTATTGTAGACTTGCTAAACAAATAAGAGAAAACCTTGATCAAAGTACACCTGACATGCGTACTGCTACATCATTTCATACCTGACTACCTTGTTTAATTAGCATTTTATCTATTTTCTCTCGGAGGTTTTGATGACGGGGTGTCAAAGTCATTACACTATACTGCAATCTACTCCGATGTGAATTCCATGCACATTTCGGCTTCTTTCAGCATTCTCCCCATCATCTTGTCACAATCTCAAGACATTCCCTCCTCCTCTTCTATTTTTTCCTAGATTGGGAGGAAGGAGGGGGGGGGGGGGTGCTGAGCTAGGTTATCTCGTATACATCATGCATTTTGATGCAAGAATGATGGCAGCACTTTTTTCATCAAGGCACTCTTATTGTCTGCTTGCCATATCAAGTATGAGCTACATGACTTATCTTTTCCTCGTGTAACAAATACATATATTCTTAAAAGTGGGTATATGTCTTTGATCTATATATGGCTATGTACTTTGATCTTTGTCATATGGTTGAGGTCTGGTTCGTTGCAAATGCAAAATGTGTTATTACCCTGCTTTCTGTATCAACATTCTTGCTGTATAGTTCATTGCTTGCAACTCCTGAAATATAACAGAAAAAATGAGGATGAGGAGGATATGATAAATCTTTCGGGCAATATTGGCATTTTGTTTTGACTCCACTGGATAGTGACTATTCCCATACAAAAGAAAATTTAAAGTAAGAAGTAAAACTCTCAAGTTTGGTAACAATCTTGGATGGAAAGAAAAGTTCACAAATTAAACATCATGTCAATTTCATCTCCTACATATGTGTACTTCTGCTGGCTCGGTTCTTCCCATTTCAGTTACTGCTTTCCTTGATTCCATATTCCTTGCTTCATCTTATGCTATCTGTCACTTAATCTTTACTATCTCTCCCTTTTTCAATCTTACCATTTCCCCCCTATCCCGCTCTGTTTGCCCCTCTCCTTAGGCCTTCTCTTCTGACTCGATGAGTGTTTATTCAAATCTCCTCTGGTCCTTAATCCCAAAGTGCACTTTTTACTTCTTCTCTATTCCACCCTTGAGGCCTTTAACACATCCAAACCTCGGCTCTTTCTGCATATCTTATGCATCACATCATATGACGTATATAGGCCTACACATATAATACGCTACACAGAAGAGACACCATCTCCCTTGGTTTCCTTTACAATGAATGATTTCTAACTATCTTTTAATCTTAGGGATGGGTCAGTTTCAAGAAAAAGAACATTGACATTGAGATGGAAGCGTGCACCTTTTTGTTTAATAGGTAGAAGAAAGAAAAGGCAAGAAGAATAGAAGCTGGGTCAGGGAGGATGTGAAGACACCTGGTCAGTTCTGAGTCAGATAAAACATCCTCAATGAAAATGGGTTTATGAGAATATATAGTAATTAGGGAATTATTTATCACTGCTTGGTTTGTGGAAGTTGTAGCCTTGTGCATATAGGTGTAACGCTTAAGTGCTATGGGGAAAGCAACTGTGATAGCCTTCCAGAATAATAAAAAAATTGTCATTTATAACCTGGGCTCAAAACAGAGCAAGGTCTTTATCAGTTTTCAAGAACTGTGGCACAAGGTAACTTGTGACAAAGCATTTCCTCATTACTGCATTAAACATTAGATAACAATTATTGGTCATATATTTGACATACGTTTTTGAAGGAGAGTTTTAAAAGAAACATATGAAATATTGCAAGTTTGATATAAATGCTTGAAATTGGAATTTGCATTCTTTTGTTGCTTTCAAATCTTTGAAAAGACCTTATTTGAAAAATTCAACTCCATAACTATATCCCTTTATTTAACATGGAACAGCTATTTGAAATGGAAAAACTACATGTATTTCCAGTTAAATACATCTTGGAAGGGCAATGAACTTCCTGCGTTCTTGAGGTATCACTAACAGCAAATATTAGATTTCCCTACCTAATCATTGAGTAATTGAAGATTCAAGACCTTGAAATTTGGGTCAAGTTCCATCACTAATTCATTTGGTTTTCATTAAAAACTAATCTTGCTCTTCTTGTCGACGAACATATTATTACCTGGAATTGCGTATTCTAAGTGTTCTGGTATCTTTCCATACATTACTTTTAATTTATTATCTTTTTTCCCTCTTTTAGTTTATGTTTATTTCTGTTTTTTCTGTCTCCTTCACTTACATGCTTTTCTATTGTATTTTATTCCTGAGTTTTGTTTTGGTTTGGTTTCTCTTCTCCCACATCTCCCCCCCCCCCCCCTCTCTCTCTCTCTTTCTCTCTCTCTCTCTCTCTCTCTCTCTCTCTCTCTCTCTCTCTCTCTCTCTCTCTCTCTCTATGTCCTTGTTTTATTCATCTCCTCTTGCTCCCCCCTCTATTTTTCTCTCTCGCCCTGATGCTATCATCTTCTCGCTGTGTTCCATTCTAAGATTCCTATTTTGGGTGGACGCAATCCCCGCTGATCAGAGAAGTAAATATTGTATCGAATATTGCAAACAGGTGAAAGTTGTAATACTCATGGCTCTCATCTCCCCGGAATCGTATCGCTTCTGTGTTTACGCAGCCCTAGCCTGCCGATCCCCCGCTCTGATTGACGCTAGGCCCCTACCCAGTGCATCGCCACACGTTTCCTTCCTCGTGTGTATTCCGATTGCTTGATTCCAGTGCAAATATCAAAGATCATGAAGTGATGTAAAAGTTTGAACTAGGCAAGCACTGCCCAAGCAAAGGGTTAATTAGTCTGTCATTCACTGGCGACAGTGGGTAAATATATGGGTCTTGATTAAAGAACAAGACTGGGGTCATGAGGTCAATACAGTGACAACATTTCAGTGAATGTTATCCAGAATGTCGTTTCAGACAGCTTGACAGCTGCATGTATGTAGAAAATAAACCTTATATCTGAATCATCAGTGTATTTGGTGCTATAAATCCTAACATTACCTTTGTCATTTTTGTCAAATGTGTTCTGTTGTATGAAAGTCCATTCTTATAATCATGTAGTGAGTAGCAGTGAAAACAGTAGGCAAGAGCATAGAGATATCCAACTCTGAAAAGCTTCAGGATAGTTTTGAAATTCTGATGAAAGTGATTTGATGGTGAATAGGTTTCATTTTCCAATGGCAAACCCAAAATGACATGCTGTAAACAACAATGTATTTTTAACTGTGGTGGGTAGTCAAAAAGCCAGGAGCTATTGGATGTCTATGCTACAGTCTGTCCACATCAGCAGTAGATAGGTCTGTCTGCTGCAGTATTTATTTATTATTTTCAGAATACCTTTTCAAACTAGTTCAACATGAAGGAGACATGACAATATAGATCATGATATATGTTATGTAACCTGTTCATTCATTCATTCATTTGGAATGATAGAATTCAGTCAACAGAAGGTTAATAGATAGTTTATCCTTATGCCTTTTCCCTGGGTTTGTCTTTTTTTTCTCTCTCCCTCTTACCCACTCTCTCTCTCTCTCTCTTTCTTTCTCTTTCTCTCTCACTCTCATTTTCAGTCTCTTTATCTATCTCTCCCCCTCTCTCTCTCTCTCTCTCTCTCTCTCTCTCTCTCTCCTCCCCTCTATCTTTCTATGTTTGTCTCTCGGGTCTTTCTCTCTCCACTCTCCATCCCCACCCCGCACTATGTATTGCTACCACATTTGTTCATCTCTCCCCACTATCACTCTCTTTCATCCACCTACACTGTTTATTACTAATTTACTATGCTCTTGTTTAGTAGCTGGGTTTAGTAGCTGGAGGTTAAATGGCCAATCTCACCATTCATCAATCTTTAGAATGGGGGTAAAAGCTTTATATCCATGGAGCCTGGATATTTGTAGCGTGCTAATTTCCCCGTTACTAACACATCCTAATTGCGAGAAAATTAAAGAGCGCTGTTGGGATACAGCCAGCACGACACTTTACAGTCAATGGAAGGGTAAAGTGTGTTAGTACGTGCCGTTCCGGAGATCTGAGATAATGAGAAGGAGAAATTTGCACAACAAAACCTCTCAAAATTTACCATAAAAGCATACCCGCAGAGAAAACAAGAACCTTATTAGCAAGGATAATGGGTTTGAAGTCTTTTAGGTATACACCCAAAAAAGAATCTGATTGATTTTCCTGATTATTTTTGTCACTTCAAGTCCAAGGTGCATTAATCTAGAACCTGATAAACCTAAATTTATTGATAAAAATATCTCATGATTTGATGAAAAAGCAAGCATTAATGTTGTCTTTAAACAGCATGTAATTTTTGCGATCTCCTCACTTTAGAAAAAAAATCATTTAGAAAGAGTTAAATGTTAGTATTTAGATCATATTAAGGGAACAGAATATATCATAAATAAGCTGATCTCGGAAGAAAGGGGCTTTCTTAGTGATTTCCCTTTCAATCAAACTTAGACATTTGTATGAAGAGATGAGATCAGCTTTCAACCAGCCTATGATAACATTGTGAAATCCTTAGACTAGTTGGGATAGAAGATGATCATTCGTAGAAAGAGTATTGTGTTCTTCCCCCCCCCCCCCCCCCCCCCCCCCCCCGGTCAAAGAAGAAACGTGACCCAAACAAGGATGCTAAACAATCCTCTTCAAGGGAGCATGTTTGTGGGACTGAGATGAACTCTTGTTTCACAAGTTAGCTTTCCTCAGTGAATTCAAAAATTGATTGTCTTGATGAATGTCTTGGATTGGGGGGAAGTCAATACAACATGGAAACGGTGGCAAAAGTCAAGGGTATTGTTTTTCAGTGGGGCGGTCGATTGTCAGCTCATTTGCATAGATGAGAGACAAAGATTTAGGGAGTTTTGGTGTTCTGTTTCCGTGGGGATACCCTGGCATGTACACTGGCTTGAAATCGTACACACTGTCTTGAAGATTAGCAGGGGTATCAATGATAATGAATGGCAGTGCCTTAGTAGGATACTGATGTTGAATGTATTTGGACTAATCCTCAGATAAGAAAATTTCATCTTTACAATTTGAATTTTGCGTCTTTATTCCTAGTGGTTGCCGGGAGGAGGTTATACACCCTTTTTAGAGTTCCTTTAAATTATTTGATGGGTTCAAAACATCTCCCAGTGAAAATGAATTTCTATAAATTTATCATTGGCATCTTACTTATCTTCTTCAAAGTTCAATTTTTTAACTTGATGGATACAATGTGATTTTGGTGCAACATGTATTTTCCATACTCCACAGATGTGGGCCTGAGAAATGTTGAGCATAGGATTTGACAGGTTAAGCGTAATGAATGAAATCATTTTTTTTCCATTGGTTTATGATTATGAATCCTATAAATATTTACCAGTGCATGACAACCCTAAGAGTATTCATACAACGTTTGAAAAAAACAAGGAGAATCATTGAAACAGATAATGAGTACGAAGTCTACGTTTGGTCCGGTAAATGTCATGTACGCATTCATGCATTTTAATGATTTCACTGAAAGATGGAGGAGAATGAAATTTTTGTCTTTCATGAATTTCAACTATTTACGGCCTTATGCAGCAGGAATGGTTATTGGCATTTTTAGCCCAGATGTGCCGACACAACCAGCTTGTTCCACCAAAAGATGCTAATTTCCGCAGCCATGTGTGTGATTTCATTTGATTCGCTACATTGGAAGTGCAAGCAATTAGGCAAGAGGACAAAAAGGGCACATCAAGCTCAAGGCAAGAATGAAAAGGAAGAGGACCCAATTCAGGTGGGACTTGTCGGGTAAGGTGTTAGCAAGCGCTTGGCAATATGGACATAACGCAATCAGGCGAATTCAGTGGTCACGTGATGTGATTACCATTGAAGGGAAACGGCGAAGTGTTTGAAAAAGAAAAGGCGAGGCGCTGACCCGATTGCTAATCAAATTACTTGCAGCTGACCACTTTACTGGGACAGTCTTTTCTCTTCTTTGACTAGTTAGCGACTAAGGAGTAGTCTTTTTTCCAAGTGCTGTACTTTCTTTTTAATCTTTTCCCTTTTCTTTCTCCTTCCTAACTCCTATCCAAAGTCCCTGTATGAAACCTAGACTACCAGTCTTGTGTGAACATTCTGATCATCACTGGCATGAAAATTCAGATACACTCCTTTTCGTTACATGTACTTTTAATATTGAGTTTAGACAACTTGTTCAAGGCGTTGAGTTTTGGCCATTTGGAAGATCTTGTCACATTTCCTTTTAGACTAATTGCTTTTATGGATTCTCTCGAGAAATTCAAAAAAGATTTGGTGATTTTTTTTTCTTCAGTTGTATCAGCCATTCTCTGCATAGAATTGTGATTATACATTGAATTCACCATAGACCACAGAGATATGCTTGGTGTGTATAGCAACACGTCAACTGTCAGTTTGTTTCAGCTAGTTGATGCATTGCAGTAATGACCCATATTGTGCATTGGAGGCCGATCAATTGCCATGTTACATCAGTGAGGGCTCGATGAGTACTGCAATGTCAATCAAAGAGAAAATATGTCATCTAGCTCATCAGCAACTCGTTCATTTTCCACAAAGAAAGCAGATTTATCCATCCATTTCAAATTGTTTTTCAATCCTGGATATATGTGGTCATAAGTCTAGCTTTGATAGATGAATCTTCCATATGTTTAATCTGAAAGGTGTACCGTTCTAGAATCCTTGATTGCTCAAGTAACCGTCACCCAAACCAAACCCTAATCACCAATTCAACCTTTGCGTGCCAAGTCAGCAGATTGTCATATCTTAATTTCTTCCAATCGTCTGCTATTTCATCTGTTTGTACCTGTCAAATCTGTCTTCCTCTCTCCTTTTCTCTTTGACTGAGGTATGGGAAAAGCATATCGTGTTTTTTTTTCCTTCTTCACTCAAGTGGGGCTCAATTATTTTACTTTTTTTTTGTTCGTTCAATTTTCCCAAATAGCCAAGTGATCGTCTGCAGCAAGGTGTAAGCGACACCGCCAAGCATTTGAAAAGTTTGATCCGGCATTCAGCACTCGATGCGAAATTGGTCCCTGTGCGTGGGTTATGTGGCAGCGCAGCGTGATTTGTTTTCAGCTTTGTAGAGTGGATGGGACGGTCTCGAGAGACTCCCAACCTAAAATGAGTATCGTCTCTCGTGATCAATAACCCTAGCATGCTGCACGCACACGACGACCGACCGGCGTAAATTACGCCAATGTGCCACACTGATTGGCCAAAATAGAGGAAGCATTTTGGGAGGTTTCACATGAACCAACAAATTATTGGTAATTATGAATTTTTGCGGTAAGAATGCCTTCCTGGGCGTCTCATGGTTGGGGGAAATGAGCCCGGTATCATGTGTTCCTCTATGGTTTCACCTATATTAGATAAAAATGGGAAATTTCTAGGATTCTAGAAATTTAGGATGTGACTGAGAGAGCAGTGACATGAATCAATGAAAGAAAGAGGTAGACTGAACATGATGCACCAATCAATTTAGTGGGTAGGTGAGAAATGAAGAAGGTCAAATTGAAAACGTTAATGCCTGAAGTCAGAGAAAATGAAATCTAGAAAAGCATGTTTTTAACAGTAATGTTATACTGTGTTATATGTCCTCATCTGATACCAGGTACTTTTCTTTTCTTTAAAATGTTCTCAAAACTTTTTTTAATTTTGCTCATGCACTGCTTTGATGCCATCATTCTTGAAATAAGAACCCTTCTAGAGACCTCTTTCCAATCAAGGTGCTTGCTTCAAGCTTTTGATTTACAAGCTACTATTCACTAGCAATATATTGACCTATAACTGGATGGTGATTTGTGCTCTTCCTCCTCTCATGTCATCTTAGACCAGAAATCAGCAAAAACTCCTCACGCAGCTGGATATAATCTGGATTGTTGAATAAGATGTTGATTGCGACTTTTTTTTTTTTTTCCTCCTCTTTTTTTTACCCCGCTTCTTTTTTCCCTGATTAACGTGTAAATGTAAGGTATCCATGTTACACAGGTGTACATACTAGGTCAGGATAATAGGGTTGGATCCTGTTTTCTAAAGGTTTGGTTTCTGAGATTTATTTTCCTCTCCTCCCACCCTGTGCTCCCGTTGAGATCTAGGCATGAAAGTTGAAACTGGGCAGGCAGAGGATCAATCGAAAACAACCACTAGCCCAGAGCCAAAAAGACATCTAGGAAATTGCATCTGTGGGGCCTGCGAGGCGAGGCGTATGATGCTCTAGAAGGAGTTTGAAAAAGGGAAGGAGAAGTCGCAAGAAAAGAGTGCTGGAGGGGGAGGGAGGGAGAGAGAGGGAGGGAGACTGGTATTGACTATTGGAATGTCCATAGCATTTTATCACCATGCCTATCGCTCTTTGCAAATCAATTGCAGACATGCAGCAGGGGTCAGAGTGGTAAATTGGCCCGAGGGATATAGAGCACACCTAGGATAGAGGAATGTATAATTACTGATCACAAAAAGAAAAGACTCGGAATTAGGGCACAGAGAAAAAAAATAATCATTTCCTATCAATTCATTCAGGGTTTCATCTGCCATCTCTATCTGTTTCCTGCAGACCAGGTTTAGTAAATCATGGGGCTCCCACTTGGCTGTATCGGATGTTTATAAGAGCTCTCCTAGATGGAGCTGGTTAAAAATTCATTTTAACGATTGCAAGCCCCCAGAAGGAAATGAAGTTCCCCTCATTGAAGAGGGGGAGGAGCAGGGGGAGGGCATTCATTCTGAAGCTCTGCTCAAATTGGCCGTGAGCTACGTATTCCTCGATCCGTCAATAACGTTTCATGTCGATTACAAGTTGTAGGATGGCGGCGCTATCTTGTTTTCTTCTCTGATTCTGTCCCACCGCCTGCCCAAGGGGTTTGACCTTTTCCCAGACGATGCGACATGCCGGCGCGTGTGGAGCGCACACAGACAGCCCTCGGTCGCAGGTGTGAACACATATAGTTACCTAGATATCTAACTAGGCGTTAAAAAAATAAACAAACTACAAGCTTTTTGCGCCTTGAGAAATGATGAAAGTACGTGTGGCATTTTGTTTTCCAATTGGAGTTTTCTGACGATGCTGTTAATATAATAATGTCTATCAAAAGTCCTCTGATTTTGGATTGTATTAACCCTATCTTCTATCTTTTATTTTTTGTCTTAAATTGCAGATTGATCTCAACAGCATAGCATATGATGATGGAAGGTTAAAAGAAGGAGATCAAATTCTACAGGTATGAAGTTGATCCTTAGTTACACTGCTGTAATAAAAACGATGATTAGAAGAAGAAAAAAACTTTTTAAAAGGACGTAAAACAATAGTATTAATATAAAAATTATTATATTTTACAAGAATGGATACAGAGTTATAAGATAAAAGTACAAAATATATATCAAATTGCATAATTGTGATGATTGTTACAAGTAAAACATAATTACATTTAATTTCATTATTTATCTTTTTACAGATTAATGGTGAAGATGTAATAAACAAGGATCAAGCGTTGTCACTTTTCCTTCTTCAGACTCCATGTACTTCACTATTAGTTTGCAGACCACAACTAAGGGTAAGCTTATTATTTTGATATTTTGTTTGTAAAGAGCCTGAAAGATGTTAAAACTAAAAGTAGAGGAGTTATTCCTCCCTTCTGGCTCTCTACAGACAATTCCCTCCCTTTAGAATGTTGTTATTATGATTATTTATGTTCTGTCACAATGTTGGTGATCGAAAGAGTGGTAAATGAACGTATTGCTTGAATATTGTGTCAACTACTTGTTGTTGGGTGTAGTCATATCTGAATGAGTGGCTGAGAGATTGAAACAAAGATACAATGAAGAAGTAATGAAGAGATAATGAATTGGATTAATCATGAGACTGATAGATCAAGTCAAGATTAGCGATGCAGCTGTATGTATGCGGTCAAATATAATCATATCTTTCAGGTATTCTGTGACTTGCCCCTTTTGAAATTGATCCTCCACAAATGCAAGGTCAACCGTCCACATTTCTCTATAAATAGAACCATTCTCTTCTTTGAAAAATAATGATTCTAACCTCGGGCAGAGATCTGTTTTGAAAAAAACTATCAATACCTTTATTGCTGACTTTCTGGCATTGATTTTTGAGTCTGGAATGACCTGATGGGTTTTGAGAAGAGATAATCCTCGCGCGTTCTCCCTTATGACTGGTAAGATATGTCCTTCAGGAAGATCTATAAGCCGGTACCGAAAGTCAATTTTCGTATTTAATTCATTGTACAGAATAAAAGCATTAAAAGCTCTTAGCATATTACCTCGTGCGATATATTCTGTCTGGCAGTGGTTTCAACCCGACAGTTCTAAAGGAATACCATCAAAGTCCATTTTTATGTATTTTTCATATTAAATATCAAGAAACCCATTCCGTGCTCTATATCCTTCTGTCACATGGATAAAATAGAAGAACGATTCTTTAGATTGAAACGAGAGGGTGAAGAAATTGAAGGAGAAGCAGGAGACAGAGAGAGACAGAGAGAGAGGGAGGGAGATGGAAGGAGATGGAAGAGAGAGAAGGAGCAGAGGGATAGAGAGGATGGAAGAAAATAGCTTTTATTTGATTATCCAATTTTAGAAGAAGACGCGAGAACAAAATTGAGTCATTTGTAGATTTTTTGAGAATGGCCTGGTGAAACCTTATCTTGCTAATGTGTAAATGGATTTGCAGGTATCTTGAGAAGAGGGAGCTCTGATGTCTGCTGCGAAACAGGGGCTTGCTTTCTTCCTAGTTTTTATCAGTAACTCTATTTTTCCTCCATTTATTCCACAATTTTTCTCCTATCAGCCTCCCCCAGTGCACTATGTTATCTTTTTCCTCTCATATCTTTCATTCTTCCATTTCTTCCATATCTTCTATTTGTTTTATCTGACCATATTCTTAATGTCCTTCTCTAAATGCTATCCCCTTTTAGATGATATTCAATTTCTTCATGTATCTTATTTTCACCCTTTCATAGTTTCCACTGTTCATTTCTTTCCTACTCTATTTCCCTTACATTCATCAAGACATCAGATGGTTATAACTTTTGCTCTTTAATGATATCTTTCTTGCATTGTTAGCTTTTGAAACATAGCTTGCAGTCTTAAAAGTTTTGCACTTGCTCTCTCTTTATGAATGCTCATCGGATTCAACTCTCCTCTTACCGCATCGATTCTTCACATCTCCAAGATGTCCCTGTATCCCTCTCTTCTTATGGCTAGGAAACCTGAGTCTTTGTCATGTAACAATAATGGATCCGTAATCAAATTTACCTCACAACATGGGCTATCGCAGAGCAATTCATGCTATTTTAGGGCAAAAAATAATCAAATCTAAGCCTCCTCATGCGGAATCAATAGCATTTACAAGTATGTGGGTGTATCATGTATTGGTGTATAAACTGATCAAGCAACATGAAAAACTTCCACTTCATTACACCTGAAATGTGACCTGCCACAATTTGTGATCCTTATTTGATAAAGATGGAAAAAGTTGATGTTATAACTATCTGATGATGCGTACTGCAGTGAGACATGATAGCAGGTATAAAAGAAGAGGGGCAAAGTTCAGGATGTTGTGTAAGAAATAATTTAGCACTATATCCATGTCATAATAAATTATGTAAGAACAGAAGTCGTGGAAGAGACTGTTCAGTGTTCTGTCATTGTGGTAATTGTTCACTTAATAGTAATAGGTATAACCTTACCTAGATGCTTACAGAAGAAAACTTTGTTTAGAAAGGACTCTAGTAAAATAACAACCTCTTCTGATGTTTTAAAATATGAAGTGTAGCAAATACCACTTTATGTAATCAAAACTTTAAATTTTAAGAAATCAAAAGAAACATTGAAACCATGTTTGATAATAAAGATGTTTCATTTATCAACATTCATACCAACATTTAATGTACTTGCTTTCCAACAATATAATTTTGATCATGTTATTAAGGTATAAACCTCAAGCATATACGACAAAGAAACAAAATTTCCATCGAGTTCGTTTAACAAATCCATAGCATTTAGTAAAGGTATAGTGCTACTGGTAGAGTTCACCCATTATTGAGGTGGCACAAAGCATGGCTTTCTACCTACGCAGGTTACAAATAGAAGTACACACAAATGGGCAAGTCATCACCACTGCTGTGAAGCTAATGTAATAAGTGGTAATGGTCACAGCAAGTAGGTCAATTATGACATGTCTTCTGGCAAAATATTTGGTTGTCAGCTTGCTTTTGGTGGAATTTCCAATAACTTGTGGATAGGCGGGATCCCACTCGCTGTATGTTATTAACTCATTGAATGCCCAGCCTGAGATAATTTGAGCTGATAGACTGTTGAGGATTCAAGTTATATCAAAGTCAAGTTTTATGCGCTAACTTTATTCAGATGCAGTTTCTTTATGGGTGAATTCCTGTGATTTTCCTTTGGTAAAGAATTATACAATTCATTAAATTCCTCAATTTTATGCTCTTCATTCTGAAAGATATCTGTATCTTTTGTATAATTGTAGCCCAGGGCCTTTAATTTCTCATTCTGGTCACAGGTTAAATGGTAGGACATAATGGGATGCTGATTTCCAATGTATTATCTTCATTGGAATAGCCAAAGTATGCTTTGCTTATAGTTCTATCATGAGAAATTTTGAAACCGAACTGTTCATAGGAATTTGAACATACACATATCCTAAGGTATTTGGAAGCTAAAATATGTTTAGTTAATGTCCTTACATGGGTCTATCCTGAGCTGAGGTATATTTTGAAGCTGAAGTATGCTCAGTTAATGTTCACAGAAGAGTTTTCCTGAAGAATTTAGAAGTCAAAATAATTTGTTCTGTTTGTTTTCTCACACACATCTATCCCGTGGAAGCGTGAAGCTGAAATATGTTCAGTGAATATTGGGAATGGCAGACTTCATGAGACCAGTAAACCCATAGAATGTCTCTGTTTGTCTTCATAGCGTTCGTTAGGTTAATGCAATGTGCCAGAATTCCTTCTCTCCATAGACTAATGTTTGGACAAGAATCTGAGCTGGTTACCCTTGACATTAGACCACCCATGAAAACAAACTATGTTCTGACCATTTGTAACCCCAAGGGGTACAGTTTTCTTACCCCACCCTCACCCTTATTCCCTTCATCATTCCATGTATGCATGTTTTGTCATCTCCAATTGCTCTGAAATGTAATTGAAATAGGAAAAATGCATACATTGAGTTGCCAATGAGGACATTACTTCATTGCTAATTCCTCTGAAATAAATGGAAAAAAAAGGAATTTATTCACAGAAATATATCTCTCATAGAAAAAAATATAAGAATGCTATTTTAGGTGGGAGGGGGTGGGTTTACAGGTGACAATAGTGACTCTTTTGAAGAAGGAAGGCTCTATTTGCTTGTACAAAATATCAAAGTTCTAAACCAAGAAGGGGAAGTTTGTTTGTATTTTTGGTTTTTAAAGTAATATAAGCCTAAATGTCTTTGACAAAAATTCCAATTACCGGTAGCAATTCATTTTAAGAACCAGAATGTCCTTCTCCCATCTAGTGTTGTGGTCTTATATGTAGAATATTTACAATATATTCCAGTGGCTTTCTCTCTTCTCTCTCTCTCAATATTTGCCCCTGCCTGGAGAAACTATTGGCTGAACGGGGCTACTTGTTTGACATGGGACCACCCGGGATTACAATGTCCTGCCTGTACACACGTCATAGGGGGTAAGGGTGACCTCATAGGGGCGACCTCATAGGGGTAGGGGTGTCCCCACAGGGGTAGGGGTCTCCCCCAAAGTACAGGGTTACACTTTTGTTTGTCCTTGCTAATAGGTATTGGTAATGTTCAAGAGTAATGTGAACATTAATGCTTTATCTTTATACTATTATAAGGAATTGAAGTGTCCCCTTAAGTACAGGGTTATATATTATCGTTTGTCTTTGCTAATAGGTCCATGCTAATAGGCATGTGTAAATGTTGTGCATAGAAAAGTTTATGTAGACTAAACATAGAACTTTCAAGGAGGAGAGTTTTATGCAGAAAAGGTAATAATCCTCAGGCAAGGAGAGAGTAATCTTAAAGAAAATGTTCCTTGATACAAATAGTTTTCATCAAGAAATAATAAATGTATTTGGTTTTATTCAAGACAAGTAAAGATATTCATATACCCGGTAATTTATGTCTGATATTGAATTCAAAGGAATTGATGAATTGTTTTTGACAAGTAAAGCTTTAGGTAGATGTTGACAAGATTTGCAACTGAAGCATATTTGGGAGACATAAGGAAAGGACATTGACTTGCAGGAGAAGGTAAAGGTTTATTACTTACAAAATGACGGTTCTTTTTTTTAAACTTTGACCGTCAAGCCTTAGTAATTTCACACACACACACGTTAGATGGGTGTTTGCATCTTTCTCTGTATGTTATTTTTCTTTCCTCACTTTCTATGTCTTTTAGTGTATTATGTTGCCAGGTAATTACTGCCTGCAGCTCTTGCTTATTGCATTTTCTTTCCTTCATCTCTATTTTAAAGCCCATCCACTTTTCTTGGCTTCTCTTTCTCTTTTGAATTATTCCCCTCTGTCTCTCTCCCCCTTTCTGCCTCTCTGCTATGTCAAGAAATTTGATAAAGATATGAGTCCTGAGCGTGTGACTGATTTACGAGGTGAAAATATGAGGTGATGGTAAGAGGGATTTAAGGATGCAACATGCATTTAGGGAGGCATTAGAAAGTAAATGAAGCTTGACATGGAGTAGACATGGGGAGAGGGGGTGATACTTTTGGGTAGCATTGTAAGCCTTGAGACAAACATGAATAAATGATTCAGATTCAATGTTGACTTTACATTGAACTCCCTTGGTGACCCTAGGCTCTCAATTTAAACTTCATTACCAGCTTACGATATGGCGTCAGTCATAGATTTAAGGTATTGGAACACGTTGAAATATTCAAGGCAATGAATAGTTGATGCGCTTTGTTTTTTTTTATATTTCATTATAATGTATGGACTATTTTAACCATGAATAATATATCATTTAATGAGTTAAAGCATTATAATTTATTTCATAAGTGAGAAAACAGGGATTTTCTACAGCCCATCACAGCTTTTTTCTTTGCTCCTTCTCAAGAAGGTCCTTGTCATTTGTATTGCACTTGATATATGGTGTTTGAAGAAAAGATATCCATTGCTGTACCATAGTGAGTTATGCATTCTCAAAGTTATATGCCAACATGAATCAGGGTATAGATTTGTAAGCATCCACAGGACAAGACAAATGTATTTACCCTAAAGCAAATGCTTCCAGAAAGCCTTAAGATGAATGGGAGAGGGGGAGGAGGAGGAGGAGAGAAGATATAAACCAAGAGAAAGAGAGAATGATGGATCAAATGGGATGCGGTAAGCAGCTAATACAAATAACCAATCAGGATTAAATGAATGACCTAGTTCCTTTGAATTCTGCCTCCATTCTTTCATCAAAGGTGCATTTTGGCGGCACCCTGGCAATTAGGCAGATCATTGGCTCTTTGACACGCATCTGTCACCCAGCTGCACGTCTCGCCAATTACCCCCTAAGTCTTCGCTCTCATTTTGTTTAAATGCCGAATCTTTATTTGTTTAGAACATACCATCACTTACAGTGTTCTGTCTCCAACTGTTAATCTCTCTTTTTCTGTAGTTCTCTTTTCTTCCCTTTCTTTCCCTCTTTGTTGGCTTTTCGAAGTTTCTCCTCTCTCGGTTACCTCATCCCTTCCCATTCTTTCATTTTTTAGATCCCTTTGCATTGGTTCTTTCATGATATAATGTTATTCGTAAAAAATGCAATGCTATTCATGAAGAATATGGAGAAAATGATCCGGAGCCTGATGCTAAGATGTAGGTAAGAGGCTACAATAATATTTCATGTATTGACGTATATGTGAATACTGCAGCTTAGGTTTGATAATGGATTATTGATTTCAATGCACTCTAAGTTGTACAGAGTCTTACAGAATGTCAACATCTACCATAGATAATTGTTCAGCTGGGTTTTAATACTTCTTCTAAAACTTGAATTTGCAAGTTCTTTATAATTCTCCTTTCCCTTTCCTCATCTGTTCTGTAGGAGTATGTAGTCAAAGGAGAAGTAAAGTACATAGTCGGACTTAAATATTCTTTCTGCGGATTTTCAAACTGTGCACTTCGCACGTTTGTAAAGACACTTGGGCATGTGCTGGTTTTCTTCTTTGTGTTGGAAAGCACTTGAACCGGGCATGATTCAGGCTGGTTCATTGATCATATTCTGAAGGGTAACGTGAACATCCATTTACAGAAAATATTTAGTAGTGTGAGTAGTGCAAATCGATCAAACTCTTCACCCTTTTCTCAGGTAGACCTTGT
This sequence comes from Strongylocentrotus purpuratus, assembly GCF_000002235.5. Classification (NCBI taxonomy): domain Eukaryota; kingdom Metazoa; phylum Echinodermata; class Echinoidea; order Camarodonta; family Strongylocentrotidae; genus Strongylocentrotus; species Strongylocentrotus purpuratus. The sequence continues at coordinate 22,947,703 of NW_022145612.1, forward strand.
TCATATATATAACAGGATCAATCTCCCACACCATCAGCAGCATGTAACACGCTCCAAGAAGCCCCCACCTCTTTTATGCTTGATTGATTGGGTGAGAGTTTCAAGTCATTCTTTGTGTTTTTGACATGAGATAATTCTTACTTGTAGAAATAGTCTGAACCAGCCCATGTAGGTGAATCCATATAGATCTTGCAGTTTGGTCATGTACATGTATGTGACAAGTGTTTGATCTGTCACTCTCTTTCAAATTCCATGGTGTACTTTACCCAACCCTACTCGCTCTCTCTCTTTCTCTCTCTCTCTCTCTCTCTCACCCTCTCTCTCTCACCCTCTCTCTCTCACCCTCTCTCTCTCACCCTCTCTCTCTCTCTCTCTCTCTCTCTCTCTCTCTCTTTCACATGGTTGTTCATATTTCTCTCCCCTCCCTCTCCCTTCCTCTCTTCCTCCTCTCTCTCCCTGTGTGTGTGTCTGTCTATCGCTCTCTCAATCTCTATCTCTTCTCTCAATCTCTATCTCTTCTATCTCTCTCCTTATGTATCTATCTTACTCATTCTGTTCCTTGTATTTCTCTCTTGAAACATCCTCCTCTCTCTTTCTCTCCTACCTATGCCATGGTTGTGAATAACTCCAGCAACCGGGGGCGATGGCGATGGGGGTATGATTCAGATCTTTAATCAGTCCTGAAGAATGGCAAACATCTTCTGGTGGTTGGTATTCAGAGTCTTTGATTCCAAACGGTTTCATCAATTAGGGGAATGCAATTTGGCTGAAATGCATCGCACTTGTGCGTGCCCCTCACGTCTTCTTCATTCATCATAGAATCTTACACTTTGGGAAGATTTGTCCTCTTGCCTGAGACCTTTCAGACATTCATTCACCTTTCCTTTTACTTGCCATGTCTTGGTTAGAGACGCTATACTCTGAATCATCAGGACTAGCACTATCTCTTAAACCATTGCATTCTGGAATCAGGTGGTCTTTGTATTAAACCTATGAAAATTGAAGAATTCTGCAGTCAACGGGTAAATCTTGTCTCTTTCAGAGGGTATGAACCCACAGGAGTGCACAAATTGCTAACTAAAGCAAATTTTACCTATTGCTCTGATTGGTCGAAAATTCACAAGTAATTCACATATCTGGTTAGTGTCAGATTATGGTCAGATGAAACTGAAACAACTCTATATGTTGCAAGTATGTGATTTATGGTAACATTTGATATCTGGCAGTGAGAATGATGCCGCATAACCCAAAGCCTAATTTGTTTTGACATTTGTAGTGCGTGCATCTCTTTCAATACCGCCCCAAACTTATAACGCAATGCGATCCATAGAGGTGCAACATGAAAATGCCAGATGACCTTTCAGATAAATCAGCAGTGGCAAGAATTCATTTGAGCCTATGTTTGGATGTTTAACCTTCCCCAAACACAGTGAGTTAGTTATACTCTTCCTACCATTGCAGTTAGAGATTCAGAGAAGACAGATGAAATTACTTTCATCCTAGAAACACTCTTCTTTTCTCACCGCTCCCAGTATGCCCTCATACCAGGCAAACTTCAAAACTCAAGATTACAGGCCCATTCCCATTAGACCAACATTCTGTGTCCTCGGATATCAAGCGTTGCATGGGATTTCATGACCAAGGGCTAGTGGGCAACTCTTCTTTATGCTCCTTGGAGCAATGTCCATCTGGAAGGGGTGCTTCAGAGAGGTTGTGAGGTATACCTTGCTGGAATTATCACGACGTGTCTGATTGGAAGCTGTGGGAATAGGACCTCAAAATATAACACATGGTGATTTGTCTGTGATTACGCCAGAGCTCTCTGTTTGCACGGCCGCGCAAATAGAAAAGGGAAACGTGAGATGGCTGACGATGGAGATTCGTTGAACGAGCAGCGCTCTCCCTCAAGATTACTGCAAATAACAAATAACTGAGCTGCAGGAAGAGATGGAATGGACATGAGGCAGAGAGAAGGGGGATGGGAGAGTAAGAGGAAGGAGGGGGTAGGCAAAGTGGATTTCGATAATGTGAGGAAAAGAAACTTTTATTGAATATCTATGACATCTAATATAGACAGGAATGTATAGCTGTTTTTTCATAACAGAATGTCGCTCCATAACTTTACCCTGACGTATGTACTTGAACACAGTTGTGTCAGTCTTGAAGTATGTACATTAAGAAGAAAGTGAAAGAACTTTGCCCTCTTTAGCCCACCTGTACCTCTTTCATGCTTGAATTAACAGATATCATTTGTATTTTTGAAATATCCCATAATTCCCAAGCTCCCTTCCCACAAGCCAGTTTGATAGCCTTTGATGATAACCCTTGTCGGTATGTCACCAGGTTCCTCTTGATCTTCACCCTGTGTTTCGATGATAAACATCATCTTAATTCATCCTTCACTCACCGCATCCCATCAAACAACCCTTTGTCCTCGTAAAAAATATCAAAAGTAACCGTTCATAAAAGCAACTTTGTTTTCATGTTATCCCTCCCTGCCATGTCCCTACAAAATAATGATAATTATAAATGGAAATATTTTAGTAAATATCACGAAATTCCTCTTTGTTATTATGTTCTTAAATTAAGATTAACAAAATTATTATGCCATGATGAATACTTCTATACCACAAGCCTTCAAAGGAGACTCTGATGCTTGAAAACATTTAAAGGGGATTCCACTAAATATGATCTCAGTAGATTCTTCTTCCCAGTGTACAGCTGTATAGTTGTTACATTGTGAAGGTAGTATCCTTCATTTTGTCCTGTAATAAACTGATTACTTCACCATACACCTGACAGATGTGAAGAGGATGGAACATAAAAGTTGAGGGAGAAATGAGTTTGCAAAGACAAGGAAACACAGTAGGTTGTCTTTCTTGAAAGTAGTTTGGTGGTACGCTTGTAGAGATAGGCTGCTACATGTCCCATTCGAGCAAGGCCATTTTGTCTGACATCTTTATAGAGACCTTAGTTTCACATCTTTATAACTCCAATAAATTTAGCAAATTAGTTTTTCTATCAATCACTTCATTCCTTTAAAAAACAAACAAGATGAAAGCATGCAAAAACATAAAACATTTTTAAAGACTAGGATACAACCTGAAAAAAACAAACAATATAAAGCTTGGTCGCTCCATGACAGATTGGGGATAGATGATAATTTTTACCTTGTTATTCAAAATAATATTTCATTCATATTTTTCAGTAGAAAGAGAGGAAGGAAGATGAATGATTTCGATTGAAGATCAATTGTCTGAACAAGTTCATTGGTTTCTATCTTTCATCCACCAGTCTTCCTCTCCTATTTTCCATCTTACAAAGAAGCCTTTCTAATCCTTTCATATATTCCTTTCCATGTGTAATTCTCTTCCTTGTATTGTAGTTCCTTGGAGCTATCTATATATACCATGATCCCTATATGGTAAACCACTGATCTGGTAAAGCCCCACACTTGACTGGTGCAAATCCCCAAAGTCCGGTACCTAAAGTGCATCTGACACTTGTTTGTGCCCTTACCCTGCCCCCTATAGTCTGGTTCGTAGACAGCCAACATTAATATTATATCACCATGTTGAGGTCTATGGTAGAGACAACCGCTGAAAAGCTGGCTATATTGTACTTTATAGATTCCGTCCATCCTTTTTTCTTTTCTTCTCCATTTCCTAGTTCTCGTCTTACCTCCACTTTTTTCTCTTTTTTCCTTTTATGTCTTCCTATGTTTTACTTTGTTTTTGTTTTTCCTTATACACGATGTAGCTTCTTTTTTTTCTCTCTCTCTCTCTTTTCTGTTCATTTGTTGTTTGTTCTTCTTTAAATACAATTGTCCTGATATTTCAATTCTGAAATTTCAGACACTGCACTCTAGAGCGTATTGAGGGAATTTTTTTTTTCTACATGTTTTTTTACACAGATGATGGAAAATCCGTGAAATCTGCTGATGGAAGTGTCTAAAAATATTTTAGAAAATGGGTGAACCCTATAATAGAGTTCACGGTCACTTTTTGTTGTTGAAAAAAATATGGAAACCCCATCAGAAAATTGTTTACTTGTGTCCCAAATCTATGTGAAGTATGATTTATCCACCTGTAGGTGTGAAGTGTGTTTTGATGGTGTGTCACTTGTAAATCAATACGGACATCTGGCTTTACTAACAGATTTACAGAGCTTTCTTCTTTCAAATCTCTTCTATTTTCTCTATGTATATTCTCTCTCTCTTTCTCTTGCTCTCTGTGCAATATTGGCACAAGATGGCAGCATATATTTCTGCAAGCTATGAAATGGTCAAGGAAAATTATTGAAGAGATATGTATCACTGATGTTTATCTGCAGCTAATTTATTTTGGTCACCTCTAGCCATACTAGAATGATGCCTATCTCTTGTTGTCTTCCTCTCTCTCTCTTTTTAATTCCCCTTTTCTCTTGTATCCTCCTGCTCATTTACTGTTTTGCCTGCCACTTTTTTAAAGTAGATGATGTTTGATATCGGTAGAAGCAATATTTGTGTCCCAAATACATCTCATGCATTCATTACATTTTTTGAATTAGTTGATCTAATTCTATCTTAATTTCCCCCATCTCATCCATTAGAACTTTATGCTGGAGGATGAGATATGATAAGGGATGAGAATGATGATAGCCTTGTTTCACTTTCATGTGTCGGCAACTGACAAAGCAAAAACGCTGCTAGCTCGTTGCATAATTTATATCTATAATTCGGTCGTAATTGCACTAATCACATCGCTTAAAATATACCGAAACAAAAAGTGGAGTTTCAGAATTTATGGATCGGTAGAGGAGGATAGATTGATGCTTGTAATTGGCCGGCAGAGTTTCTTAAAGTCAAGGAAACCTTTTGGAAGTAGGATGATTGGTAGCAGGAATCATCGAATGTGAGTCTGCTAGCTGCCCGAGGTCATGGATGGTAGAGAAGAGGGCAATGTTCCCTTCATTCCACTCTACCCCACCCCCAGGTTTGTGGTCGTTAATGTCATTGGTGTCATTCCATAGATGTACCATTACATGATGGATCAGGTTGAATTTATTTACCTTTAAACGAGACATGAGTTTTTATTCCTTCTATATCTTTAGGAATTGTCAGTGGGTTGTCATGTTAGAATAAGGCATACTTGGTCATTCTCGTTCTATAGAAATATCTATTTTTGGAAAATGGAGATGGAGATGTCTTTGCTCCCCTCCCCCAAGTCCCCCCCCCCCCTCCGTTCCCCTCAACATGCACAGTGAATATTTGCCTCTATGTAGGTAACAAAGTCCCCAGGAGGTTTGTTTGAAGTATTTTGGTTCATTCTCTGGTTCTAAGAGTCCCCTGTTCCCATGGCGTGATATTGCTTGTCTGCATGTGACTGAACATTGTATTTTGCACTTTTAGTCGAGTCATGTGATTTACACTTCCATAGCTATGAAATACGGTTATCCACCCAAAAACGAAAAAGTTGGCGATTCCTTCATATCACTATGTATTCATGCAAATTAAAAAAATTGAGTCCCTTCCCTTTAGTTTGTGGCCTAAAATGTCTTCCAATATCATCCAAATATATTGTATGGATATCTTATTTCGCATCATTCCAGTCAAAAAGTATAAAGTACCGGTAGTGTCCTTTTGAAGGCAGTGAGAACAAGCCTTGATGAGAAACACACCTATATGGTCGTCACTGTTTCTCTTCCTCCATGCTTCTGACAGCATATGTGTTTGTTTGGACCAAGCATCAACCTCAATCTGTTTCAGCTATGCTATGTTAGGCAAGAGCATGAACCTTAACACTTGCCATCATCTATTAAGATACTTTCCAATGCGAAGCGCCTGTGGTGGTGGCGGCGGTAACAATAAATGGGTCAGGAAATAAAACTCTGTTGGGTTGAATTCCAGCAGCATAGCTACTCTGATACTAAGAATACACATGGTTCATTCATAATGTTCAAAACAGTCTGTATTGATCGGTGGTGTATTGTTTTGTTGTCAAATGACTGTAAACAAAAATCAAGTTTATTATGGATTATTTTATCTTTGGAAGGGAAGTCCTTTATGTCTCCCCTCTTTTACTTTATAACATTAAAGAAAGTATATCTGTAGTTTTATTGCAAAAAAAAAGGCATGATTAACTGACTATTAAAATAGTAGAATGAAATAGGTCAGTAGTAAACTTTAGATTGATGGGGCAAGCTTGTTAAATCCGCAACTGAACAATCGTGATTGTAAAATGTAGCAGTTAATGAATGATCTCAGTAATTTTCACAAATTGGATTATTCGTAATAACCCTCGTTTATTCATAGTAACCCATAACATGGTGGGACAGCTATTTGACTGCCATTTCTGCCTCATATCCACTACCTGTCCATCAGAAATAAAAAGTGTTATCCAAATACAGATGTATTTTATGTAATTAAAGTCTAGGACTTTGACACCATGGTAATAACTGCTTTATGACCTATACATGTATATTTATGAGTAGTTAAATCTCTAGTTCTACACCTTGCCTGAACATTTGAGATGGAATAATCTCTTCTAAACAAAGCAATATTAGCAAAACGTGCAATATTAGAGATTAGAGACTTTTAAACACCCACTTAATAACCAAGGCACAATGACTGGTAGTTTTAGTGAGTTTTTTCTGGCATCATAATCCTGTGTATATACAGATTTGTCAATAGTAGAAATTGAGTCAATTTCATGACACTATTGACTTCATCTTGTTGCTAAGCTGACCTACAAGTTGCCACGCTCTCCTGTTTTTATTGGACTTGTCAAAATGGAGCTCACCGTTATTAGTTTTCCAAATGAATATTATCTTTGTGTTGTAATCCCTGTGTATATAGCCGCTTGAGGCAGATCGTCTATCATGTAACTGCTACTGTATAGTGTATATTCACATGAATCTGTTTGTTTCATTATTCTATGGAGCATTTTACCTAACATGAAATGGGTCACATTTATGAACTCAAAATATTGCTAGTTGTACATCTTTATTTTCCTTTTCTTTTGAGTTGTTAGATTTTTCATTCCAATTTCTCTCTTTTTCTCTCCATCTCCATAATAATCTCTAATTCTATCTTTAATCTACCCTTGATCTTTTTACATGCTTTTTTTCGCTTTTCCTCTGTGCCTCTCTTATACTTCATTAACCCATATTTTGTATATCATCTTACCCATTAAGTTTCTTCTCTCTCCTCAATATTTGTAGAATAATGGGAAATTAGCCCAGTTTAGAAAATAGCAAATACATTGGATGGAACATGCTGAACTAATCACAGAAGACCAGTCATCTCAATTAAGAATCGTCCCAAATAAAATGCAATATTCATCAACAAGTCTGAAATTATTAAATAATAGAGCAGCCGCCAATCAACCTCTGAGGGGAAAATTGAAATTACTCTTAACTTGTGTTGCTCTCAAAACACATAACAGTTCCTTACTCGCTTCCCTCATACATATAATAAACCGTTAATAAAGAAAGGTCAAGCATTCCTGGAAATGCAGTATTGGCTGTGATTTTCTGTTTTTCAGATCATGCAAATCTGTATTTCATATTTTACATCACTGCGTATTAAATTGGTTACTTGTTGTAGTCATCGATTTGAGGCCGCAGAAGGAACTTTTATATCTAAGGAAGATTTTTTTGTTGAAAATGTCAACAATAATAACAAAATATAATTGTAAACTGTAGCAACCAGTTTTCTTATGAGAATGCTCTCTTTATGTAGATAGTTAACTAAACTGAGCAAAGTAAAGCTTTTTAGGAGCTGTCTGTTTGCATTATCACTTTTTATTGTGAAATCTTGGGATTCATTCTGTTACAGAAAATTAGAAAATGTATAACTTTATTTGGCTATGTAATCAAGTGTATACCAGTCCAATGTGCAGAATAAATATTATACAAATTTTACGTTGGTGTCATAAATATCAATAAATCAATACCACTCATCGGTAGACTGGGTGTCAATATGCAATATTGCGTAACTCTGTCCATTTAGCACCAACACGTACGATAGTATGCTTGTAATGGATCCGGCTTTCACAAACTCAGTTTTTCTGCTTCGCTGGGTGTTACTTATTGATTTGTGGGCGCGTGTTTAGCTACCCAATTCAGCGTTTAGTGAAGGGCTTTATGTTTTTTGTATGCCTGATCAGGCTGGCAATCTAGCTACAGCTCGATGGCTGACAGTTTTGAGTTACAGACATGGGGAATTATTAATACCTTCTCTGTACGGTCTATATGGCTCAGTTCAAGCAGAGATGGTATTCATGCTGAATTAAATATGAAGTCTTATTGGAAAAAAAAATTGCTTTTGTGTGTTCACACGTTTCCTGCTCCCTCCTACCATCTTTCTTTAAAAAACATTTTTTTTACTCTCTTTGTAAAATTTTATATTCGAGTTACTCTCTCTCTCTCTTTTCTCTTCTTTTTCACTCTCTTGTTTGTTGTTTTTGTCATTTCATTATGTCACATATTTCATAAGCCCATGATTCTGTAAACTACATTTATCTCCGCAACCCTATTGATTTCTATATTGAGAAATACCAGTATTATTCATTGTAATAAATGTTGTGTGTACCAAGATAGGAATTGACACTAGGGTGTTTTAAAATCAAATAATGAAATGTGAATAAAAGCCATGCGTTTTATTTTAAATGTCAGTTTTGTAGATTGGTACCAAATTTGCAAAGGTTTGAACTCAGTTGCTGCAGATGTTTCGTAGGAGTTTAATTGTTTGCTTATTTTCAATTGGCCAAAAGAAGCTGTATGGTAAATTCATATCATGATGCTCATCTGAGAACCTCCAAATTACTGTTGAATGAAATAATTTTCAAATATTTTCTGAAGATTTTGTCTTATTATTGATGGTTCCGTACAAAGAGATGTTGTTGTCTGTATGGTCAGCAGCTAGATGTATTATGGGACTTATGATTGATGAGTGGGTTAGGAGTTCACAGTCAAGACCTGTCTGGCTACTGATGTGTCTGTCAGTTTGTCTGTTAATTCCTCTGTCTCTCTGTCTGTCTCTTTGCCATCCATCTTTATCTCTCTCTACCCCTCTCTATCTGCCCCTCTCTATCTCTCTCTCTCTCCTCCTCTCTCCCTCTCTCCCTCTCTCCTCTCTCCTCTCTCCTCTCTCCTCTCTCCTCTCTCCTTCTCTCCCTCACTGTCAAATTTTGAGGCAGTCATATGTTTCATATTTTTCAATATCATTTGCGTATCTTTTTATTTTTTAATATTCTTTAATCCATTCTATGCTCTTTATTCATATGTAAGGACTTGATATACTCATTTTCCAATTCTGCACTTCTTAATGCATAACGATTTCTCACCTTTCCCCCTCTCTCCTCAATCTATTCTCCATCTAATCCTCCCATTAGTTTCTACTTTCTCACCCGCTCCTGTGTAGAATATGGGAGATAACATATTAAACAACACATGATTCCCTAACGACCCATTAGCACTGGTGCAAGGCGGTCAATAATTGCTTGCCTGTTGAAGAGTGCCCTCATCCTACCCTCCAACCCAGCCCATCGTAATCACCGACTAGCAATGCTGCACTTACATCTCAAACACGGTGTAATACTTGAAGACGCAGAATACATTAATGAGTAACCCTGTAGCGTTAATTTGGGATGTCCACAGACTACGTCATAGGCCGATGATGCGGGGTTGAGATAAGAGGAAGGGGAAGGGTATCTTCCATATACCTGTCATTCCGTGATGGATACGTGTTGGATGTTAAGCCCTTCTCCCTGCCCCACAGCCAGAGAGCGAGGAGGGGGAGAGAGGGGGGTAACATGAATTAGGTTGACCGTGATGAATGAAGATGGGATATTATAAGTGAATGAACCATTTAGGCTCTTTGCACAGGGTTTACTGCGTTCATGACCGCAAAAGCGTTGACTTCATTTAGCGGTCGGCCGAGAGTGGTGATTCTTGCTCTGCGCTCTATACTTTCTTACCGTTTTTGCAACATGTGGGGATTTCATTAGCAGGGTTCGTAGTGAGACCCCTGAGATTGGGTATGAGTAATAATATCGATAAGGAAGTGAAAGAGTGCGAGGCAGACACACCCTGCCAACTGAATTAGGAGAGAGTGAGATAGAAACATAATGAGAATTATTTATTTTAAGGAAACAAAAGATGTATTTTAGAAAATTAAAAAAAATGAGACGTATTGTTCATATTCCAATTAGAAAGACATATTTTGGGGCCTTCTGACTTTAAAAATCAGAGATTATTCAAAAACAAGGGATTTTGTCATTTCTAAGGAAATTCATAGAGACACAAGGCTCAAACAAATTATTTGTGTGTGTGTGTGGTAAAAAGATTGTTGTGGATGTTTCAATAACTCTAAAACAGACAGGTGTATTGATCAATCTGGATGTCAAGAAATGGCATTTAAAAGGAGATATGAGGCGAGCCAAAGATGTCAGTTTTATCCGGTAATTGGGATCTGTTGATGATATGATACGGAAATGCATACCTCATTAAAGCAGGTAGTGGCGTGGAACAGCCTTGCATGTTTGCCAAGATTGGATTGAAGACCTTGGTGTAATAAGACAGACATGGTCGAGAAGTTGTAGAATTTGATTAATTTCCTCTCTCTCTCTTTTTATTATTGGCATATATTTCTAAGTGAGCAAAAGGAAAGTGACACCAGTGCTTACAACTTTAGTATTTTTTTCTCACTATTTAAAGATTTGAAAGGGGAAATTTTAAGGTATTTTGAGCTTAACAAGTGGTCGTTGCTTTCTGCAGTAGATATGAAAACAGCTGAATAAGGTTAAGGGTTAATTTCTGGTGAAGTATGAGGTGATTTTTATACATTCATGATTTCTTCTTTATATATAATATTTATGCTATTTAATCTGTTTTTGAAAAGACATCAACATTCAAAGGAAATAACTTTCAATAATGTTTTTGTGCTGTATGCTCTTATCGTCTCATTCATTCTTTTATTTGAGCTAGAAGAGCCACACAAAAGAGCACCCAGTCATCAGCCATCCATTATGTATCAGTTGTTGGAAGGCTGGTAATGATACTCTGCTTTTGAGGGTAGTTATTTGGCCGACTTGGAAATAATTAGCAACCTGACCCTGTTTAACCCACACCTTACATCAGACCTTCTCAAACCTTCCCATCCAAACATCAACATCTAAAAACAAACAAGCTTTTCTTCTTGTGTCTTTTGTGACTTCAGCTTGGATGTAATCAAAGAAGTGTTGGTATGTAACAGGATGCAATCAGGTCAAGAAGTCTTGGCTAGGAAACCATACCTTGATGATCGAGTCTGCTCAGACTTTAGAAACAAGCAGACAGATTACACATCATCCGTCGTATATAACTTTCGGCGGAAGAAATAAAAGGGTATCGATCGTATAGTTGTCATTTCCAGCGAGGTAATTGTGTTCCAATTTCTTCCCGATAATGCTCCATGTTTTAGCAGCAAATGGGTGGATCATGTGACTGTGAAGTGTTATGTCAGTCAGGGAATAAATAATTCTACTTTATAAAGAAAAGTGTACAACTCCTGAAGTGAAGTGTATCTTACAGAAGTCAATTCAAGCATCCTGCTGATATCAATGTATTGTATCGTTTTGAAATCGACATATAGTACGTCACAATAACATTTTTTGCTTATTAAATGAATTAATGAATAATCAGCTGAGCCTTGTAATGGCCTTTACTATTGAATCTTAGAGCCTTTTCTATAGAATAAAAGAGAATTAAATAAATAACACAATAATGCAAAGTTATCTTAGTTTTTTTAATTAAAATTGGATTAAGTGTTAATTAATTGAAAATTCCAAAAGATTTTGACTTACTTAGGTTTTGACCTGCTTTTATCCTAATGTGTCACCTCAGACGGTTTCTTCTTGGTATCTGTTTACACAGAATAGGGACTGTATCAAACATCCCCTTGTCATTGATTCATCCATTGGCCGTGATACAAAGCTCGTAGTATCACCTCGCTCGCCTTACATCCATTATACCCTGTCTTGAATACTGATTTTGAGGGCAGGAACCAATTTGTAGTTATTAATTCTTCTCCTCTGAGAATCTGAGAAGTAGACTACCTACAATGCCTTTCATAGAGGAGAGGTGTCAGACCATAGAAAGTAGGTTTCAGGCCACGGTTATGAGAGGAAGCGAAGGCCGGCTGGCTACCTACCATCATTACCTTTCAGCCCTACAAAAGAGATTCGACTCGGTAATTTGCTGTCGATGCGAGATTGGAACAAGATATCATTTCCGTCCAAGCCCCTTCCCCCCGTCGGCTATCTGACTTTGCATCTAATATTGTGACAAAATGCATTCATATATGATGTCATGCTATGTATAATGCATGGGGGAATTCTGTATCCTTTACCGATTCAGGAGCGAGCGGATTAAAGCCGCTTTCGCAAATCTTTTGCTTGGGACAACACTCCATTGATTGTAGCGGCGAGCACAACAAAAGTTGTCAAATGACATGTATTTAGGACAGAGATGCACACTTCTTGGCAGGAGTATTGAATACTTAATGCGTCGCTGATTATGAGGGGGTATCTCAAACATAAAAAGAGGATCAAATATGCTTACATTCAGAGGGTTACACTGTTCTTAAGTATCTAGCTTGAGAACTGTAGCAGTGTGCATGGATCAGAAACGGATGTGTGCTTGAATTAAGTGTGAAAATTGAGCTTAGTGCAGGTGTTTGTGATGCGAGAATTAGGTGTTCTGTATTATCTCATACATGTACGGGCAATAATAAAATGTCACTCCAGGCTAAAAGAAGTTGATATGAAATCACATGACGTACTATCAGATTTTTCAAAGACATTTCTAAAACATCAGATTGTGTTGAAATTGGAGGATGTTGAAGTACATTTCTATTATGAATTGTGTTTTTTTGTTAGCATCACATTTTTCTTTTATATCATTTGCATTTAGTGGCAGATGTAATAGTTGCTGGGCTTCAGTCAGTCTATGACTTTGTCATATTTCCTGTCAACTTGCAAATATCATAATAGGGTAAAAATAGAATGGCCTGGTTCTTATATGTTGGGTTTTGATACATCTTATTATATTCAATTTTACTCTCTCATACAAGCTAAAGAAGAAATTCTTTTGATTAATAATGTATCATTATTTTATTTTTATTTTCTGTAGTTTGAAGACTGCCTGTATGAAGGAAACGCTCTACTGGATGATCTTCAGATGGACATGTTAGAACAAACGCACCAAGAAGCCATGCAGTTCACAGCTTGTCTACTACACTCGGTAAGAAACCTAAATCACATTTTAACTCTTCCCCTCTTCTTGAACTAAATATTTTACTATAAAACCAGATACTTTGGTATTACAACAGATATGAAACAGTCACAAATTGTTTAAGATGTTCATTTTTATGGTAAGAATTAGGGGAAAATGCACTGTTTTAATTCATTATTTTTTTGCGGCATGAAACTTTAGCAAATGGGACCACTCCCAAAATTCATGACGTTTCATGCATATGAAAGTTTCTGGCTGTACAGTACTACATACTGAATCTATTCTGCTAATATTTCATGTGTTTCAAATAAATATGGATGAAGAAGATGGATAGAACATCACAACCAACATTTCTGCTATGGAAAGAACCGAAATGCTTCGAAAAAATAAACAACTGAGCTGCATTTAGAAGAGGAAAAGCAGATATACACATCTTGCTTTGCTTGAAATGTAAAGACAGACAGACAGATAAATAAACAAGAGTAGGGAGTCACACAGACTGACTGACTGACAGACAGACAGACTGATAGAGCATGAGAGAGAGAGAGAGAGAGAGAAAGCATGGATACTTCTAAATAATAGAGATGATGGATGGAAGTGAAATATAAGATGCCATTTCAAAAGACAGAAAGTCTAAAAAGGCTGAAATTGTGATGAAAAGTATAGAGTAGGTCCATCAGTCAGTCAGCGTCAAGCACTCCCAGGTTTTGTTTGATGCGCCACCGTGGAATGAACACAATCTGCTGCTTTCTTCTTCTTCACATTAGCCTTAGTCACAAGGCACTTTATGTCTGCATTCTCTCCTCTTCTCTCCTAAATTTACATCGCATCATTAAAGCATTTTACCCCCAAAATACAAAAAAAATCTTGAAACGTATTTCTCGATGAGGACTACCAATATTAGTCATATCCCAGTCCTACTGATACTGTAGCCCCTAGATAGGACTTGAATATGGAACCCTTTTTGTATTTAAACAAAAATTATTGGAGACCCTAGCTAAACATACTCACAGTACTTTTCTCATCAAGAGGAGCCTACACATCCATTTCAGTCATTTTCATTTTAAACTAATACTTAAGTCCAAGGAGTAGTACTAGCTTTCAAATCAAATTAGTAGTTGAAACATTAACAGTTTTCATGATAAATCACTTTTACAATTGAAGAAACAAATCAAATTAATAGTCTGAAATATTGATAAATTGACATATGTATATCTTTTAACAATTTAAGATGTTGACTGAAGATGCGAAGGATGAAAATTTGAATGGTCTGGTATGAAGACTGTATTTTAGGAGAGCATGCATAGCCAGGAGTATTGTATGGATATTTGATAGGGTATTGTTACTCTGTGCGTGATTTAGAGGATGAGGTATGATTGTGATATGATAGCATGCTAGATCACCATGGTAATTGGCCATAGCAAGGAGCAACAAGGACGAGTTGCACAGAGAGGTTTCCCTGTGGGTGAAGGGATATAGGAGGGTGATATTTGTTGTCCCTTTAGAGAGAGAAAGAGAGGAGGGGAAGAGATAGAGAGAGAGATAACAAGAGAGATACAGATATAGATACAGAGAGACAGAAAGAAAGAGAGAGATACAGAGAGAGAGACAGAGAGAGAGAGAGAGATACAGAGATAGATACAGATATAGAGAGACAGATACAAAGGCAGAGACAGAGAGAGACAGAGAGAGAAAGTAACAGATAGAAACAGAGATACACACTCAAGTACATATAGGAAGGTAAAGAGAGAGAGACAGTGAGGTGGTAGAAGGATTGTGAGAGATACAGAACAAATGAAGTATAGGCCTAGATAAAATATTATTAAGAACGATATGTACTGCAGTCAGTCCTGATCTAGATTTAGTCACTTATCCCAGTTAAAGTTTTCCAGCCCCATCTTATATATCTCATATTGATTTCATCTCACGAAGAGGTAATATTTCCAAGCGCATTTGGTGATTATCAATAGAGAGGAATCACTGTGGATGTGTTCCTCTCTCCCCATTTTCTACTATTTAAATCAAAAGCAGCGAAGATTGGAAATGTGAGAATACGTCTAGCTATGTTATAGATATGTTTTGTTGGGTTAACATTCCAGAACCTTACAAATTCCCGGTATGCAGCATGGTGGGTGAAATGCATGGTATGTAAATGCGGAGGATGTATGCATCAATTCCAGTCAGTCTTGGGGCAACATGACGATCATCAATTATTAGAAGAAAATATGCCAGCATGTATCACATGGTGACAGGTTAGGTTAACAATTCAGGAGGGAAGGTATATGTCCTGTGTACAAGAAACATCCATGCTACGATAACCAAGCGTCAATGTGTGGGACCTATTGGGGAAAAGGATGAATAGATAGTATCTCCTTAGAGCCAGAAAATACATGAGTAGGTGTCTTTCTTGCTTTCATCAGATGATAGTTAATGTTGTGATGGAAGAAAGAATTTTACTCTGCCAAATTAATCCCTACATTGATGCCCTGTTTTATCACAAACGGCCGAGGATTGTGTTTTCATTCTGGGTTCAAGAATGCTCTTGTGAATATTTCTGCACAAAGAAGTATGTAAAGAGAGATTTATTGCCTGTGGAATGAAGATGGCTGGAAATACCTTAGCGACAGACAAGTTCAAAAGTTTGGTGACCTCTGTTCATCATCACGACAGATATACCAGTGACAATCACCCCTCCCCCAAATCCTACACCCACTCTCAAGTCACAGATGTCATCGTAAATTTCCACATCTAAGAGCAGTCCTGTTCAGCATGTATCACAATTTATACTTTCTTTCTTTAGGCGTTTTACTCCCAAACTCCAGAATTGAATGTGGCCAAATATGTGAGATAGAATCTTCAATAGATCTGAGGACATTCACTCTGGGCCTTTTGTCATGTTCAGTTTCCTCTCTTCTAAGAAGAAGTAAGGGAACATTTTCGTTTAGGGGGAAAAAAGAGTTTATTTGCATTTTTAACTTTTCTCGCCCCGGTGCAAATTGATGGCTGCTATTACTGCCCTGACAAAATAGCCTGCAACCATGAGCGGTATCGCTTTTCTGCAACAGCCAACGACGACTATTAATTTGTGGCCGAGACGGGAGTGCGATATCGGCAGTGCCGTGGCGATTTAATCATGCCTGGGATGGTTTCCATCCACCCGACCATCGACCACAGTCTCGTGCTGGCGGTCTCATGCAAGTCAGATGTGTTTTACATAGGAGTCGCCTTACCCCCACCCTTTCGTTCTGTAGGGGGCCCCTAAAGTGGTGTCACTGTGTAAATTGCCCTCTAAAATGCCACATTTTTGTTCAATTTGCTTCGATTTTGTGGGAAATACTTCAGTGACTCATCCTGATACCACTCTAATCAGACTTTTCAGAAGAGGGATTTGGTTTGCAAAAAGAAGCTGTTAAAAAAGAAATTTAAGCTGTTCTTATTATTCTGACCACCATGCAACTTTGGCTTCAATCATATAATACCTTGAACATAACACCAGAATTCTGATGAGACAGAATAGAGAAAATATTCCAACGAGACTGAGTTAATAGAAAAAAGAAAAAAATAGCATAATTGTGAATTCAATTCTATCATTTGACAATCAAGCCATTGTCTAATCGCTAATCCTTTGATGTGTTTTCACATTTATCTTGAGTAAGTGACCTTTGCCGGGGAAGATACCATTATAAATCAAATGTTGACCCGATATCAGTTACTCTACCAGACTTTGAGAAGTTCCAGTGGTGAAAGCTATCCTTTCTCTCCTGTGTCTTTCTCTAAGATTTCTCTAAGATTTATTATGGTCACACAGCTAGGGTCACTTTACAGATTGAATTCTCAAGTCTTATTTGGGGATGGATGATAGTGTAGGAAGGGAAGTCGGATACTTTGTTTATTTCAAAGTCTAGCGAGTATCTCATCAGAGATGACCTTGTGCTTAAGAAATCAGCTTCCATGATAACCTAAGTGCTCCCTGGAGATTGAGGAAGATATAAGTATCGTGACTAGTGTGATTCTGCTCTAATTTAGCATTGTAATGCAACCCTTGTTTTTAGGATACCCTATACTTGAAAGCATTAATTTTTTACATTTTTAAGTGAGTGAAAATCTGTCCACAGGGAAAAGTGATTCAATTGTGAGAAAATTTGTCTTCAAGTTGTGACTGCATTGCAACTGGATTTAAATATATCGCTTGTGGTGTTTTACATGTATATAAGTTAAAGTTGAAGGAAATTGAGTGTCTGAAACACATTTTATTTTATTTGTTCATTTACACATTGACGTCAGAGGCTGCAGATAGAAATAAAGACAAATTGAAGCAAAATAGAAATTTGCTGCTTACAAAATGTGGGACATTATAGAGATGTGAGCATTTTACACAAAAAGATACAATCTCTTAGAAACGAGTTCTCTTTCGTATGAAGCAAACACACAGACAAAAAGAAACATGCCATTGATTGGCAGATGGTGCCAGACTCGGAAAGAGCGTTCGCATATCACACACTTTTAACCAACCTCTTTCAGAAATACCCTAGAATTGTAACACCTCTCTTTTCCTGCGTTCTAACCGTTCACACTTGTCGCACATGTACCAATATCCGCACACCTTTAGCAAATAGCAGCTTGACGTCACATCACCCGGGGAGGTATGCGTTTTAGTCGGAGCAATACGAGATGGGGTGGGAGGGAGACGGAGGGGGAGAGAGAGAGAATGGGATAGGGATGAGAGGAGGGATTGAAAATAGCTTTTGATAAAAGTTTCACCTGGGGAGATATCCTTTTAGGTGAGAGATGTAAGGACAGCAAGGGGAGAGAGATGAAAAGATAGAATGATAGAATGAATGTGTGAGATGTATAAAGGAAGAGCGAGGGATTGAAACTGTAGAAATGGGGACATGAATGGAGTATATGATTGTAAATGTAACTCTTTCCTTTCCTGGATCAATAGTCAGAGAGAGAGAGAGAGAAAGAGAAGAAACATATTAGACATGCAAGCGATAGAGGAGAGAGGGATGTTGGTGATGGAGATTTCTTGATTGAAAGAGAGTATAGGAAATCATATTCGGGAAAGGAGAGAAGATCGACTGACCGATTATACATTGATAGGAAAATGTGGAGAGGAAAAGGAATGTAGGGCCAGGTAGACAGACTGGCAGACAGATATGTGACGCTTTTAGAAACCGGTTTAAAAAAAAAGAAGATTGGTGGACACATTTCATTTCACCAGCGGAGTGTTGACTTGGCCTCTTGTGGGGCTCGGGATAGGTAATAGGAAAGATGACACAAGAATGCACTTTAGTGGGCCGCTCGCAGGTAGGGTAGAATGTGACAAGAATGTTGGATCAAATAAGATGATAAGACAGGTTCGGTACATGAATGGACCCTATGAAATGTAGTCTTCCAGATGTTAATGTTTCTTTGAAGTCAGTAATAAAATACTGATGTGTCAGTAATCAAAAGTGAAATGATCTAATGAAATTTAATATATCATCAGACTTGTACTTTGATGATACATGTTTATGTACAAATAGAAAATTTCAGTATTTATTTACTGTAATTTCTGTGTTATTTCTATCCTTTATAAAAGTGTCGATGTAGCATTGCCATGCTATCAAAATGAAACTCTTAAAGTAGCATAATGTCACTTATCACTCAAAAATAACAATGTATTTTTTCTTCTCTTTTTTGAATGACACAGGAGGGCAGACCAGATGATGATGGAACCACAGACACTGGAACAACTAACACCTCCAATCACCTAGAGAAGGACAGCGGTGTGGGAAGAGCTACGGACGAGAGTACAAGACATGACGAGAGCTCAGAGCAAGAGATCCTGGTAGATGATGCAAGTATCAACCAGAAGTTCCCTGTGGATACCACTAGCTTGGGCAGTGGGGGTGACCTCAGGTACAGCAACGACAGCTTCACGTCCAACTCAACGGCGGAGCATGACTTCATGGGCCATGATATCTCAGTGGAGGAATGCATGAAGTTCCAAGCAGCTCTAGAGAGCAAGTGTGACAATAAGCATTTAAGGAGTGATACCGATGAAAGCATGAAAGGAAAAGAGACCAAAGTGATGAGGTTGGGATCAGACTCGATGGATACTACCAGTCAGAGTGGGGATTCGCTGAACAGGCCTTGTCGCAATCGCTTGATCTGTGATCAGCAGGATGAGCTACAGAAGGAAAGGAGAATCAATGGTCATGATGTGTGGTTGTCCAATCATGCACAGGATGAACAATTAGACACTATTCCTTGTCAATGTCCAAGCTCAGAATCAAGTCAAAAGGTTGATATGCCTGAGAAAGACAACTCACACCAACGACAAGAGGACCTGTCGCCAGAAACCAAAGAAGAAGCCAATAAGGAGAACGGCTTGCCATCCAATGAGAGGCAGCACAGAAGGTCTAGCTCAGGCTCAGGAAGATCTCATAGAGCTCCAAGAACTGTTCCTGGTAGTCCAGGAGGAAGGAGCAAATCTTCTTCAAGCTCCAGGGATAGATCAAAGAGCACTAGTAGTTCAGGGTCCACCAAGGGCTCGGGCAAGGACAAGCATTCTAGCCCCAGTAAGGGAGCATCCACAAACAATGGAGAAACAAACCACAAACATCAACAAACCCAGCAGCAGCAGCAGCAGCAGCAGCAGCAACAGCAACAGGATCATTTAGGACAGCTACCAGGTGCAAAAGCATATCCACGCAGTCCTGCCACAAACCCTCATCTCAGAGCACAGTTCGGCCAACGCAGTCCATACTTAATGCAGCATGATTCTACAAGGACTAACCTATTAAAGCACAATTGGAAGGTCCAACAGCAAGCGTCACAGCTGAAGAGGAGCTTTGACAAGTATGGTAGCATCCAGAGCCTGCAGTCTGTGCCAGGGTATGCCAAGCACTATCGTAGCTACCTCCATCTTATCAACCAGAATGAGGAAAATGCCATGAAATCTCAGAACAATTCACAAGGGAATTCAGAGGGTCAGTGGAAGGTTAAGATCAGGAGCGATGGCACACGCTACATCACTAAGCGCTCAAGTCGTGATAGACTCCTGAAGGAGCGAGCCACCAAGATTCAGGAAGAGCGTGCCGGGATGACGACGGACGATGAAGCCGTCAGCGAGATGAAGCTTGGAAGGTACTGGAGCAAGGAGGATCGTAAGCGACATTTAGAACGTGCCAAGGATCAGCGGTTGAGACGAGAGTATATGCAGCAGGCACGCATGGAATGTCTTCAAGAACTAGAGGAAGATATACTGAGTGGCGGCGGAAAGCGGGAACCTGACATTGTGGAGCTGAGCCATCGAAAGCTGAATAAGAGGAAAGGTCGCAAGATGATGCTTGATGACTTCACCACCGTGCAGGAGATGTTGATTCATGGGTCAAAAGTCAGTCCAGACTCGGCTAAAGAGTTCAGTCCTTTCCTTAATGTTACCATGGTATGACAGCAGTCTATTTATATTCTCTTATTTTACCTAGTTTCAGTCTTCTTCTCTTTATGTCATGGAAATAATATTATATGGGCAGCAAGGTTTCTATGCATTTTTTAAATGGTATAGCCAGTGACAAAGCCTAGTTAGATTATCAAATATAAATATTTTATTGGAATCAGTCATGCCATATGTGAAAGATGGACAAGCACTTATCATACATAATTAGAATAGGTCAAAGTTCTTTAGAATTATCCCTGCATCAAATTATAATAGAAAGTCTAATTGCCTAATTATGAGGTTTGCTGCATCAAATAGTCAATTTACTTAGTTTCCTTAATTCCTGAGAGATGATGGTAGATTAAAGCTTTCATTTGACTGCATGACTCAGCTTCGCAATTGCCAGACCATTCTGATGAGGAAAACTGGCTCCAGTTCTATGCCAAACATATGACGAGAGGAGTTTAATTGAACGGTTTATATTTATCTCTATTTCGTGCATTCTGCGAATCAAAGATGGGAGTCTGAAATAATGTAAGCAAACCACAAGAAATGATTACCCCTGCCAAATGAAGTTAATTAAATCCTGGCAATGCTTTAAATTTGCTACTGTCATAACCTGGGCATTCGACCATCTGTGTCTCTGATGGATGATTTATCCATCCGACAGGCTTCCTCTAGCTGCTCGGCCGGCCAGCATCCTCCTAGCTCTCATTAAATCCACCGTTTCTTCTCCTATCTGTCCATCATGGCCATTGTTTATGATGAGACAGACCCAGAGCAAGGGCTTGCTATCTATTCAAATCATCCGTACAAATCACTTTAAGCTGCTAATCAGTCCCGTGCAATTGCCAGGATTACAATTCTTGTAATGGGATGACATCAATTAATGTGTTTGCCTTGGTATGTCTGTAAGATGTTAAGTCATTATGAACCCACTGATGGATCCATGTAATGATGGCCGTCTCACTAACTGTCACTATTTTATGAGCTCACTATTTTGTTCTCACTGATGCTTTCCACCCTGCCAAGGTGATCAAGTTTCTATGTATCTAAGTTCAAATGCAGAGTGTCAAAATACATTTGTCCTGTATGATTTCACATTCATCTATTATGCCAAATATTGTTTATTTTATTTGATAGATGTGTATAGATTAATGTAAATATGTATTAAAAGAAGGAAAGTTATCATTTTAAAAAGATGTTTTAAACATAAATGCATTTCTGCTATTGATTAATTTTTTTTAAATGTTGATAGAGTTAAGGTATGATTTTATGTTTTAGTGTAGCATCTCTGGCTCATTGGTGTGTGCTTACCTCTCTCTTAAAGTGTTATACGGAAATCTGTTAAAAGGGACCAATTTTGGAAAAGTTAACATTTCCTTTGCAAATAACATGTACATTTTTACAGAAATTTTCAAATTAGGCCTCCATTAAGCGAGCTCTAAAGTATGCAACTGATGGAGGGTCTGATAGAAACCTAGTTCACTATAATGTGTGATTTCCACCCTTCGATCATGGAACAATTAACAGTCTGATCTGACAAAAAATAATGCTGTATTTATACTTTCTTAGAAATTCTTTCCTTCATCATCCTTTCTTGTAACAAAATTAAAAGAGAGGGGGAGAGGGGGGGGGGGGCAGAAGTCTTTCTGGTTTCATGTCTTGCCTTCTGTGAGGTCAAAAAGCTTGATGATTTTTTTTTTGTTAAAGGGAAAAGAAAAGGGAAAGGAGATGGAAAAGCGAGTAGAAAGAAGGTGTCCGGGAGGATGGTAAAACGATTGCTAGAAGGGATACGAGGAAACGTGACACTATTCAATCTTGTCATGAGGAATGGAGACCAGAATTGCCTTTTGTAGGTTCTCCAGATCAATCATCCCCTCTCTCTCTCTCTGCTTCCATCCCCAATCACAAAGGAGAGGAACAATAAGGGAAAGGTGAAGTGGGTGGGGATTGGGGAATAAGTAGGACAGCCAAAATAAAAGGTGTAGAAAAGGAAATGAATTTGGAAATCTGGAATTGACATAGTAAGAGAGTGATGTAGAGGGAGGGTAGGTGCTGTATTATGTGGGAGTGCGAGGAAGGTTAACCCCCAGCATTTAAAAGGGCCACATCGTACTGACTCAAAATGCTATTTCTTGGCTTACTTTTTTAGATTTGAGCAACTCATTTTGAAATGTATCTCGTACATTTGCTTGGCCTCCTCTGTTTATTTGACTTGGCAGCTGGTGCTGATCATAATGTTCATGAAGTAGCATCATGAAAAATGTTCCTTTCTTGACATTTACATCCTTACTGAAGGATATGAGTTTAATGGTGATTCTAGCAATTTTAGTAGTATCCTCCTCTGCAATGGAAAATCAGTTCATTTCTATCATTGAGAAAATAACAATTGCATTCTTAGGGGGTGAACAGGAAATGTAATATGTTAAAATTTTGATTTCATTTAAAATAAAACAATATTCAGGACCGAGGTATTTTTATATAATTTGATTTGTATTAATTTAATAATTCCAATGGTTGCGACACTGTATAGAGTAGACCTAGCCCGAGTGATGACCATGATTTGAATTGTTTGTTTTGTTTGTGACAGTATTTCTTTGATTTGTGCCAAATGTGACAGACTTTAAGACTACACTCCTGCACCTAGTTGTGTGATCAAATGTAGCAATAGATCAGCATGTTATGATGTATGTATATTCGAAGGGGAAAAAGTATGCGGTCATTTCAAGTCCGCATGCCTCTTTTTGCCAAATGCGATTTTGCTATTATTTGTCCAGTTTTTAGAGTAGACAAAAAAAAGATATATGATTATTTATTCAAATTTGCCTCTCGTTGTCTTCTTATGCATATTATCAATCTTTTTATACACTTGATATTCCTTTGTGTATGCTTTCTTATATTTGAAAATATATCTAAATATGCATGGCGGACATAAGGTGAATGTCTATAGTGAATGAATGTAGGGTGATAGTGGACAAGTATGAAAGTATGTATATCTATTTTGTACAGTCTTGTAAAAATGTGTATTACAGAATGAAAAACAAAAATTATAATAAATCTATTACTACAAGTATTTCAATATATTATTGTGACAAGAATGGAGAATGTCGCAATGTGTCTTTATAACGTGGATGTGATTGCATCGCAGCAATGTGCTGTGTATTTAGTATGGGATAATGACAGAAACATTGGGTTGATCCAGTGTTTGTAATTGAAGTGTTCTGTAACTTGTGAAATTCTTGGTGATTTGGCATCCTTATGATGGAATCTATGCTCACATTTTAGGACAAGATTTGGGCATAAAAATTCCAACTCGTAGATTTAAATAAGTGACTGTATTTATTTTTCAAAAACAGAGCATTTGTTTTTTTGAAACCCTCTTGGGTTGCATCTTGTTGCTTGCCGCATTCTTTTAATTTCATATTATAGGTGACCTGTAAAATAAGATGTATTAAGTCAAAATAAGACATTTCTTTCTTTCATAGATAAAAGAAAGAATGAGAAAGGAAAATTGATGATTTAATTGTATTTCTGTCTTTCATAGTTTCATTGTCTTAGAGGGTTAAGTACCACTGTCAAAGAAAATATATCACAGTTTACACTTTAGGCTCTTTTCAGTAACTATTTGCTTCTAAATTGTAATCATTTGAAGTAGTTTGCATTATCTTTCATGTAAATGCAGATAAAGTTACATTTGTAGAGGACTATTCAGTAAGTCTAATGGGGAAAAGCTTAATATAGATTATCACTCAAATTGATACAGGATGCTATTTTCCATTAACTCTAGTGTGTATTTGCAGAAAGATACCAGACAAGAAATCTCCTGCATTTTCAATCTATTTCCCTTCTTATACCTGTATCATGTTGCATTTAGATGTGCCGTAAACTTGTCAGAGGTGTGTTTCAGAAAGGTACCGCTCAAACTAATATGATAGTAGAGATTCTGCCTCGACTTCACTTTAGCTAGTCCTGAGTTAGTAATCTAGCACGTCAGGGGTAAGAACGAGAATCTCCTTGCTTTCATCTCACGCACATCCTCAATTGGTATTGATTTCATCACCCAGGTGTGACGGTATCACCAATGGCGGTGCTGGCTGGTCCTCCTGTTTGCCAAAAAATCATCTCCCACAATTTGACTGGAAGGTATTTGCCAGCAACCGCATTCAGAGTTAACGCCCCAAGGTTTTTTTTCTCCCTTCCTCCCATCGAGATGGGTTTGCAATTTGGCGAGAATTTCCCAGTGTTCAGGTGCTGGTGGCTGCATTTTTCCTTTGCATATTGACGCAAGGAAGAGCGGGCGGGTATGGCAGGTAAATACCAAGCGTGTTTGGACTGTCGGGAAAGCGTTCAAGGATGACACGGGTCAGTGAGAACGACCCAAAGTAGAACTGGAAATTAGAAGCTTGTGCCCCCCTCGTTGTCCTTCAGCAAATTTGAGGGACGAAACGCCTCATATTTGAGCAAAATGGTGGTTAAATTGATTTTTATAGAGCCGATTATTTGTGAATAGGGATCATATTCAGACAGTGATAGGGGGATGCAGAGGAATGGAAGGGGGTGATGTATCAAGTATAATGTTAAGTTCAATGTACTCTTTCTTCCTCTAATGAACAGAGAGAGAGTGGAGTCTTTTGGAATTTCTATATATGTATTTTTATGTGTTTGCACAAGGTCAAGCACAACACATTTTCACATTGTGCATTTGATATGAATGTTTAATCTATATAATGTTTGTTGTTTTATTGTAAAACTTAATTATGGATACTTTAAGAAACTTGTAAACCTGTACAGAGAAAGATGATGAATTAAATACTTCACCAAAAAGATATAAGTGTTGTCGTTTCAATTCTTCTTTTAAAGTATCATTTTGTTATCCAGTGACATGAGAAGAGACAATGTAAAATAATGTGGAGGAGAGAACGAGAGAGGAGTGAGAGGAAGAGGAGAGAAAGAGACAGGTATAGAGAGAGGACAGAGAGAGAGAGAGAGAGGGAGAGAGGGAGAGAGGGAGAGAGAGAGAGAGAGGTGCATTTATTTAGAATATATCTGCATTAAAGGCCTGGTCACACCCTGCCTACATTGATATTTGTTTTTCATATGTATAAGTTACTTATTTAGCAAAGTGTGACTGAGCCTTAAAGCCCAGGTCACAC
This sequence comes from Strongylocentrotus purpuratus, assembly GCF_000002235.5. NCBI lineage: Eukaryota > Metazoa > Echinodermata > Echinoidea > Camarodonta > Strongylocentrotidae > Strongylocentrotus > Strongylocentrotus purpuratus. Next base: position 22,973,539 of record NW_022145612.1, read on the forward strand.
TCTGCCGAATATTGCTACTTCCAGTTATTGATGTAGCTACTAGTGCGGTGTGACTGGGCCCTAAAGGCCTGGTCACACTCTGCTGATATCAATACTTGTTTTCACAATATGCAGAAATAGGTTCACTGCAGGTTATTGAAATGACATTTTTTTTTAAAGTGTGACCGGGACTCAAAAATCTGATCACACTCTGCCAATATTGCTAATATTTTCATGTTTTGTATAAAAGGTTCCCTTGAAGATTAATGGCACAATCTGTTAGTGGCAGTCACAACACTCCAATAATGGCAGTTAATAAAGTTATTTAGTAAGGAGTGACTGTGCCTCAAATCTAATCTTTTAAATAATTGGTGATGATGAAAATTGCTCATTCAAGATATTACACACTAAAAGATCATGAAGGGGAAGTCCACCCTGATATTAAGTTGTTTGAAATAGAAGCAGAAAAATGAGAGAAACCGATCAGTTTGAGCAAATACCAATAAAATTTTTTTTAAAAGTTATGAATCTTCGAAGGTGCGATGAATCAACACAAAATGGCACCTCTGTGATGTATCTTTCAAGTTTTCCTCCTATTTGCCCAAAAATAAAAATCCATCATCAATAACTAAGAAAATAAAAGTTTATGAAATTTTCTGTACAGAGCATATTGATGGAGCTCACAAAATACATCACAGTGCTGCTTATTTGTGTTTCACTGATAACAGCCTCAAAATTCATGAATTTCCTATTTTGAATTGGATACTGCTCAAACTTTCACTAACTTGTTTTTGCTTTTATAAAAACCAAGTTAGAATCGGGTGGAATTGCTATTTAGGAAATGTGAAATCATCTTCTTCCTTCACATAACAGGAATATAGATATGTTTATACATGATATTTCAACACAGATCAAGGAAAAGGAGAACAATAATATTTTGTTTTTTTCAATTTTATTGAAAACTCGTTTCCACCTTCCACAGACGGATTGTGCTAAAATTGTTTTGCACAAGATACAAACATAGACTCACAAAGTACCGTAAGTACCGTATATATGAAAACGTATTAGACGTTAGACAATTAGGAGAAAAAAATAAAGGCAAGAAAAGATAAACCACCAAATTTAAGTTGCTTTGAAATTGAATAAAAAAAGGATTTCCTTTCATAGGATGAGAAGCAAGGTTTTGGTATTCTTTTAGACTATTGAACCTGCCTTCAAGATTAGCTCCAAGATATATTGCAAGTAATTTTGAACTCTCATTGTTTATATCATGCCTTGCTCTCGTGTTAATAAATAAATATCAAAATCATGCATTTTCCACAACCAAATAAATGTTGACTTTGCTTTTCTCACCATTTGTAATTTGTAAAAACAAAAACTGATGACAAAAATACATTGAACATGGGATCTACAAAATTGAAAAAAAGAGAACTACTCCTGATTGGTAGTAGAATGAATAATTTCATAAACTCTCATGTACATATAAAATTTGCAAAATAGATTGGAATCAAATAATCTTTCACCTTTAAATAATTTTTTAACAAGGTGTTAAAACAAACTAAATGATGTATATTTGATAAACTACAAGAATGAACATTCTGCTTTAGTCTATTGATAATTACATCCAGTAATAATTTGGTTTTAGATTGTTGTTGTGATGTGCAATGCTAAGACATGTGTACATGAAACAATAACTGGGTGTTTTGATGCTTAAGGTGCTCATAGTTTATCAAAACCATGTTAAATCCTTGCTTTAACAGACTTCCTCCAGTGAGTGATAAAGAGTTCTGATGATTTCCACACTCCTTTTCGTAGTCCCACATTATGTCTTTCAAGGGAGAAAAGCATTTTGAAGTCCAGATATACATAGATAAGTTGATTCTCCCTGGGACACCTCTAATCTGTATCTACAATGGTGTCTAAATTGCTTTCCTCTCATCAGAGCTCATCATGGTTTTCAATCTGTGGCAAGTAAAAAAAAATATACAGAATAGCAAAATGTCAGTAAGTATGCGATAAATGTGAAATTCAAAGATTGGCAACATATATTCAAGAAATATCTCGGTATTTTCTCTTTTCTTCAGTTTTGAGATGCTGACAACTGATCAATGCTCACAATCAGTAGCCAACCTATAGGTATATTGGAACTTAATAATGAAGATCAAAGGAAACTAGTTGTGTTGGTTCATGAACTGGTTTGGCGCTTAGCTAAAGGGCAAGGGGCTCTATAAGTCAACCACAACCCATGATTTTATTACTATCAACCACATCAAATGCATTCAGATTGTTAAATTTCTTTTCTTTTTGTTAAATAATCTTGGAACCGATTTGGTTCTACTTGAGTAGCACCTTCCAAAAGGCCATCGTTTTATCCAAATAACAGAGTGATGGGAGTAGAGATACATTTGTTTTGGTGACCTGACATTCGCTCCAGCAACATTCTCTCCAGACTTTAAAGACCATAGGAGTGGGCTCTCAATTTAGGACATTGTCTAATGTCTGGTCCAAGGTTGAAGTTAGGAATTTGGTTAGTGAAGGAATTGTTGCTGGAGCATATGTCATAGAACCCATGTGTTTTATGACATGATACTTACATCTTCTTCTACTAATTCTTCTACGCTATCATCATATTCATCATCATCAGATAATTCTTCCTCCTCGTCTTCTTCCTCCTCCTCTTCCTCTACTTCTTCCTCGTCTTCATATTCTGGTTCTTCTTCCACCTAATGAGAAACAAGTGATAATTACGTTCATGATTAGATCTCACATTTTTGTTCTTAATTCAATAAATACTTATACCAATTTCACACTTATATATTTAGATATTCATTTCATAGTACTATCTAGTTTGGTCAACTGGGCTTATTAAAATGTTCCAAATCCTACAAATCAAATTGAATGAAATCAGAATAATTTTGTATACATCACCCAAGCATATCTCCCTAAATAAAAATAAAAATCATGAACTGTCACAATTAGTTCTTTTTTTTTTAAATTCTAAATTTGGCATATTCTTCCAGATTTAATGAAAACTTCATAACATCGTCTCTTCTCATTCTTTGATATATAGCAGTTGCATTTCTTGGCTCATTAATACCAGGGCCCCGTCTTACAAAGAGTTGCAATTGATCCAAATCAATTGTACGTCCTCCAATCAATCGCAAGTTTGCAGTCTCCTATCTCTTATGTACATAGTTGCGATTTGTAAGACAGGGCCCTGTGAGTACAATTTTTTTTCATTCTACAAAAAAATACCTGAAGGACTGAATCCAGACACCATCTGTGAGACTGTCCAAGTAATTCAGCTTCTTTAGATTGCAATTTAACTACAATATACGCCCAGCAAAAAGATATGAAATTCCACCCCTTGACTTGACCCTGGACTTGACTTACCTTCTCATTAGGGTCAAGGTTCATACTGATCTTGAGCATCCTTTCTATCCTACCAGCGAAGGCAGCAGAGTCGGGGAGGGCAAAACCAGAGCGCAGGGTAGCCGTCTCAAACATGACGACAGCAAGATCCTTGGCCGTCTCATCTTCTGCATCCGCTTCAACCTTCTCTAAGAGTGTCTTGATGAGGGGATGTCTGGGGTTCACCTCCAGGGTCTTCTTCTGGGAGGCGTAGTACCTAGATGACCAGATAGTTACAGGGTAGAGATTAGTTTCCGTGAACAGAGCATGTCACTTGATCTACAGGACCTGGACTACATACAGTTATCTCAGATATCTTATACATGTACATAAAATGCATTTCTTCAAAGTGATCGCTACCACTGCCAATATGTGGATAAATCAACAACTTCATGTAAATATACGCTTGGCTGGCTATCATTGTCTATATTTTTATAGTTATCATAAAGGATTTTTCTTCTGCAGAATGCAGGACATTCGATGTGATATGCTCGTGGATAACATTTCTCTTCATGGGCTTTCACAAGTTTTATGCAGCATAAAGTCTTCATTTGATACAAAATCAATAGTTTTAACCATTAATCACTGCACAGCAGTCTTACCTTTCCCATAATTTGTTCTTTAATCATTGTTTTACCTTCCCAAACTGGTATCTTTTATTTTTTTATTTTCACCTGACTCGTTAGGAAGATTTAGATTGACCCATTGACCCTGTTCAATAAAATCTAACGGCAGCAATGAAAGGGTAAACCAAATGCTAAACTCACTCTGTGTTAGGATTGTTGGCCTGTGCGTATGCCTGAGCCTTCATGATACGTTCCATGTTTCCTGACCATCCATACTGACTAGCAACCAAGGCACAGGGTGAGTCACTCAGACGGTTAGACAGCTTAGCATCCTTGATCTTAAAGGTCATCATAAACAAAAAAGAGTATGAATAACATTGATGTAGTAAACATATATTTTCAAGAAAACGCGTGACTCAGACTGATCACTTAGCTTGAGAAAAACCACAGGAGTGGTCGAAAGCTTGCGCAACAAAAAATGAAGGTTGGTAGAAGCTTCAAAAACTCCATTTTAAACATATATTTTTTTACATCTTCATAAATATATGGTACAAAAGGGTGTTAGTTGAAGAACTAAAGCAATTAAACTATGGGACATACTAAGTTTACCGTATTGAATTCAACAAGAGCTCTCTAAAACTTCAATATCATATAAATCTATCATTTTATACTTTTCAGAGTGGATGTTTACTACAAAGGATTCCATTTTCAATACTTTTTTAGAGATGTAAATTTTATTTCTGTAAAAGTTGTGGCCTTTCCACCTTTAAGCATTTTGACCTGAATCTATTTTATCCAGCTCACAATTTCATATTCTAGAATCTCTGAATCTTTATGGAAATAGAATAACATTCTACTACCTGTTTTGAAGGCTTCAGTGATCAGCCACCACCAAATGGCAAATCAAGAACACATTATTTTAAATGAATGTATGTTTGAAAAAAAGGCAATATGAAGTCATGTTATGTAAGGAGGTGAAGCCGACCAAAATTTTGATGGACACTTACCTCATCTCCCAGCGCTGCATCTTTGAGCCACTTGAGAAGGGGTTCAAACTTGGCCTCCAGCTCCTCCTTCCTCTCCTTGGCAGCCTCGGAGTCCTCCCCATCAATCTTCAGTCCTTCCTTGGCAACGTTCTGGAACTTCTTGCCTTCAAACTCAGGCAGGGATTGGATGCAGTACTCATCTACGGGCTCGGTCAGGAAGATTACCTCGTAGCCCTTCTTCAAGAGTCGCTCAACAAACGGTGAAGATTCAACCTGGTGGTGGAGTTGATGGACATGGGTTAATGTAACAGATTTGTTGATTGTACCCCTCATAAAATCACATTGCAACCTAACCCTCACACCCTATACTTCCCAGAGCAACTGTCGCTGGAGAAAAATGCAAGATCACCAATTTTTTAACATATTAATGTTAAATCACAAAATCATATGACATAGAACTGGTACATTGAGAGTGAAAAAAGATCAATATGTTTCACGTCACTAGGCTTCTCACCAGGTCCAAACTGGTCCAAACTCTAGGTCCAAATCGGGTAAAATATTGCCCTGCAGCATTATCCCAGAGTGTAGTTTTATAAGACTAAAGTAATTTTGAGAGAATGCATTAACTTATTCATTACCCTTCTTTGTACCAATTCAGGTTCAAATCTGGTTATTCTTACCTCTTTCCTGCTGGTTCCAGCAACAAAGTAGATGACCTCCTGCTTCTCCTTCATACGTTCCAGATAATCCTGAAGACTGGTCTGTTCCGTCTCAGAGTTTGAGGAGAAGAACCTGACCAGCTTGGCCAGACGGGACCTGTTGCTGTGGTC